>NC_141136.1:133889170-134244795 GCF_053477565.2 Lygodium microphyllum | reverse complement strand
TTACATATACTCCCTTATGGGAAGTTAAGCAAGCATTTACACATACTCTCCAATAATCAAAGTGTCTTCCTTGCATGAAAAGTCTTATATGTGTAGTCATTAATCAATGTATAAGAAGGTGCAAAGCATAATAAACTACAAGGGAATGATGAATAATTTTGCCACACAAGCCCAATTGGTTCTTCACATTTCCATCAAAACATAATCTAGTTTAAAGTTATGTCTCTCTTTCACACACCTTTTCTCTATTGCAAGGACACAACGCGATTATAGCAATATGATCACTTTAGTTTCCCTATTTCCAAAAGGTTTTCCACTAGAAAAACTAGATGTACCCTTGTTGTAGCAACAACACCTCTTCTTAAGTGGAAATGGTGATAACAAGATAGTCTACTCAAATGGCATCAATAGAGGCAAGTATTGTTATAGAAAGAACACCCTCTTTTTAAGTGGAAATTGTATTAACAATATAATCTACTCGAATGGCATCCATAACTTCCAATAGCTTTATTGGTTGTTTCTGCCATCTATCATTCTTGGAAGCATTCCAAACCTTATTTGATGAGTTGCGAACCCCTTAAACCTTATTTGATGAGTTGCGAACCAAGGGGATATGAAGAACATTATTTATCTACGTGCAAAAATTATACTTGACAAATATATTATTAGGTACAAACTAAGTGAATATATACATCTACATGCACATGCACACACAATGTGCAAAATTTTTGGAATGCTTGCTCACATGTGCACACAAGTGAGTGTGCACATGCATACACACATGTGCACTCGCGCGTGCCCACACACACACACACACACACACACACACACACATGTTTCTCATAAAAACATTGTTCTTTAATATATTGATTACAAAAACGGATTGTCCTCTTCAAGACAACAAAAATTGACAAAATATTGATAAATCACTTTGAATTTTGAGAATGTATGTGTAAGTGTCCTTTACTTTAACTGGAAGGCGGTTCTTGTTTTCTTCATAGAAAGTCCCCCTAAACCGAGGAAACAACCGCTTAGTTCAACACTATCTTGCAAGGAGGAGGATCATTCGATCAAGTTTACTATGGCAACCAAGGTTTTTTTCCAAATTGTGTTTGACAAGAAAGAATCAACCCAAAAGATGTTAGCTAAAGGTGTGTTGTTTTGGGGGTTGGAGCTAGTGTACATTATGCTGTGGCAACCAATGGACATGGGGAAATACCTCATGAAAAAAGGTTCTATTGTGTGGGTGGAAACCCTTTAGTTACTTGCTTATCTTTGGAATTGTTTGCTAGATATTACAAAAGGCTGAGGCTGGCCACTTTATGTTCCACCATTGGCAAGTTCTTTCCAAATCACTTTTACTTGCTTTGGGATACTAGATTGAAGAAATCAAAGTTTGTGAAAATAGATATCCCTTATGTGGGAATCAATGCAAATGTTCACATGGCGTTTAATAAGGCTAGGAGTAGCATTCATGAGCCAAATGAGTTGGAATAGTTTACAACACACACAAGCATTGAAGATTGGACAAGTATGATCCAATTAGAACCAAAATGTAGTTCAATGATCAAGATGAAATGGAGGGCAAAGCTAAGGAATTTGGTGATGACCAAAACTGAAACTCTTAAGGTGGAGCAAGGATAGAGAACACTTAAATTAGCCTCATTTAACATGAAAGGCATCAATGGTGATGCTAAGAGAACCTTTTTTGGAAATGAGTGTAGGCAAATAATCCAAACATCTTCTTGATAAGGGAGCACAAATTACAAAATTTGAGTGGATGAATGCTTGCCTTATATATATATATATATATATATATATATATATATATATATATATAAAATTTAGGGGGCATCAATGGAGGAGGATGAGGTTTCACAATGCTAATGAAATTCTACTAGAAATCTTGGAAAAATTTTGGATCCCAAGATGGTAGATTGTTGATCACATCAATTGATTTGTTAAGTGATGAAATTGATGTGGTTAACATGTATGGTTTCAATGACTTTGGCTTAAGAAAGTGTTCTCGAAACTTCAACTTAATGGATTTAAAAGATAACCTACAACAAGATAAGGGTATGCCCTCTTGTAATCCATGGAGTCATCTTGGCTATTGGGCCAGATTAGATAGGTGGTATGCATCTGACAATGGTACCTAGTTGCCTTTGCTAGTGGAATTGGAAGTGCATTGATAAATCTTATTTCTTATCACTCTCTTGTCAATCTAACAATTAGGTTATTTTAGCTTTGCAAATTGGTCAAGTAACATAGATGGTTGGTTGCAAATGCAAGACATTTCAAGCAGGTCTATTTCAATGATCTCACAATTAGTCGGTAGCCCCATCAATGTACTAAAGGAGGATGTTAGTAGAAATATTATGAACCCGTGGGAAAATTTAATCACTTGATTGTATTAGTGCATTTTCTTGCAAGCCATTTGGCTTTGTGAAGCAAAAAGTAAGGATATCCAATGGGAAAATACCACATTCAAACTCATGGAGAATAGAGCTAGATCCAAGAAGCTGATCAGGCAAAAAATTGAACTTTTCATAGGAAGCACACACCATTAGACAAGCTACCCTTATGAGAGAAATATAAAAATTGAGCCTAATTTTTAGATTTCTCTCTTCAAACTTCATCAAGAGTCTAGGAAAAGGTAGGGCTTCAAAGGAGCCTACTAGTCTTGGAAATGGACATTGTCTCATTAATCAGGCTTAAGTGGTCAACAAATGTAGAGACCAATTTTTTGCATATGGGTGTCTCAAATCAAATGCACTGGAAGGAATGCTATCATATAACTACTTGAGCTTGAACTAAAAGTCACCTTAGTTAGTAATTAATGGCATGAATATATTAAAGGTGGAGTAGGAGTAAGAGTACAAGTGAAAGCAAGAGAAAGTAAGAGCTATGGAGGTTCAAGTAAGAGAGAGTAAGATGGTATGTGGGAACCCCAATAGTCACAATGTTTGAGTTACTTGCCCTTATTCTATTGTCATAGAAAGAATAAAGAATAAAGTAACAGTGGTAAGTGGTTGCCACCTGTAGTGTATATGTGTGCAAGCATTATGTACAAAGTAAATGAAAGTTGCAAGTTTATCCCCAAAACCTAAATGTGTCTAATTGAGAAGAGAACAAGAAAAAAGTAACAAGGTACACTGTGTAAATATAAGTACAACTAGATGAGGAATACAGGTCATCTCATCTGATGCCCATCAACTTCCAAAGCAAGGCATAGAATTCCATTGGGTGACTTTTAGTGAGTAGATCTTGCAAGATTCTCATATAGAGAAATCTTGAACAAGATCTATCTACTTGTCTCAATCACATCCCTGATTAAGTTATAACATACCTCAATGTGCTTGGTCATCACATGAAAGACTGGATTACATGCCAATTTGATGGCACTCATAGAGTCCAAATGCAATGTATGAGGGATAGTCATACCATATTTTGCAACTAAGCAGCCTAACCATAGGGACTCCTTATTGTAAGCCTTAATGGCTGCAATGTACTTAGCCTTGGTAGTAGACAAGTCCATGCATTTTTGCAACATCCAAGAAATAGTACTTGTCTAGCAAAGATGAAGACATAGCTAGAGGTGGTGGACTTCCTACTATTTGCATGTCTTGCATAATTTGAGTTTGTATAGCCCACGACTCTAGTATCCTAGCCACCATATAATGCACAAATCTGTAGTGCCCTTAAGGTATCTCATGATACCCTTCATGGTGTTCCAATGTTACTAGTGGTCGAGTGTCAGCATTTAATGAGCCACAACTCCTATTACAAATGCTATGTCAATTGTAGTGACTATCATGGCATACATCAAGCTACTCACTACGCATGCATTCAGGATCTTGGATGTCTTGGCCTTCTTATTGTTTGATTGGGAAAAATCTACCTAAGTGACCTTCACATGAGAGGGTAACAAGCACCCTATAGGCTTACCACCCTACATATGGAATAGCTCAAGTACTCTGTGGATGTACTCATTCTGGGACAAGTAGAGAAGTCCCTTAGAGTGATTATGCATAATATGCATACCAAGTATGTGAGAGGCATGCCCCATGTCCTTCATCTCAAAACTCTTCTTGAGTTGAGTCTTCAAAGCATCCAACTCAACATGAGCACTCTCAACAAATCGACATATCATCAACATACAGTACCAAAATGATAAGGCCACCATCATGTGCCTTCTTGATGTAAAGGCACGAATCTTATGCAAATAGTCATCTTATGTAAAGACATAGACTTTATGAAAATAATCATCAATGAATGTAACAAAATACTTTGCACCACCTAATGACTAATAAGGCATGGGACCACAAATATCTAAATGCACAAGAGCCAATGGCTCACCCACGTGTGTAGAACTAGACTGTTTATATGAGTTATGAGTTTGCATGCCATATAAACAATGATCATATGAATCAAAACATGGGTAGTCAAGAGAGTAAATATTGCAAACAAGTTATAACTTTCATTTCTTTAAGGGATATATGCCCAAGACAGCGATGTCAAAGAGATACATGTGGAAGAACAGTCACACTACCAAAACATAATCAACAGATCCAAATACAAGCAAGGGATACAGGCTACCAACCTTGGCGTCTCTAGGAAAAATGAGGTTGCCACATGTAATCTTCTATGCAAAATCTAACAGAGATAAGGCTTTTAGTTAAACCTAGGACCTAATGTACATCACGCAACATAAAGGGAGTACCATTACCAATTTGCAATCTCACATCACCTATGCCAACCATATCACATACGTAATCATCACCCAGTCTAACCAAACGTGTAATAGTGTGATAGGTATAAAATCGATGATGATGTGGTGTATCATGGAAGGAATCCCCCAAATCAAGAGGCCAATATTGAGAGTAGGCAGACTAAATATCAATCAACTATGTAGCATTGAGTGAAGAAGTAGTAAGTAATAATCATTTGAAATGTACTCCAAGGCACTGGTCTCCTCAATCTTGATAATGGACTCAGAAACAATTTGATCAGGCATTATCCTATAGTTTTCCCTTGCTTTTTTCACACCTATCATTGCACATTTTATACCATTGTGGCCTTATGTGATCTTCCTGCCCACAATAATGATAAGTAAGAGAGAACTTAGGACCACATAATTTAGTGTGTGACTAGCCACGAGACTTGCACTTGTCCTTGTTGGACTATGAGTTTCTGCCACAGTGATCATTATCCCTTTACCATCATGCCCGCCTCTAGCTATAAGTGCATGAGAAGTACAAGCTGCATCAATATTCTTTTTGTTCACTTCTTTTATAACCAATGCACTCTCTAAATCTAAGCATTTAAAGACATCTTTAGGAGGATTAGCACTCATAGCATTATGAAATGTATCTCGAGACTCAAGTAATGTGATAAGCAAGAACAAAGACTTTAATATGCTATCCTCAAAATTCATGTCTTATGAGAGAAGCTATCTTAAAATGGAGTGAAACTAAATTAAATGAGTAGACATAAGAGTGTCCTCCTTCATGCAAAGGTCCACAAGTTTTTGAGACAATACAACTATGAAGCATGAATTTTCTTGTCATAAAGATCACATATATTTTTCCATTAATCATAAGCACCACATTCAATAGCAACAATAACATTGAAATAAGCTTGCTTAGACAAAGGCAAGATAATGGTGGACTTGCATAGCTCATGAAGCTCTTCACAATCATCTATATTCCAATATTATGGCTTTATTCCCTTGGTTTTCAATGGCTTAACTTGTTTCTTTCAAACCAATATCTGCCAAATTTGAATATTCTAGTACTAGAAGTTATTACCATCCAACTTCTCTATACTAAAGATAGCACTATAATTGGAAGCATTTGGAAAACTTGCCATTATGTTTGTCAACCAAATAGATTACGGGATGTTGTAATAATAGTAAATCAGCCCTAAAAATGTGCAAAAAAGCATATAGCAAGAGGAAGATTGTGTCAATACATTGGTTCCACATGCAGAAAAAGCACTAGAGTGCTTTGAATATAAGTGTCTACTTTCAAATAAATATCTCAAGACTGAATTTCAGCATGGATGTTCATCAAAGTGTAGCAAATGAGCATATAACTACAGGCCAAAGACCAAAATAAAAGGCTCCCATTGCCAGGGAACTCCATGTAGTAATGAGGATTTACAATGAAACTAGTTGTGCAAGAAATAACATAAAACCACCAAGGTACCAAATGCTATTAGAGACCCAAAGATGCCAAATACATAGATGTAGCCCTGAGAAAAAGAGCAGCATGTACATAAGCCAATTATGCATAAGCCAATTGTACATAAGCCAATTGTGCATAAGCCAATTGTACATAAGCCAATTGTGCATAAGCCAATTGTACATAAGCCAATTGTGCATAAGAGATTTCCAAAAGAAGTGGAGATTCACCAATTTACAACTTACTCATTGCATATGAATAGTGAAGCTCAAGTATACATCAAAGTTGACAAACTCGTCTAATAGGAGAAAGTACATGGTGTACAAACCAAAGCTAAATCAGCCCACAACCATCAATGTTTGCAACAAGGACAATGTATGAATAAACCAATAAGTATATAAGAGTCTCCCATTTACTCAAGAGTCCAAGATATGCAATGAAAATATCAAAATGCTCTCATGGAAGCAAAGCCAAAATGTGCAAGAGCAAAGCAAAGCTCAATACATATGTCTCATAGCTTTTGAGTGCCCAAAGACATGAAGCAATATGTTCGGGAGCATATATCCACAATAAGCCTTCAAGTTAGTAAGTGGGAAACCATTGAACCAAGTATCCACTACAAATATGTATCCAAAGGAGCTGAAATCCAAGTCTTAGAGCTCAAGATAACCATATCCGAGCATAATCATCATTGCCAAGCATTAATATATTCATGTAGCATCCCTAAAGCATATATAGGCATTCAATAAATAAGCATTCATTATGTATGCTTACTACCCATAGGGTATAATAGCAAAGAACCCTTCAATGATGGAGCTATTCTATCGCTAACACATCCAAAAACCTTTCCTAAGAATCAATACATTGTTTGGGCATAACAAACTTGTCCCATAACCATTAGTGGAGAATTAACCAAGAAAATACTTGTTGTCAAATAGTGAATACCATGTGTGTCTTGAATAATAGGTTAATGATGGACCTCAAATACTCAGGATAATGCTCAAATTGGAAGCCTTCAATGCCAAGTGCCAAGCAATCAATGATGTTGGAGCTCAGAGCAAGAGCTGGAGTAGATGAAGAATGTTAGGGACAAGGGCAACCAAATTGGCACAATTCAGACTAGCTACTCTTAAGGGTTTTGTTGCTACTATTGAGCTTAAAGATCACTTGGAAAGGATCAAAGCAATGTCTGAAAGGTCCTTCGAAAGCCTAGAAGGTGTGGAGTGGATCAAAGAAGTAATGGGACTGATATATACCTCAATGAGTGGCTACCATGAAAATTGCAAATGAGAATATCTTTTCGGGCTAAAGTTAATGTCGATGAAGCTCATTGAATGCCCCCACTCTGATACCAGTTTAAAGGTGGAGTAGAAGTGAGAGTAGAATCAAAAGCGATAGAAAGCAAGATCTATGGAGGTTCAAGCAAGAGAGAGCAAGACAACATGTGGGAACCTCCAATAGACATGATGTGACCTACCTTTCCTTATTCTATTGTCATAGAAAGAATAAATAATAAAGTGACACTGATGGGTGACTGCCACTTGTAGTGTATAGGTGTGCATGCATTGTATAACGAATTAACTGTAGGTGGTGGGGCACAAGTGGCCTTTAACCCCCAACAATATAATCAAGAAGCTCAATACTAAGGCAATCAAAGCATTATTCCATCGAACCATGGTAGAATTAAGGAAGTTAGAGAGCACTTGGGGGATAAACCATTTTGAGCATAGATGTAAGAGATTTTTTAGAATAAATTGGTCATTTTTACTCCTGCTTAGGGATAGAGTGGTTCTATGGAGAATTCGGTAGGAGCAATATTGGGTGTAAGCAAGCTAAAGAATAGAGGTCTTGCCTCTGAAGTTTTCTAGCAGGGATGTCTTGCCTCTAAAGTTTGGGCAACTCTACTTTTCGAATTTGCTTTTAGGGATATTAGTAGGAAAAATTTCTTGTCTTGTGTATTTGATCTTTTTTATGCTAAAGGAAAAATCAAGAAGATTGGCTTGCATACCTCTAAATACCTAGCTCTACATGAACTCTATGAGGCTAGAATGCATGTGTTTTTAGTGGATTAAGTGTAAGTATCTAGTGGGAAGGGATTGCTTGTAAGGCACAATGGTATTGGAGGATAGCTTATGCAACTAGTAAGATCAAAATTAATGGCCTAGCTAGTTTGCTTTAGCTTTTGTACTAAATCAAGTGTTATTTGTAACCAAGGCAATTATTTCTTTGTTAATATGATTATATTATCTTTTTGTGTGTAAGATAGTTTCATAAAAAAGCCTAAAATTTGTTTGAACACACATGTGCACATAGTTGGAAGCAAGGCTAAAAACTATCTAATCACACATGTTGTGTATATGCACAAAAATATACATAGAGAACATGCATATGCACACTAGTTAACCTCTATTTAGAAGGCAAACACCTAAAAGGACCTTATCAATGGACACTAGTGTACATGTTTCCATGACATGCCATAGTAATAAGTCCAACTAGAGAACTCTTAATTGTTGGGGGTAAAGGTGCCTTCGCCTAGCCGCCTGTGTATTACTACACTAATAGTACCCACCACTGCAGGTGGTGGGCGTCAGTCACCATCACTTTATTCTTTATTCTTTTAGCGATAGTTTGAATAAAGGAAGGACCAATCACACATTGTGATGGTTGGAGTTCCCATTTAGTGTCTCTCTCTTTCTTGCTCTTGCTCTTCTTCCATAGCTCTTCCAAGAAAGCTTCGATCCTTCTCACCTTTAAATTGGTATCAGAGCATGATTGCTTGAGCATTCTGACTTGGTTCGTGGCATCTTCAACTTCCTATTGAATCCCTACATTCATTGAGTCTCCTTCTCGACAGCCATGGCTTCTTCCACTTAGGTATGTTGATATTCTTCCATTGCTTCTCCGCTTGCACTAGCCTTGAATAGGCTTGGTTTTCCACTTTGTGTGGGCTTCCTTGAGCACCATTGGTGCTCCCCATATGCCCCATAACCCTTAGCATAGGTAGTAGCAAACCCAATAGTAGCAGGCATGATTGCGCTTGTTTGGGGTGCTACCTCCCCCAATCAGATCTCCTCACTCCCCAGGCTCCTCTACAGCTTGGCAATGGCCTTTGGCACCTTAGCAATGATTTCTAACCACCCTGACATTCATCTTTTGGATTTGAGCTCCATTTTGACATGTTGTGCTTCAGCCCTTGACTGTGAGAACAGGGCATATTACTGTTATACTTCTAGGACAACACGTTTTGTTATGCCTATGGCTTGTATTATGCTACATGGATGTTATTATTGTGCTTGGACCTTATGTGGATGATTTGGAGAATTTGTGGGATGCTTTGAGCCTTGATAGCTCATTTTTCACATGGTTTATGGCTATATACAGCTTTGGACATCAAGCATTTACAGGGGACTTTATGCCTAATGCCTACAGCTATGGTTTGGGAGCTTCATGATGTGCCCAATGTTAGTGGATGTATGCCTAATGGATGGCACTCATTTGTTGTTGTTTTGAGCCACTATCTGCTCAGTTTTGGATAGTGAATCACTGATGTACATAGGTGGGGTTGAATCTCATTTGCTTATGTTTGGATATGCCTATTGGATTTGAACTATGTCTTGGATGTATACATTGATGTAGTGACTCTCGAGGATCGACATAGAGCTTGGATTTGCTCTCAGATCATTGGTTGAACTTGAGCTCACTTTGCATAGCATTTGGATCTCCATCTTTGATGTACTTATGGCATGTACTTTGCTTATATCTGACCAGTCTTGACATGCTTGGCTTATGCCATCTCTGTACATGCTAGTTACATTGTCTTGGAGTTGATTGCTACTGTGGCTTACTTGGGATTGACATGTGATTTCCCAGAGCTTACTTTGGCTATTTCTTGGCTTGCCAGAGTTACAGTCTAGATGTACTTGATGTCTAATGTATGCTATGTATGGATGTTACATGGCCTACATGCTCGGGATGTCTCATTGATGCTTGATCTTGGACACTTGTCATTGGTGCACTCTTACATGCTTTGTTCGAGCTTTCTTTCTTGACGTTTATAGATTTTGTGCCAATGGGAGTATCTTGATATGCTTGAAAAACATAGAGTAGGTGGGTTTATGCTACTTGAGCATTCAGATACTTGAGACTGGGATCTTCACTTTGGATTATGCTTGGCTTCTACTGTTTGGTCCACTGTACTTGCTTATGAGTTGACTTGGGTCCGTTTTCTGTGAGACCTGACACCTACTTGTGTCAAGTCTTGGCAGTGGTGGCAGGTACATTTTACTCCATTGATTGGGGGTGCACCGACTCACTGGCACATGTTTTTATAACATGTTTGGGTGTTGGTTTCATGATTATCAACTATCATATGCCTATGCTATGCCCGCATGATGCTGGTTTTGGACTTGGCAGTATTTGATTGACTTGGGATCCGCTTTTGGCACTGCTAGCTCTCATTTTCACAGTTTTATAATTTATTATAGCAAGCATTTATGTATGGATTGACATGGAATTTTCATGTTGAATCATCTTGATTTGATGTATTACTGATGGTACTTGTGGGAAACATCATTAGCTATCAGTTTGTGGTCATTTTGCCTTGATTTTGATGGTATTTTGGTTGTTTATAGCAGTTTATAGCAAGCAATTTTGAACTGTTTGTACTATTTTAGCTTGTAGTATGGCATCTACTTCCACTGACATTGCTGTCTTCAACATCAATAAGCTTGATGGTACGAATTATGCCTATTGGAAGAGCCAATTTTAGCAAGTATTGGTGCAAAAATTGCAGATAAAGCCACTGAGGTTGAGTGGAGAGCATCCTGAAACTATGACTGATGATGAATATATGGAGCTTGATGAGTTATGAAAGTCCACCCTCATCTTGTCTCTCATTGAACTGGTGCATTACAATGTGGTTGAGGAAGCACAGAGTGCTTGGAAGCTTTGGGATAAGATCAAGAAACTTTATGATAATAAAAGTCCTTTGAACTTGCTAGATGTAGAGAGTGCTCTTTTGCATGAAGAGATAAATCGTAAGAACTCAGATGTCTCTCGTGTGTCGCATGCTTTGACTGCTAGAGGTAGAGATGGTACTAGAAAGAATGATTGTAGGAATGGACGTGGTAGAGACTCACAAAAGTCTAGGTCTAAGTTGCGTGGTAAGTCATGCAGCAAGTCTCATGGAAGAAATGCTAATGTGGCATGTCATCATTGTGGCAAGAAGGGTCATATACGCCCACAATGTCATGTGTTGTGTAATGAGAAGCGCAAAGAGAAGGGGAAAGAAAAAGTACAGGAAAAGTCCTCTAATTACAGCATTGTGCTTGGAAAATCCAGTGTGAAAATCAAGGAGATAAATGTCATGCAGACTAAGGACTCTGATGGGGAGTACATACTTGCAACTCGTTCTTATGATGCTACGTCATTGACCGAGGTTCACTCTATCTATGTGCAGTGCTAGCTTTTGGATTCTAGTGCTTCATTTCATGTTAGACCATGCCATGAGTGGTTCCATTCCTACCGCATCGCCGTCTCTGGTTCAGTTCGCTTGGGTGATGACATGTCACTTGCTATTGTTGGCATTGGGAATGTACGATTGCAGTTCTCTACTGACAGTACTTTCCTGTTACAGGATTTATGTCATGTACCTGCACTTACACGTAGTCTTATATCTGTAGGGTAGTGATGCTAGGTTTCATGTCTCTTTTGGGGATTTTGCCTGGAAGATCACACGTGGCAAACTTGTGCTTGCTAGAGGTGCTAAGGCTAGCAACCTCTATCCTCTTGTAGTTGATGGGTCCTCTATTGATCACGTTTTGTTAGTGGGTTCCATTCCACATGTATTTCTTTGGCATGCCCATTTGGGCCATATGTCCTTGAAGGGAATGAAAATGCTTTTTGGTTTTTGCAGTACTTACTGCCCCCCCTTGACTATGCATGTTTTGATTCATATGAGCATTGTCTTTATGGCAGACAGACTAGGAATACGCATAAGAAGTCTAGTAGGACACACATGAGTGAGCCCTTGGCATTGGTACATTCGGATGTCTGTGGGCCCATGCCCTATCAGTCTATGGGTGGTGCAAAGTATTTGTGACATTTATTGATGATTTTTTGCATAAAGTTTGGGCTTATCCCATTAAGCTTAAATCCAATGTCTTGACTATGTTTCAGAGATGGCTTGCATTGGTTGAGAACCAGATTGGGCATAGGCTAAAATGCCTTAGGGCTAACAATGGGGGAGAATATGTATCACGTGCCTTTGAGCAGCTATGTGACAAGAGGGGTATTAAATATCCCACCCCAGAATGGTTTGGCTGAGTGGATGAATAGAACCATCCAGGAGCGTGTACATAGTATGCTTAGCCATGTGGGTCTACCACAGAGCTTTAGGGCTGAGGCAGTCAGTATAGTTGTGCATATCATAAATAGATCACCTTCCAGTGGTTTGGTTTTGTAGGTTGCAGAGGAGGTATGGACTGGGAAACCTCTGTCTTATGTGCATCTACATGTCTTTGGATGTGAGGTATACTCCCATGTGCCCAAAGGCAAGCGTAGTAAGTTGGATCCTAAAAGTGTCAAATGCATTTTCCTTGGCTATGGAGATGTAGGTGAGACGGGTTACCGCCTCTCGAATCCACATGCTCGAAAAGTCATATGCAGCCATGATGTAGTCTTCCATGAAGACAAGATGCATAGGCAGCCTGAGAAGGTGGTAGAGATATGCAGGGTTATATTCCAAGAGGAGCCATGTGCTCCTTCACAGCCAGTTGGAAAGCCTACAATAGCCGTTGGTACACGTGGCTAGGGTGTTGGACATGCAGTTGTAGAACTTGCAGTGAGACGGTCTACTAGAGATAGACGTCTCCCTGATAGATTTGAGCCCTCGATGCATTATGTCTTGGTTACAAATGTAGGAGAGCCTCTCACCTATGATGAGGCTATGCGTAGGGGTGATAGTCACTCCTGGGAGAGGGCTATGCAGTTTTGAGATGGACTCCTTGCATAAGAATATGACTTTGGATTTGGTTGTATTTCCTAAGGGCAAGAAGGCTTTGCTGTGAAAATGGGTGTATAAGCTGAAAAGTACCTTTGGAAACCCCAAGCCGACTTATAAGACAAGACTTGTTGCTAAGGGTTTTAAATAGGAGCATGGAGCTGACTTTAATAAAGTCTTTTCTCCTATGGTCAAGATGACCACTCTACACTTGGTTTTGGCCTTAGTTGCACAACTTGACTTTGATTTATACCAGATGGATGTCAAGTCTGCATTCTTGCATTGGGATTTGCATGATGAGATTTACATGGAGCAGCCTAAGGGCTTTGCAATTTCTTGGCAGGGAGCACCTAGTGTGCAAGTTGAAGAGAAGTCTTTATGGCTTGAAGCAGGCACGCAGGGAGTGGTATCATAAGTTTTATACCTTTGTGCAGCCATAGGGCTACAGCAGGAATGCTATGAATCTGTGTCTTTACACGAAGAAAGCCCATGATGGCTCATTGCTTATTTTGGTACTTTATGTGGATGATATGTTGATAGTAGGGAAAGCTCATGATGAGTTGGATGCTCTTAAATCTTAGCTGAAGAAGAGCTTTGAGATGAAGGATTTGGGACAAGCCTCTCACATTCTTGGTATGCACATTAAGCGCAACATGCATCAAGGACTACTCTACCTCTCATAGAGGGAGTACATTCATAAAGTCCTTGAGCATTTCCGTATGCAAGATGTGAAACCTATTGGCTATCCATTACCTTCTTATGTAAAGATCTGACATGCCGACTAGATGAGCAAAGGGCCGAGATGGCCAAGATCCCTTATGCATCAGATGTGGGGAGTTTGATGTATGCCATGATAGCCACTCATCCAGATATTGCCTTTGTAGTTGGTGTTGTGGCACGCTATATGGCTACACCTAGCAAGAAGCATTGGGATGTCGTGAAGGGTATCATGAGATACCTGAAGGACACAACATATATGTGTATTTGCTATGGCAGCCAGGATACAAGAGTTGTGGGGTGCACAGATTCCGATTATGCAGGACATGCAGATAGTAGGAAGTCCACTTCTGGCTATGTATTCACTTATGCTGGAGGTAACGTCTCTTGGATTTCTAAGGTTCACAAGTGTACGGCTCTATCTACCACACTGAGGCCAAGTATGTTGCAGCCATTGAGGCATGCAAGGAGGCCATATGGTTAGGTCGTTTGGTTCATGACCTTGGGATTGATACTATACCTACTCTCTACATTCAGATTCTATGAGTGATATTCAGCTAGCCAAGAATCCGGTCTTCCATGAAAAGACAAAACACATTGAGGTGAGGTATCAATTCATAGGTGGGGTTGTGGAGGATAGGTCTGTTGATCTTGTCAAGATCTCCACTGAAAAAAATCCTGTAGATTTTCTCACAAAAAGCCTCACTACTGAGCGCTTTGCCTTTCTCAGGAGATTGATGGGCGTTGGATGAGATGACATTTTTTCTCATCCTATTGTACATGTGTACATTGTACTCTCTTTTCTTTTTTTCTTTTCACTCCTCACTAGGGCAGATTCGCCTTTAAGTGGGAGGTTGTTGGGGGTAACGGCACCTTCGCTTAGCCGTCTGTGTATTACTACACTGACAGTACCCGCCACTGCACACTGCAGGTAGTGGGCACTCGTCACCGTCACTTTATTCTTTATTCTTTTAGTGACATTTTGAATAAAGGAAGTCCTGGTCACACATTGTGACGATTGGAGTTCCCATTTAGTGTTTCTCTCTTTCTTGCTCTTGCTCTCCCACCATAGCTCTTCCAAGCAAGCTTTGATCCTTCTCACCTTTCATTAATGGATAATGTTTTGATAATACAAAGTGGGACCAATTATTACTGATAGACATTGACATGCATGTATGGATGTGTATACGTGTATGTGGACACATAAATGTATACATATATTACGTGTGGATGTATGTATACATACAAGCATACACAAACATAATATATGCATGCATATATACATGCACATATACATATTCATGCACGCATACCTTTTGTGTGATAGTCCTATATTGATCTAAAATTCTAGTATAGCCATGATTAGGATGGTTGGTCCTAGAGACTTGGTAATGGATGAAAGCCTTGATCTACATGCTAGAGGGATCTCTAATTTCATATGATTTTTAGAGACAACAAAAGAGTGATATTCGAAAGAATCTGAACATGAAAAAGTAGCACTAGGTGGTTGAAAAATAATAGGTGGTTTATTGTTTTCAATATTTGGTTCATGCCACAATGTAAGAGTTCTTTCTACTTATGGAGGCATCAACCTCTCAAAAAACCCAAAAGTAATGGCTAAACGTGTTCAAAGATGGGAGAGAGAGACAAGGAATACTTCATATCCATGAGCCTTCAGGCTCTCATTGTGTTTTATTCATTATTCAAGAAGTAACTGAGAAGTACACAATACAGTGTAAAAGTAAAACAGACTAGGTGTAGACCTAACTGACTAACTCTAGTCAGGTCAACACACACCCGACTTATTCAATGTAGTCACATGGAGACAGCTGTACACACACACTAGCTGTCACAGATGTCGGTCACTCATAAAGACGGACTGAAGTGAGCTTGACTTCTAACACTCCCCCTCAAGCTAAAAAAAAAACTCAAATCATCTGCATCACTCCAAGTAGCTGTCTAAAGTGAATGAACTTATCTTTACCAAGTGATTTGGTAAAGATGTCTGCTACCTGGTCTTCAGTCTTCACATGCTCCAAGTCAATCTGATCTGCTAAAACCATTTCCCTGATGAAATGGTAGTGAACCTCAATGTGTTTTGATCTTGCATGATAAACAGGATTGCTTGCTAACATGACATTGCTTAAATTGTCACAGTACAGCCTTACTTTGCTGTCCAAGTGTACTCCCAAGTCATTCAGCAACTTCTGTAACCACATAGCTTCACAGGCTGCTAAGGCCGCACCACGATACTCTGCTTGCGTACAGGACAGTGCAATTGTAGGTTGTTTCTTACTCTACCAACTAATCATGCTACTACCCAATCCAAATGCATAGCCACTGGTTGACCTCCTGTCATAAGTGCAACCAGCCCAGTCAGCATCAGTATACCCCATCAAGTCAAGGGGTTTCCCATATGCATAAAACAGCCCATGATCTGTGGTACTCTTTACATATCTCAGAATTCTCCTAGACTGCATCCAAGTGTGGTTTGCGAGGCTTCTTGAGAGCGGAATTTAGGTGACGGGAAGTGCTTAAAAATAGCTAAAAATTATGAATATCAAGGGAAAAATATTCACTGTCAAAGGCGGCGGCTCGATCTAGGACGATTTTAAGCGTCAAAGTGCTTTAAAGGCGCTCGAGAGACACTTGTTGATTTTTCATAATTTTTCAGACAGTCGTGCGGGTTGACACGAGCTACTGGCCAATGCGGGATGCTAAGCCGGATGCCCAGTATTTTTCAGAGCTCGATTCCGAGTCCGGACGGGGGAATGGCCAAGAAACCGGTCAAGATTTGAAAAGGTGGACCAAAGTTTGGCCAAAATGGGCATGACCCTTGGGAGCCCAAATTAAAATGTAGCATGAAACTTTTGAGGAGAGAGATGGAAAAAACGTGAGGAGGATGAAGGCGCCATCACGCCCGAAATTTGCGCTCCATGCTCTTGATGGTGATCTCCAGCCTCAATGCAACCCATGTCAATCATCATTGGCCCTCATTCCCTCCTGGATGCTGGTCATTTCGCTGCCCTTCGCTCGCGCAATGATGCCCTCTTTGAAGATCTCTGATTTCAGTCTTTCTCTCTCCTCCCTCTCTCTCTTCTAAAGGCAAGTTCATGTGGGGAGAAGAAGGAAGAAGAAAGAATGATGGAGGCTTGTCCAGCATGGATCGGATTGCTCCACGGGCTGGAAATGGTGGTTGGTGATTGTGCTGGACATGAAGTGCTGCTGATTTCCAAATTTGTAGCCATGGACATGAAACCCGAAACACGCAAATAAGCAGTAATTTAAAATTTTCAAAGGGAATTTGAGATTCTATAGCTTTTGATTGATGAAATGTTGTTCATGTGGGCAAAAAATTGTTCATGTTGCTGTTTTCCATGAGTTCTTGCTGGTCATAATCAGAGAATCAGAAAAATATGCATCTTGTGGTTCAAAATAATACATTAAAACACGAAAAACATGAAAAATCAAGGGAAAATGATGGTTTTTTGGCATAAAAATGGGGAAGTAAATAGGAACATCAACTAAACTTTCATTTTTCTGCAAGAAGGAACTAAGGGCCACAGCCCATAACCTGTTTTGAATTTTCAATAATTAAATAATGCAGGAAAATAAGGGAAAATACAAGAAAATGGTGAAAAAACCCTAAAAAATAGGGGAAAAATACATTTTGGGTTTCGAAAAATAAGGATAAATAAGAACAATGGTTGTGAATGTTTGTGGGGACTGAAGCATGAGGATTTGCCTCAGTTCAACCCCACTTTCTTGTTCTAGTGTGTCTTTTTCCGCTTTCTACACATAAAATGATGTCAAAATACCCTATAAACCTATGCAACGATGCAATATTTAAACGGGGAAGGGTAGAGGAGTTGAAATATGTCTAAATGCCGTGTGAAATGATGGGAAAGTGGCTGATTTCTATGCATAGCATTTAAGACGGATAATAATTAAAATTAAGAGCTTAGTAGCACGAGGATCACCTCGGTGCTAAGCCCATGCAACGAAGCACGAATGGTAGTTGGAAACCATTAAAAGAATGTTTTTGCACTTGTGCACAATACTGTTTGCTAAATGTTTGAGCACTAGGCATCCACCAAATGCATAGAGTATGAAAAGAATTTAAAAGTATCAGTGATCAGCTCCTGGACATGCATTGCAATTGGTTTATGAGGACATGACCTATGTTGAGAGGTAGTGAGGTACCCATGCTGTAGGAAGACGCGGGTCCTAAAGGGGAAAGAGAAGTAAGGACAATGGTACATTCCTGGACACGCTTATTTGGTACCTTGAGCGACTTTTGTACGATGTGTCTATTTGTTGAGCGACGCACTGAGGGGCCAATCCCCAAGGTGTAGGAGAGTCACAGAGGGTTGACGGCATTCAGCCGCAGGAGGAACCCCATGTGTATGTGATTCGAGCCTTTTGGCTATGTGAAAGGGACTCCCTCTGAGGAGTAATATTGGGTTAGGATCAGTTGGACTACAACGTATTACAAACGCAATGTTTAGGAAGGCAGAGATTTCGATAGACGCTCCTGGCCGCGAGGCCGAGGGGTTGTCTTGTGCGTAGTGACGAGGCCCGGCTAGTGCATGAGCCAGTGCCGGCCCGTTTTTTGGTCCATCTGTGGTGCGTCTGTCGGGAGCCGCTTAAAAGTGGCGGTTCTCGAATCCTGGTTGTTTAGGGACCAACTAGCAGTTTATGCCAAAGGATAGTGAGATTGATCCGTTATTTATTGATAAGCATCGTCTAGCAGAAATCCAAAAGCAAGAAAGAGACGAAAGAGCTAGGCGACGTGCTGAAATTTTTAGGAGATATTCCCCTAAGCGTAGCAGTGCTGAACCCTTACGAGGGAGTGGATCTAGTGGTCTTAGTACCACAAGCAGCAAGTTAGGAGAAGGTGGAAGCTCTAGTGCTTCCCTTCCTGCCATAAGCCAGTCCACGTCAATTGCGGGAGGTGTAACCCCACCGTCCCCTATTCCTAGTATAAATCCAATCCGCGTCATGGCGCAGCCTATTGCAATTCCAGCAGGAATGATGGATTTGCCGTCTCTAGGTTACCCGCTACCCATTTTTAATGGGCTAGTTGAGGAAGATGTGGAACTCCACATTAGGGAGTTTCAAAAGCTGATGTTCAACTGCCGCATTCAAGAAGAAGGACATTTAATGATGTTCTTCAATATGACTCTCAAAGGAAGAGCCGCTATATGGTATCATGGTTTAGAAGCCGGAACCATATTGAACATTGATGCATTTTATGGAGCTTTTCGAAGGGAGTTTGCCCTTGAAAGGGGTGGGCAATATTGGTTGCGTGTACTCAACGTGACCCGCCAAGAACCACACGAGGATATTCGTGCTTATGCGAAGAAGATAAAAGAGGTTTTCTGTAAGTTGGACACCTCTATTCCTATCCCCGCAGCTGCCCAGTTACAATATTTCCTACATGGTTTGGACTTTAATATCCAATTGCAGTTGAGTAGTGTCCCCTTGGGGGATATAGATACTGCCATTACACGAGCACAAGAGGTGGAATCCCTACTACAAGCAGCCTATGCTTCTCGAGGCAATTCGAACATGGGTTTAGTATTGGGAAACAATATGGCAATGGCCAATGGCAGTAGTGGTCAAGGGATGGCGATGGCTAACCCTAATGGGAGAGGGAACATGATGCAGAATGTGCCTTTATTACCAGCTCCCCCTAGCATGTCGATGCCAACGGGCAGTCAAATGGCTCCAAGTGGTGGAAGCCAGGCGGTCAATTCTAACACCATGCCTGTGGTTCAACAACCAGTGCCTAATCGAATTGTTAGGCCGATGGAATGACATGGTAATGACCAAGGCTATGAGTCGAGTTCTTCCAATGTTCTTGGCGAGGTTAAGGACATGATGAAGCATTATACCGATATGATTACGGAGCAGTATCGACAAATAGCCGTTGATGTCAACTTCCTTAAAAAACAACAAAATTTGATAGGAAGTAGATACCCAGAGGAGGGTGCACCTTCGAGGTTTAGTTGCAAATGGTGTGGTGGGCAGCACTATCCAAGAAATTGCCCAAATGTTAAGTGCGACATTTGTGGGAAATCTGGCCATTTAGCAGCTACTTGCTGGAGTAAGATCAGTTCCCTCCAACGAGGTAGTCGGCAACCAGGGCCTGTTAATCATCGTGCCCAAGGAAATGATTCCCAGCGAGAAGACGGGCCTAAACAAATACTTCAACGACCAAAGACTACAGTGGAAGAGCTACCAAGTGGTAGTGGGGTTAGTTTGATTGAGGCTGTATGCGTTAACGATGCTGAAACCTCGAATTTGCGAGCTTTACTTACCAGAGGTCAAAAGGGTAGAGAAGCCGACAAAGATAAGCCTGTTGACGGAAACCCTAAACAAGGCGACAAAGGAACGCAAGTTTTGGATCCTGCCATGGAAGGGGGACCTTTGAAGCCCGTAGAGAGTAAAGCTAATAAGGAACCATCAAAGAAGAAGGTGAAAGTTAAAAAAGAGGCAATAAAGCCAGTTCAGCGACCTAAGGAGCGGATGGTTTGGCGTGAAAAGCGAGCTCTATCGAATTATCATGAATTCGATTTGGCAAGCTCTCTTTGCGAAGTCAAGCCGGATGTGAATCTTTTACAGCTTATTAAGCTTTCCCCAGGAGTACGTAAGGAATTTAGAAAGATTCTACGTACCGGATATATCGTAGAACCTTTGGGTATTGCGCGAGTTGGTGATGACTGGTTCGAGCATGCTAAGAAGCATTGCCCAAGGGTTGCAGCCTATGTCGATGGGATATTAGTAGATTATGCCATTGTCGACACGGGATCATCTGTTAACATTATGAGTTCTGAACTGATGGAGAGGTTGGGTCTTGCGATCCAGAAAGATACCTCCACAATTCTCAGAATGGCAGATGATAGTTTGAGACAGCCAGAAGGCTGCATTACTAAGGTCCATGTCACTGTTGCCAATGTAGAATGCTTGTTGGACTTTAGGGTGATTTGTTTTGCAGGCCGTCCAAGTTACCAAGTATTACTCGGACGACCTTGGATCTTGCAAGCGGATTGCCAAGTAGATATACCTGCCGGTCGACTAATATTCGGCAGAGGTGCCCAGCGTGTGGTGGTTGATGCTTATCCTGAGTCCCCGCAGAGTGAGAGAGCTCCTCTATCTTCTACAGAATTGGAGACATTAGAAGATTTATCTGCCAGTGAGACATTATCGAGTGATGAGTCTAAAGAGGGATCCACCACAGAGGACATCTATCAGATCACTTTGAACGAGCCGATAGAGGTCCAAGATCGTATAAGAGATGCAGATGTTATCGAGCTAGACCTTGGTACGCCTGATGATTCGCGGCCAATCAAATTAAGTTCTATGCTCAGCTCAGCAGAAAGGGAGGACCATGTGGGCTTGATCCAGGAATTCCGTGATATCTTTGCCTGGAGTTATGATGAGTTGAGAGGCATTCCTCCTAGTCTTGCTGTTCATACAATTCCGTTGAAAGAGGGCAGTCGTCCTGTACGGCAGAAAGTAAGGCGTATGCCTTTTGAACTGAGGGACGGGCTGTTTGAAGAGTTACAGAAGCTTCGAAAAGCGGGTTTGATTTTTCCTGTGCAACACACGGAATGGTGTTCGCCGGTTGTGATAAGAAAGAAGAAGAATAATCAAATCCGTTTATGTGTAGACTTTAGGGAGCTGAATAAGCAGACAGTTAAGGACTACTACCCGTTGCCATTTATTGACCAAATTTTGGATCAATTAGCGGGTAGGGAGATATATTCGTTTATGGATTGCTTTGAGGATACAACCAAATGGCAATTGCAGAAGAGGACAAGTTGAGAACAACTTTTATTACTGTGTTTGGAACTTTTGCGTACCATGTGATGGCCTTTGGTTTATGCAATGCGCCTGGTTCGTGGCAACGAACAGCAGATAAGACATTCGGTGACATATCCCCTGAAGAGTTGAAGGTGTTTATTGACGACTTAGGGGCCGCCACCGTGAGAGGAAGGCAGTTGATCATTCTAAGAAAATGCTTTGAGCGATGTAGACAATTTTGCATCGCCCTAAACCCACGGAAGTGTGTTTTTGGAGTACTTTATGGGCTATTGTTGGGTCATGTGGTCAGTTCGGTGGGAATTGCGACAGACCCCGAGAAGGTTAAAGTTATAGTTGCCATGGGTCCACCACGCACTCCGAAAGAGGTTCATAGCTTTCTGTCTTCGGTTGGTTACTACCGTAGATTCATTAACGCCTTAGCAGAAAGAACATTGCCGCTTACAAATTTATTGTCCTTCAGCTGTTCGTTTGTATGGGGTGACCCTTGTAAGGTAGCATTCGAGGATGTGAAACAAGAGCTAGCCAGAGCGCCCGTTTTAAAAGCACCTAAAAGAGGTGAGGTGTTTTATATATTTTCAGCAGCCACCATGTATAGTATCAGCTGTTGTTTAGCCCAAATTTGGGAAGAGAAGTGGTACCACCCGATTGCTTTTGCTAGTTGGAAGCTAGGGGTATCCGAAATCAATTATACTTACATGGAGAAATTGTGCCTAGCAATGGTCTTTGGGACCAAGAAATTCAGGCATTACATTCTCTATGAGAAAGTCGTGCTTTATACGAAGGCGGAGGGACTTCGACTATTGATGAATAAGCTACAGCCGCCTGATCGTCTAGCAAAGTGGTTGATCACTTTGCAGGAATTTGATTATGAAATCAAGAGTAAGCCACCAAGGTTGCAAGGCATCGTGGAATGTCTTGTGGACTTTGGGGAGTCGAAAGAATCTGTGGCTGAAGGTAGTGACATGGAGTTGTTATTTAAAATAGATACGGTATCTATTCCCTCCTGGTATGCTGCAATAACGCATTATTTATCAACAGGAGAGGCGGGATCCGAATTATCTAAGGCTGAGAAAAGGAAAATTAAGCAGCAAGCGTTAAAGTTTGCTTTGATCGCAGGTACATTATATCGGCAAGGGGTTGATGACATCTATCGCCGATGCGTGATGCCTGACGAGGTGCCATTCATTTTGGAAGAGTGCCATGATTCTGCTTGCGGTGGTCATTTTGCTGGACGGCTTACAGCACAAAAGGCTTTAAGAGCAGGTTATTGGTGGCCTACCATCTTCCAGGATGCGTTTGCGTATGTTAAGCGATGCGATATTTGCCAACGACATGATAGTCGAGAGAATAGGAAACGACCACTCACCCCTATTATGGCGATACTTCCATTTGAGAAGTGGGGAATAGACTTTGTGGGTCCTATTACTCCGTCATCGACTACACAAAAGAGGTACATCATTGTAGCAATTGACTACTTCACAAAGTGGTCAGAAGCACGTGCAACAAGGAAAGATGATGCTAAAGAAACTGCTAGTTTCCTTTTAGAGCAGATAATATGCCGGTTTGGTCCGCTGAAAGAATTAGTGTCGGACCGCGGAACCCATTTCCTGAATAAGGTGATCAAAGGTTTGATAGAGATGTGGCAAATCAAGCATAACAAGACAACCCCATATAATCTGCAAGCCAATGGGCAAGTTGAAAGCACCAACAAGCAGCTTGTGGGCATCCTGTCCAAAATTGTATCGGAAAAGAAACGGGATTGGGATAAAAAGTTATACGTGGCAGTGTGGGCTTATAATACGACCTTCAAACGAGCCACTGGCCATACCCCGTTCAAGTTAGTATATGGGGAGGAGTGTGTCTTGCCTTTAGAGATTGAGCTGCCGACCATTCGGTTTGCCATCAATCATTCTTTGAGCGATGAAGACGCACTTTTTGAGCGCTTGACGACACTGGCACATTTAGATGAGCTTAAGTTGCAGAGCTTATTGCACCAAGAGGTGGCGAAGCGCCGAATGAAGCAGCTACATGATCTCAAAGCCAAGAAATACATCTTCAAGAAAGGACAGCTTGTTCTGTATTATGACGCACGGCGTGAATTATTTCCAGGCAAGCTAGAGCCCAAATGGGATGGGCCCTATAGGATCGTTAGAATAGGAAAGAATAAATCCACAGTCTTGTTAGCTGACCTTGAGGGGATAGAATTTAAAAATAAGGTTAATCTTAATAAGATTAAACCTTATTATTTCTGATTGCACTAATACTATGACTGCCTTGCAGGTCTAGGCGAGATCGATCAAACATCTGCAAGGAAATCGTGATAGAGGTTGATGGGTCGTCTGATCCCTTATTTAGAGCACCCATATTTAGAATAGAGGTATCATCAGGGAAAGCTCATTTGGTGGAGCAAAGCATACAAGGTGATTGAGCAAGAAGGCGGGACATTTATTTGGGAGATCAAGGTCTTCTGCCATCACTGCCTACAAATTTTGACGAGCATTCCTGTTGAATTCAATGATGATGGAGGGATGGAGCCTACAGTCCACCCATTGAATATGCTGAATTTCGATTACCATAATTACGAGTAGAGTTCCAGATGGCGGGATATGTAAACCCTTTATGGACATACACCTTGTACTTTGATGGGGCGTCCAGGGGTCCATGCAAAAAAGGAAGTGTAGGAGTTGTCATCCGAGACCCCCGACGACGCATTGTCATGAAGTTAGCTGCTTATCTCGGGGCGAATTTTACCAATAATATGGCAGAATACAAAGCCCTGATTATGGGTTTGAATATTGCGAAGAAGGGTGGTATCCGTCAGTTGTTGGTGAAAGGGGACTCTCAGTTGGTTTTAAATCAACTCAATGGGACGTACATGGTACGAAACCCCATCCTTTGTATGTACCATCATACCGCCATAGCCCTGCTAGACGAATTCGATAGAGTGTCTTTTCAGCTGATTCCACGGCATTGGAATCAGTTTGCCGATTCTTTGGCTAATTTTGCGTATGAAGAAGACCTCTTCTTTAATTGTGGCCCTTGTCCCGATATATCTATTGATGGTGAGACAGGACCTGGTTGTTTGTGGGGTATGCTTTCTGAACATGCCCTCTTTGGCAGACGATGGTTGATTTGGGTGATGCAGAGGGTAAGCGAGACTCATCTGCCTTTATTATCTTGGACCCACAGACTGATTAGACGACATGTGATGCGAACACCTCTTGGGATATATGCAGGAGGGATAGGTCATAATTTAATGCACCTAGTTTAGGGCTACGAGCCTCTGTTCCCCTGGGAATAGTATGCTTTGCTGTCTATCATAGTTGTTTCCAGGAGGATGTTATGCGTAGTATTGTTTCATTTCATTAGGCCAAGAGGGCCGTTTCCCTGCCTAGTGCGGGTGCGTTTAATCGGGTTTTTGTTTTAAGTGTTGTGCTGGACAGATTTCGTGGTTAGTGGAATTTGGTGGAGCCTGGAGGAGCCTTTGCTGCGATGGAAGCTTCTTGTGGCCAATCCAAGTGATATCTCTCTTTTACGAGTACCTTTCTTTCCTGTTATATGTGTATTTGTACTTATCGAGGGGATACATTTTTGTTGGGGACCGGCAACCAAGGCATGAAGTCCCAGGTTGAGGTTGAGTATGTTTGAGGGAGGTCGGAGTAGTCATTGCCTCCTGCAAAGACATTGTTAGACATTGAAAGACCTGTTTTAGAAGGACGTACTAGTGGCCCTGTTCTGCTAACCTGCTAGGCAGCCGTTCTAGGAGTTCTTGTTAGTAGTGAGGCAGTTAGAGAAGCCTGCCAGAAGATAATAATGATGATGCCCAGAAACTCTGTACATCCTAAAAGATGAATATAAATACGAAGGTGTGTAAAAAGGGGTTCTAACCCCTATCAAAGAAAAGAAAAGAAATGAAAATATATAAGCAGTTGATCATTGCCTTGCGAGGGCTTGGTAGGTTCCTGGGGACGAATCAGACCCGGGGCCGATACCTTGTCTTCCTAGGGGTGGCTTCTTGCTGGCAAAAGTGACAAAACAAGGAAGGTTGGAGCGAAAATAAAAGTGAGCGTTAAAAAATGATTAAGTGTCGCCTTGCGAGGGCTTGGTAGGTTCTTGGGTGCCGAGACAGGTCCTGAGACCGATGCCCTGTTCTCCTTGGGTCACTATGCTCAGCTCCCTCCTTTTTACATGCCTAAGTATGTTCATCCAATACAAACCCTAAACGAAGACATGTACTGAAAGAAAATACTCTTTGATCAGGCTATAGGAGTCCTCGCCTTGTAGGAGCTCCTAGTTGTGTTGTCTTTAGTTGGTAAGTAGTGCAGACTACCACTTAGGGCAACCTCTTTGATAGGTTTTTTTTGGTTTGGCTGTGTTGGAGCAGCTGGTTAGTGATTCACTTCGGATCTTCTATTAGATGATGCTAGGCCTATTCCTTGTGGATGTCATGCCTTGGTTTTGTCCAGGGGTAGGGGGAGCATTGTGTTGAGTTTTATTATATATTTGTTTTGTATCAGTTTGATGCTTCTTTGGTTGTTTATGTGCAGATATGTTCGTGGATTCGACGGGCTGAGTCGCCCTATCCCGTGGTCGCCAATGAGAGCGGAATTTAAGTGACGGAAAGTGCTTAAAAATAGCTAAAAATTATGAATATCAAGGAAAAAATATTCACTGTCAAAGGCGGCGGCTCGATCTAGGACGATTTTAAGCGTCAAAGTGCTTTAAAGGCGCTCGAGTGACACTTGTTGATTTTTCATAATTTTTCAGACAGTCGTGCAGGTTGACACGAGCTACTGGCCAATGCGGGATGCTAAGCCGGACGCCTAGTATTTTTCAGAGCTCGATTCCGAGTCCGGACGGGGGAATGGCCAAGAAACCGGTCAAGATTTGAAAAGGTGGACCAAAGTTTGGCCAAAATGGGCATGACCCTTGGGAGCCCAAATTAAAATGTAGCATGAAACTTTTGAGGAGAGAGATGGAAAAAACGTGAGGAGGATGAAGGCGCCATCACGCCCGAAATTTGCGCTCCATGCTCTTGATGGTGATCTCCAGCCTCAATGCAACCCATGTCAATCATCATTGGCCCTCATTCCCTCCTGGATGCTGGTCATTTCGCTGCCCTTCGCTCGCGCAATGATGCCCTCTTTGAAGATCTCTGATTTCAGTCTTTCTCTCTCCTCCCTCTCTCTCTTCTAAAGGCAAGTTCATGTGGGGAGAAGAAGGAAGAAGAAAGAATGATGGAGGCTTGTTCGGCATGGATCGGATTGCTCCACGGGCTGGAAATGGTGGTTGGTGATTGTGCTGGACATGAAGTGCTGCTGATTTCCAAATTTGCAGCCATGGACATGAAACCCGAAACACGCAAATAAGCGGTAATTTAAAATTTTCAAAGGAAATTTGAGATTCTATAGCTTTTGATTGATGAAATGTTGTTCATGTGGGCAAAAAATTGTTCATGTTGCTGTTTTCCATGAGTTCTTGTTGGTCATAATCAGAGAATCAGAAAAATATGCATCTTGTGGTTCAAAATAATACATTAAAACACGAAAAACATGAAAAATCAAGGGAAAATGATGGTTTTTTGGCATAAAAATGGGGAAGTAAATAGGAACATCAACTAAACTTTTATTTTTCTGCAAGAAGGAACTAAGGGCCACAGCCCAAAACCTGTTTTGAATTTTCAATAATTAAATAATGCAGGAAAATAAGGGAAAATACAAGAAAATAGTGAAAAAACCCTAAAAAATAGGGGAAAAATACATTTTGGGTTTTGAAAAATAAGGATAAATAAGAAAAATGGTTGTGAATGTTTGTGGGGACTGAAGCATGAGGATTTGCCTCAGTTCAACCCCACTTTCTTGTTCTAGTGTGTCTTTTTCTGCTTTCTACACATAAAATGATGTCAAAATACCCTATAAACCTATGCAACGATGCAATATTTAAACGGGGAAGGGTAGAGGAGTTGAAATATGTCTAAATGCCGTGTGAAATGATGGGAAAGTGGCTGATTTCTATGCATAGCATTTAAGACGGATAATAATTAAAATTAAGAGCTTAGTAGCACGAGGATCACCTCGGTGCTAAGCCCATGCAACGAAGCACGAACGGTAGTTGGAAACCATTAAAAGAATGTTTTTGCACTTGTGCACAATACTGTTTGCTAAATGTTTGAGCACTAGGCATCCACTAAATGCATAGAGCATGAAAAGAATTTAAAAGTATCAGTGATCAGCTCCTGGACATGCATTGCAATTGGTTTATGAGGACATGACCTACGTTGAGAGGCAGTGAGGTACCCATGCTGTAGGAAGACGCGGGTCCTAAAGGGGAAAGAGAAGTAAGGACAATGGTACATTCCTGGACATGCTTATTTGGTACCTTGAGCGACTTTTGTACGATGTGTCTATTTGTTGAGCGACGCACTGAGGGGCCAATCCCCAAGGTGTAGGAGAGTCACAGAGGGTTGACGGCATTCAGCCGCAGGAGGAACCCCATGTGTATGTGATTCGAGCCTTTTGGCTATGTGAAAGGGACTCCCTCTGAGGAGTAATATTGGGTTAGGATCAGTTGGACTACAACGTATTACAAACGCAATGTTTAGGAAGGCAGAGATTTCGATAGACGCTCCTGGCCGCGAGGCCAAGGGATTGTCTTGTGCGTAGTGACGAGGCCCGGCTAGTGCATGAGCCAGTGCCGGCCCGTTTTTTGGTCCATCACTTCTGCATGAACTGACTGATTAGCCCCACAGCATAACTCAAGTCAGGTCTAGTGATCGTGAGATAGATCAAGTTGCCTACCATCTGTCTGTACATGGTAACATTCTCAATCTCTATCCCAACATCAATTTGCAGCTTGACATTCTGCTCTAAAGGCGTATCCATAGGCTTGCAATCAGCCATACCATATTTTTGTAACATGTCCCGAGCATACTGCTTCTGTAGCAGCCATATGCCTTGAGGTATAGAGACAACCTCAATCCCCAAAAAATATTTCAGCTCTCCTAGGTCCTTGACCTTAAATTCAGCCTGTAAACATGTCTTTACTTCAGAAATCCCTCTTTCATCATCTCGTGTAATGATCAAGTCATCAACATAGACAAGTAGGAATACATAGCCACGATCTGTCTTCTTCACAAACAAACTATGATCAGCATCACCCAATCGGAAACCATGTTGCTGCAAATAACTACTGATGCGAGCATTTCATGCTCTGGGTGCCTGTTTCAGCCCATATAATACCTTTTTTAGCCGGCATACATGTGCTGGAAATTCTGGATGCACATAGCCTTCAGGTTGTTCCATGTAAACTTCTTCCTGTAACTCTCCATTCAAAAAGGCATTCTTTACGTCCATCTGCTATAGTTTCCAGCCTCTAGCTGCTGCCAAAGCAATCACAATTCTAACTGTAGCCATCTTTGCTATAGGGCTGAAAGTCTCCTCATAATCACGACCATACTGCTGCGCATACCCTTTTGCAACCAGCCTGGCCTTGTATCTTTCCAATGATCCATTTGATTTACATTTTACCTTATACACCCACTTGCAGCCAATAAGTGTTTTTCCCTCAGGCAACTGTACCAAATTCCATGTGCCATTTCCAGCCAAAGCTGAATATTCCTCATCCATAGCAGCACGCCAATCCTCATCTGCAACTGCCTCATCAAACTTACTTAGTTCTCTAAAACCTGTTACTTTCGTCATATAAGCATAATGATGGGCTGAATATCCAGTGTAAGTGTACATATCAACATGTCATCTGACCCTCTCTGATCTCCTAAGCTATGGCTCACTGTGAGCTTGCCTCTCATGAGGCGGCACATAACGACTCTGCCTAGCACCTGGCGTCATAACATACGGAATCCCCAATTCATTGTCTAAGCTTCACTGCTAGATGAGTCATAACTTGCAGTGAGTGGACCTGTTACATCTTCAAAAACCTTTTCTTTTCCCTTATCTGTTCTCCCCCTCACTGACATATCTGTGTCAGTGGATGCAGTAGTGTGACTGCGCAATCATCTTATCTAAGGACTCACTGTAGATAATACATCACTTGTTTGACCACTCATGGAAGTACTCTCTGCAGAAGAATTTTCAACACGACTCATACTGGGTGAGCTATTAGTAGGCATTGCAATAGGATTCCCATACTAGGATGCTAACTCATCAAATACCACATCTCTGCTTATGAGTGTCTCATGCGTAGAAGGTACATAACACTTATAAGCTTTCCGTTCCTGTGCATATCCCACAAACACACTCTTCACTGCCTTAGGGTCCAGTTTCTTCCTCTTCTCATTCGGTATATGCACATATGAAATGCTGCCAAATACCTTCAAGTGCGAAATATCAGGTTTATGACTATACAGCCTCTCATATGGAGTGACATCATGAATCCCTGCTGTAGGGGTTCGATTCAGCACATAGACAGCAATCATCATTGCTTCAGCCCAATAACCATTTGGCAGACATTTCTCATTCAACATAGCTCTAGCTGATTCCATCAGGACCCTGTTTTTCCTCTCTGCAACACCGTTTTGCTACGGTGTATAGTACATGTGAGCTGTCTTCTGATCCCATATTTAGCAAGATACCTATCAAAGTAATTAGAGACATATTCACCTCCTCCATCTGATCTCAAACAGGATATGTAGCAGCCCACCTCATTTTCTGCATGCTTCTTGAAGTCTTTGAATGCATCAAACACATCATCTTTATGCTTCAAAATATAAAGCCAAGTGTACCTACTGAAATCATTAATAAATGACACATAATATTGTGCACCTCCAAAAGAAGCATTATGTGAAGGACCCTAGACATCAGAGTGCACCAACTGTAAAGGCCTAGTGCTGTTTTTTTACATGTCTCATGAAAGGAAACCGTGCCTGCTTCCCAAACTGACATGCAGGGCATACATGACCAAAGTCAATATACTTGAATTTGGGTAATCCAAGTACTACTTCCTTCTGCTGCATAGATTTCAGCTTTTTTACATTGACATGTCCAATCCGCTTATGCCAAATCTCTACATCCCGAATGGCACTCTCATCATGAGCAAACATGGCTGCCTTAAGTTCCGGAATGGTTGTATCCAATGTAAACATCCTGCCATCCCTTCTGCCCTTGGCAATTAACTTGCAGTCATTTCCATACTCCTCAATGAAACATCCATCTTTGTTAAATCTCACTTGCAGATTTTGTTCTTCCATTTGACCCACAGACAAAAGATTCTTTGTTATGGTCGGTACATGTAATACATCATGCATGCCTTTCTTCTTGCCATCAGGCATCATGAGAGGAACAATCCCTTTATGCTTTATGTCATGTTGGGTGTCATCCCCAGTACATACATGACCATGTGTACCTGCAACCATCTCATCAAACCACTCTCCATGCGGTGTCATGTGGTGACGCTCCAGAGTCAATGTACCATCTATCATCTCTATTATGTCTCGATGCATTTTTGGATACATGCTGCATGGCAAAGAGTCTATCAACTTGCTCATCATGAGCACCACTGGAAGATGCATAGTGCCCATGCTATCTGCCCTTTGCCTTCATATCTCCATGCTTCTTGTAACAGTCTTTTGCAATGTGCCCATACCTACCGCAATAATGGCAATCCTTGTCCCTGTTGGACTGATCAGATGACTGCCATGAACCAGATCCACCACCTCTACCGCGGGGTGATCTCCCCCTGCCTCTAAACCCGCCAAATCCACGCTGGCCTTGTTTATTTGCACCATGCCAATTACCCTCCTGCTGCTGCTATCCATAAGCATTACGAGTGTCACCACGACCTCTAAATCCTCTGCCACGCTGGCTAGAGTATAACACAGTGTCTCTAATCTGAGATGCACTGGAACCTGCATTCAAACCAAGTTTGACCTCCTCATGCAGCAACAAAGCAACTAGCTCTTCCCAGGTAGGAGGCTCTTCTCTAAACAGAAATAGATGTGTCAAAAGCTTTGTACTCTTTCCCTAATCCATTCAAGGCAACAGCAATCATATCATCTTCTGATACACTTGAGCCAATGGTAGCAAGTTGATTAGCTATGGTCTTAATCTCCGTGGTATACACCTGGATGCTCCTGCCATTCCTAGACATGTTGTTGAACTGCTGTTTCAACTGGATCTTTTGTGCATGTGTCATGGTTCCATAATTTTTCATCAGTATGTCCCAAGCAACCTTCGGAGTCTCACATCCAGTGATTTGAATTACCATAGCATCAGATATACATAGAGAAAACCAATGCAGCACCTTGCATGCTCTCTCATTCCATAGCCGATGAGCTCTTTTCTGTTCATTAGTTGGATTCGTTGCAGGCGACTCAGGAGCAGCCTCATCTCCTGTACATAGATCCCAATAACCCCTTCCAACTAGAAAACTCATTCTGAATTTCCATAATGCAAAGCTCTTGTTGTCTAGCTTCTCTCCAACTATCTGAGTGATATTATCAGTCCCATGTGCATTAGCCATGATGCAATAGACGGTCTGTACTACATGCAAACCAATAAGTATGACTGACCAAGTTCAGTTTACAACAGTTTATGACATTTTTCTGCAACTAATTGCAGTAAAAAAACCAGGGTATTTCAGCCCACTGATAACCCAAAACAGTCCCAAAACAAATGGTCTAACCCATAGGTAAAACAGTCAATACATATGCTATGTATTTGCTTCAGTTTAAACTCCTGCAACCTCACTGCCAGGGACCAAAGATGCAATCTGAAAACTGTAGACTGTGTATAACCAGCAACAAATTCAAGTCCAAAAACAACATGCATACATGTCATACATGTCCCAGAATTTCCCAGATAGCTGCTAGTACATATGTCACTCCAAATATGTCTTTATAAGCACAAAGTAGTGCATAAACAGCAAGTACAAGTGTCAACTAATTTGGTTGTAGGTTGCAGTCAACCAAAAATTAGCATAACAAGCTTTAAGCAGCTCCAAAATGTCTTCAAATCATGTCATACATTTGCTCCAGTGTGATAGAGTCAATACATGACTATGCGGGTAACTCTAGGCTTCCTGCCTTCAATGAGCCAAGTCATACATTGCATTTACAGTCTATATTCAGCCAAAAAGATGAAATTGCATTTGCTTCAGCTCCAAAACTTGAGCATTCAGTAAAATCCAAAGCTCTCTTTGATCCTCTAAGAACTCAGCATACATATGTCACCTCATGTAGATGACGGGTGCCCAAGGTAGCATGTAATGCTTCAGTGGTGGAAGGTGATGCTTGTTGTCCACTATTTAATGACAGTTTTCAGCCATTAAAACATGCCAGATCTGAATTCTTTTTTGTGCCAAACTTCAGTCCATAGGCATGAGAGATGATACATAAGCCTTCCTGGGCATATCAATGCTTTAATAGAAGCCAAAATACATTTCATGTAGCTTCAGTGTATCAAACAAGACCTCATACATACTGTCCTGTCACAGATTCCAGCATGTCTGCTTCAGATCCAGATTTGTGTATCACTCCAGCACCTCATAATAGAGTTCACAGTCACGTATTAGGCTTCAAAGTCATCAACAACTCTTGCAAAGTGTGTATCTAAGCTGCCTATCAATTGTAGTATGCACTATACCCTGCATCCCAGCCATGGAGGGCCTTTATGGTAGCAGGCGCAACCACGCAAACCTGTCCAAAACTTGTTGTAGTACATTTTGATGATTATGTTGATGATGAGGCACTAATTAGTGCTCAATACTCCCTTCTCAAGACTTTAAGCAAGCCATAGACAGTAGCTTGAACCATAGAATGAGCAATCACACAATGCCTACCTTCCCATTGACAATGGCAGCCTGCCTGTTTTGAAAAGACCTAAGGCTTTAGCTTCTGCAGGTCATCTTCACTACCTCCTGCTCCAAGAAGTCCACTAAGTCCTGCTCTGATACCATGTTCAAAGATGGGAGAGAGAGACAGGGAATACTTCATATCCATGAGCCTTCAGGCTCTCATTGTGTTTTATTCATTATTCAAGAAGTAACTGAGAAGTACACAATACAGTGTAAAAGTAAAACAGACTAGGTGTAGACCTAACTGACTAACTCTAGTCAGGTCACTGACTAACACACACCCGACTTATTCAATGTAGTCACATGGAGACAGCTGTACACACACACTAGCTGTCACAGATGTCGGTCACTCATAAAGACGGACTGAAGTGAGCTTGACTTCTAACAAAACGACCTACCTCAAAAGTGGTCATGCAAGTAGAATTGTGGCTTTGTCAAGGAAAGCTCTAATCATGGGCTATCAAGCATGTGAGATATTATCTCACCTAGGTGCAACACCTTTTGCAAGTGGAAGGAGTTCTTTTCCATTTGCACAAGTAAGAAATTGGTACATCTCCTACCAAATATCTCAAAATGAAAACTTGTAATGCAAATGGCAAGTTTTTCTACCCCTAGAGGCTTATTTAAGTGCCAAGTTGATTTGGAGAAGGGGTACGAATCTTGTAGATGCTAGTGTAGTAAGCAAATGAAGCAAAAGAGGTGGAGAGCCCAAGGTTTTTCTAGAAAATTTCCAATTCCTTAATCTATTATTTGGATTGAAATAGTAAGGTATTGGCATAGAATCACCCAATGATTCAAACATCTAGATATGTAGTTCTACCTAGAGGTAAAACTAGCTTGCCTATGGGAAAGCAATACAAAGCTATCATCTACATGTAACATGTTTGATGCCCAATAGAGGACAAGTTCTCCACCTTGGTTGGATAATACTTAGTGTGTCCTATTAAGCCCGAGATTGCTATACCTTTGCCCACTAGCATGGTTAAAGTAAGTACATAATAGTTGGCATTAGCTCATTAGCAGCACAAGCCATACCTTTTGGGATCAAGAATAATGTTTCACACTCTTGCCTTTTTGGAGTTTCAAGAATGTATTGTGTATGGAGAATCTAATAGGATTCTGTGTGATGTCCAATGATTTTTTTTCTTTCTTTATGGTTCAAAGTGTGAGATGTTGTTGGAGATCATGTGGATATTGTTTCATGTCTTTAGGCACATTGTCCTTGTTGTTTATTTTTCAACATGTTAAAGTAGGAAAAACCACCTAGTGATCTTGCAAGTTTCTCATGATTTAATAATGGGATTACGGATGAATTCTAAAACATGTGAATGAGAAAGGCCAATTTTTCTCTTTAACACAAACGAGGCTATGTCATGTAGATCATTGAAGGAGTATCATTCTGCATGAATGTATGTCAAAAGGGAACTTGTTTGCCATAGGAGTTTTGACTAGACTAAGGGCAAGGCAATTGCGAGACTTATAGGAAGAGTTATGAAGGAAGGATGGAGATGTCCCTTTAGATCATGGGAGTATTGAAGAATGTGTTGAGATTTATGCAATCACACCCATGTGACAACCTCTTTGTACGGAGCAAAAGGGCAAGACTCAAACAACTTACTAGAGAGGATGCCTGAAATACAAGATGCTTGAATCCTATAAGCACATTGGAGAAAAAGGGAACCATCATAAGCCTATAAAGTGATGTAACTTCTTATTATTCAATGATGGAATACAATTGTACTTTGTCCTTTCAATCATAGTCAGTGTCATACTCAAGATTGTGTTTATGAGTCCAAGCTTCCATCTTGGAACCTAATTCACTTGAGTAACAGTTGGTCTCTTCAATCTATGTCATCATGAATAATGTCTTTGTGTTCCATCTGCCATAGCCATGCTCTAGATCCATACTTTTAACATGGTATCAGAGCTTAGCTGAGCACGATCACCTCCTCACTCTGCTTCTCCAGCTCCCTTTCACTTCTACCTAGCTTAGTATCAGCTCAAGACTTCATTCCTACTCTAGCTTCACCTTCACCTTCATTGGAGCTTTCATGGCTACCATGGACAACAGTACCCTGTCTGCTGCAACATCTAGATTTCTCTTCTCCACATTCAATATCTCACTAAAATTCCTTCAAGAGAAGTGTTCCTTAACTCACAGATCTTCTCTATGGCACATCAAGCACCAACATTGCCCCAACTAGAGCTTAGCATTACCAATTTCTATTGGTGAGCCATAACAATGTCCATAGCCAGCCTATACTTGCAGGTCTTGGAGGCCTTGGATCTCCCAAACAAAGAAATATCTCCACATTATATCTTTTGGATATCTTTCCTTCTTCTCCAAGCGCAGTCCCCTTGTCACTTCGCAACCTGATATTTGTGCCCCTACCTTCAGCATTGTGAAAAATCTGCCATTGCTGTCAAAATGTGCGTGTGACTGATCATACCATCTCTTTGAGAGTTGTACGTTTCAAATCAAGACCCATGACCATAGGGCTTTTCAAGGCCATGATCCAAGCTTCCTCCTCATTAATTTGCATGTGGAATTGTTAACCATATGAGCCGGAATCAGAAAAAACACAGTCGGCTATGAAATCCTAATATGGTGGAAGCCATAGCCAAGTTTCATCTAGCTCATATTTTGCTTTCTTTTCTTCACCAATTGAAATCAAGCAAGGTTTTGACCTTCAGATCCATCAATTCACTAAAGCTCCAACAAGATTTCAATATCCAACAAGCAAGCCTTGGAAAGCTTTTGAAGATTTGAAGTTTTCACTAAAGGACAAGCATCAAACATAATGAAATTTTATGCTACCACTGCTTGTGTTTTTCAACACACTACTGCAAGTCAACTTGGTTATTGATCAACCTCAATCAAGTGAAGCCATTTTGAAGCTGAGAATATTGATGAAAATTTGAAGATTTTGAGAACTCAAAGTTCAAGCAAACAACATTAAGTTTTACTAGTATCTCTTGATACTAAATAGTGTTGTTTAACACTAAAGTTTATTGTGTCCTTTGACACAATCTTTCCCAACTCATTTACTAATTTATCTCAGTTGATTCTTAGCCATGGAAATGCTAAACATAAATAACTATAAATGGATACTTCTCTTGAAGAGTAACATGGCTCATGTTCCTCACCTACACTATATGCAAGACTTGGTTAACCCACTTGCAGGAAGACATGGAGCTGTCTACATAAAAGAGCAATCAATGATCTTATTTGAAGACCTTGAAGACATTTCAGCTACCTCAAAAATGATGTTATCTTTGCTTGAGGGGGACATGGACATGAAGACTAATGCAAGTAAAGTTAATGAAAACCAGAAAGACCATAATGAAGAAGAAAACTAGACAGACCAAAAAGAAAAAGATCAAGAAAAAGAAGACCACGAAGACAAAAAGAGCATTAAAGAAAGCAAAATGGACTACATCAAAGAATAAGACAAAGAAAAGAAGATCTGTTATGCCTACCATGACATATCTGATGAAGAAAACCACAAGGGCCTATCAGTCCTTGTCTCCATTTTTCACTAGAACTTTTTATTATATGTCCTTGCCATTAATGATCCTAACATATGCCTTGTAAAACTCCTCATGCAGCCTATGTATAAACGACCTCTACACACTTAGTGAGGCCTTGTAATAGCCCCTAGATGTTAGCCATGTTTTTTGGTACCCACACTTAGCCTTTATGCGATAGCCTCTAGTGTTTACAATGTTTGTGGCATACCCACACTTAGCAAGGTTCTACTCATGACAACCTCTGTACACTTAGTGCATTTTTCACGCTTGTTATTGAGGAGGGGTGTTGAGATTTGTGCAATCACATCCATGTGACAGCCTCTTTGTATGGAGCAATAGGATAAAACTCAAACAGCTTACTAGAGAGGATGCTTGAAATACATGATGCCTGAATCCCATAAGCATAGTGGAGAAAAAGGGAACCATCATAAGCCTATAAAGTGATGTACCTTCTTATCATTCAATGACAGAATACAACTGTACTTTGTCCTTTCAGTCATAGTCAGTGTCATACTCAAGATTGTGTTTATGAGTCCAAGCTTCCATCTTGGAACCTAATTCACTTGAGTAACAATTGGTCTCTTCAATCTATGTCATCATGAACAATGTCTTTGTGTTCCATTTGCCATAGCCATGCTCTAGATCTGTACTTTTAACAGAATGTTAAGATGTGGATGAATATTAGTGTGCTAATTCAAAGGAAGCAAAAGTAGACAATAAAAGAAATGAGCACATTGAGATAGGAGGTTGCAAGTTTGATTGTTGGAACATGAAGATTATTGTGTCGAGTCAAAGATTCTCATAAAAGGTTGACCTTTGACCTATTACCACCATTGAAAAAGAAAAAGTAAATAAAATCACCATTTAATAAGATGGCACAATCACTCCAAAATCCAAAATTCTAAGCAGCAAAGTTTTAGGGAAAAAGGAGCAAGACCCTAATTGTCATGTTGCACAATTCGAGACAAGATGAATGGCAAGTGGATATGGAGCCCTTTATGATGATAATGTCAAGAAGAAACTATTTGTAGCAACATTCAATGGGAAGGAAATGGATTGGTTCAATAGTTATGGATTGGGGAATGTTGATAATTATGATGACTTGAAACAAAGGCTTTTGGAAAGGTTCCGATTGGATAAGACAATAGAAGATACCATGGGTAAATTTATTTAAAAAAAAGCAAAAATATATGTTGGTGCAGGATTATGCTTAGACGTTTTCAAACTATTTGAAGAAGCTACCAGACTCATAAAAACCTTAGTTGAAAATGACAATTGCTTATTTTATCAAGGGCTTGAATCAAAGAATCAAGAATATATTGCTAGTATAGGAATTGATCCCCAGAATGATGGTTTTGATGATTTAGTGCAAGCTACATCAAGGGTGGAGAAAAGTCTCGTGTTATGCTAATCAAGGAATAGACATAAGGATGATAATTTAGAATTTGAGGAGGAATCGGATTCAGTAACAAAGGAAGAAGATGAGGACTCAAGCTCTGAATCAAAATTAGAGGAGTCGGAAGATGAGGAAAGAGGAGTTCTATCAACTATAGCATGTTGGTATAATCCAAATGTAAGCAATAGTCATCTAGCACCTATGATGTACCCAATAGTGAGGCCATACAAGTAAATCAAGTAATTCTTGATGGTAGACAACAAGGTGGATTTTGAGGACCAAGGAGGTTTCCCCCTCAACAATCCTAGAATAGAACACAAGCACAGTAAGATACATAAGAAGGACCATGCCACTATGGTGGGACTCAAGGCCATTAGCTTGGACCAAGTTGTGAATCATGGGTAAAGCGTATAACAAAGAGAGGAATGCCAATAGTACAAATCCAGAATGATACAAGAAACAATATATCACAACAACAACTAAATAAACCAACCCTAGTTGCAATAGTGTTGGTGGAATCACCTTCAAAAGTATAGGAGAAGATCGATAGTAGATTGTGTAGAATTGTTAATTGTAGTCTTCAATAAAGTGTTAAGAAATGCAAGAGATGAGAAATTCAAGGATGCTATGAATGATAGCTATGATTTTTCAAACTGCAGGGTGGTGGAAGACTATGAGAAGGATGTGGATACCATGACAATTACATGATCCAAAGCAAAAGTTGGGAAAATTAGTAGCAAGTAAGAAATGAAGCTCTTAAATTGGTTGCAAAAATGCAAAGGAAGGAGAAAAGTAGGAATTCAATTCCACATAAAGGAGAGATAAGGAGGATGAAAAGGATGGTCTAACAAAAGTAGCTGAAGGTGACATACAACAATCAAGAGCTCAAGAAAGTAGTGGATCACAGAAGCTGTTTCAAGCATTAGCTAGGTCATCACTATAGTTAACCTTGGAGAAAATATCAGACCTAATTCTAGGATTTAAAGAGAAGTTGTTGACAAATTTGGAGTATAATGACAAAAGGTATTTAATGAAGTAACTGACCTACTAGCAACAACTATTGGAATGTCAAACAATGGTTGCAACTCAGCACGAGGTGGTGGATTACTGAGTTCCTATTACACAAGTTGAGGATGGGGGGAAAGAGTTGAATGATGTTATCATGGATGGGGGATCAGGAGTCAATATCCTCCTAGAAAAGTTATACTTGGACGACTTGATGACAAAGCCGAGTTTCACCTCTTGAACCCCTTTTCATGTAAAAATGGAAAACCAAAGGGGACTACAACCATTGGGAATCTTGAAGAACCAAAAAAATCAAATAACATGTCATTTTTAAAGTGAGCTCTATGGTTTTGAAGATGGATGAGATGGAAGGGTCTTACCAAATGTAGTTATGAAGACCCTAGTTCAAATTGTCAAAGTTGAAGTAGGATTGGGGAGTTGACGTAGTCACCTTTCCCCAAGGAGCGAATGAAATTCGGTTGTGTACCAAGAATAAGTTCCTTTTAGATCGCAAATGCAGACTTGCAATTGCTCAAACTATTAATCTAGTGAAGGAAGTAGAAGATTAGGAGGAAGAGCTCTTAAAGGCTAACCCTACAATTGTTCCCATATTTGAGATTGATGCGGAAGGTAATTCAAGGATATGACATCTGATCATTGGGAGGAACAAAATTATAGGAGCCAAAACTTTAGGAATGTAGGTTTATGAAAAAAAAAAACTAAAGTGCGAAGGCTTCCTCAATAGAAAAAGAATTTAAGATTGTAGGTCCTTAGCAAATATCTCAAGAATGCAAGAAATCAAGTTATGCACAAATAGAGTAGTCAGCAATTCAAGAAAGTAGGACAATAATGAAGGATCAATTGGACTATGAGGAACTACGAGAGAAGGTGAGCCGTCAAGCTATTAGTCAAGCTGAGCAAAGGTATGAACACACTATGATATATTCATCAAGAGTGTCTGAAGATAAAGTTTAGGAGGTTAATTTGCATATGAAAGATAATCCAAAGCCTATAAAGGTTAAAGTGCATGTGAATGAGACATTTAAGTAGAAGTTGGCAGATTTATGTAAAAAAATTTAGGATATTTTTCATTGGGAATACATGGATATGAAGGGATTTAACCCAACCATGTTTCAACATCATATAAAGCTAAAGAAGAATTCTAAGCCAATCATTCCAATGAAGTATTGAATGAGTCCAAACTATGCCAAGTAGGTAAAGTAGGAAATCAACAAGTTGCTAAGAGTCGCTTTATCAAATCAATTAATGAGGCTACATGGCTATCCCCAATTGTTTGATTTCCCAAAAAGAATGGCTATCACTGATTGTTGAGGTCATGTGGCTATCACCAATTGTTGTGGTTTGCAAAAACAATGGAATCATATGGGTGTGTATAGACTACATGAAATTAAATGTAGCATACATTTCCTATCCCCTTCACAAATCATTATTGGATGATGTGGCCAAACATCAAATGTACAATTTGCATCTTATGATGCAAGTGTAGTTGAGTACATAATGTCTTCGGGGGGCCAAAATAGAGTGTTACATCATTTGCTTTAGAATATGAGCATTACAAAGAGAGGCAAGAGATACTTGTTTTGTATAATGACAACGTGGTGCATGAGCTTCCACTGGTAGCAAAAAATATCATCCAATGGAGGGCACGAGCAAAAGTACAATGGCCATAATTGAACAAATCCCACATCAATATCAATGGCATTCCATGGTACTGTTTGCCAAAGCAAATGCATTGGAGAATTAAAGTGTCCAAATAGAAATTGTAGTAGCTGCTCAATTTCTAGTTCACCAAACTAGGTGTCATTGACAGGTATAAGACCATTTAGATAAAGATGGCTTTAGAAAACCTTGAAAAGATATCATTTATAGTTGAGTGGGAAGCATTTGTCAGTATGATTATGAACTTTAGATTGAAGAATGGAACATCAAAATTTCAAGGGGCAGCACAAAGGACATTTGATCTACACTTAACAAGCTTTATGTGAGCCTTCTTAGATGATTTTTGTATCTTTGGTACTATACATGATCATTTAAGACATTTAAGGCTATGTTTTCTACATGTGACAACTCTTTGCTGCCATGATCCAGATGAGAAACACTACCCTCAAGTTGGCTATGAGGAGGCACTCCATGAAAGAGCTTAGTGATTCAGAGACAGAGGTGGAGTCTAACTCCTTATCTATCAAAGAACAAGGTATGCTTATCGATGCACCTGTTATAATATCACCTTCCAAAAAAGGTATGCCATGCCAAGAATCCCAATTGGTCATCAATTTAAAGGTTGTTGAAGTGAAGCCATGGTTTGCAGGAGATAGGGATTTGGAAGTTTGCAAGTTTGCATGTTTTCCTTGGTAGCAATGGATAGGAAATCTTTTTGTTGCCATGTGCTTGGATCAACTACATCAATTAGGTGGAAAAATAATAAGTAAAGTGGAATTGTCAGAAACATTGGGGTTAGAGGTATTCTAAGTTTTGATCAATGATAGGCTGAAAGCTTGGCGATGAAAGGCAAACGGGCTGGTAAAAGAATTTGTGGAGTCGATAAAGCCAATGAATGTATACACTCTATGAAACCTTAGCCTTAGTAGGAAGAATAGATTATGTTAATTTATGGAACAAGTCATGCTATTGATTAAAATGGATTTAGTGGAAAAAGTTTTATGAGAACAGCAAATGCTCTTCAAGAGCAAGGAGATTACTCTCACAACTTACAAGAGAAGAACTTGAAAGAGAAATTGAACTAGAATTTGATTGTAGGATAACTTGATTATAAGAGAATTTGATAACAAGAGAATACTCACAAGAGTGTGGCTTGATTACAAGACAAGACTCAATACAAGGCAAGACTAGAACAAGATAAGAACTAAAAGAGGACCTACCTCGTAGGATCCTCACAATTGGTGTTGGCAAGATTGAAGGGCTTGTAGCCTAAGACCCCTATTTATACTAGGATTGAGGAGGTCAAGGGATGTAAGCATTAATGCAACCCATTTCTAGAACTTTCCAAAAGTTTATTTAGAAACTTCTTAGAATTGTCTAGTACTTTCTCCAATATTCTAGAATGCTATAGAATATTTTCGAATCTTCTAGAAACTTTATGGAGCTAGGGGCTATACGACAAACCAAGGGCTGTTCTTACTTGAGCATCTGTTACATTGTTTGAGCATCCATTACATTACCCCCCTTTTAGCACCGAGTTCCATGAGGGGTAGTGGTGTGCTTTTGAATAAGCCTTAGCTTGGTTAGGTGTCAAAGATAAAATTCATGAACCTTAACAAGAGCTCTTTGAATACGTAAAGTGTCAAGATTGTGGGAGAGAAGGAAGGAGTCTCACTTGTAGCTTTCTTGCTTGCACAATGGGGGAATACACACAAAGGTGGAGGCTGAAAACAGTTTTCCTCTTCTTAGTTGTGTAAGCCAAAAAGAACTCAAGTACATAGAAATAGAAGAACCCTATATATGGGTCTCAAACCAAACTCAACTAACTAAGGTGGCATACTAACTGAGACACGAACTAGAGTAGATAAGGATAGCTGTCATCTAGCTATTATTCATGGGCGGTGTACAAACCGCATCTGCAAACTGACAAGTCGGTGACATAAATGCACAATGGTCACCCTGGCATATCACAAGTGGAGCTCGATATCTCAACACTCCCCCTCGAGCTCAATCCCAATTCCTGCACACCAAGCATGTCTCTGAACTTGCGCAGCTTCTCTGCGCCCAATGCCTTCGTAAATATGTCAGCTACCTGATCCTCCGTGCTGACATAAACTAGATCAATAAGACCTAGTAAAACCCTCTCCCGTACATAGTGATAATGCACCTCAATGTGTTTTGTCCTAGCATGATAGACTGGGTTATTTGCCAGGTTTATACTGCTCATGTTGTCACAATAAATGACAACTGGTCCATCTGTAGGCTGATGCATATCATAAAGTAGCTTATGCAACCAAGCTACCTCACATGCAGCCATTCCTGTACTCAGCCTCTGTGCTGCTCAACAAGGCAACTGTAGGCTATTTCTTGCTGCTCCAAGTGACTGAAACACTCCCAAAAGAGAACACATATCCACTGGTAGATTGTCTATCAGAAATACTACCAGCCCAATCCATGCAACTGTATCGGAACCCCAGTCTCATAAAATAGTCCATACTGCAATGTGGACTTCACATACCTGAGTATGCGTCTAGCCGCATCCAAATGTGGTTTCCTTGGAGCCTGCATAAACTGACTTACCAATCCAACAGCATAGCTCAAATCTGGCCTGGTAATAGTCATATAAATCAAACTTCCTATTATGCGTCTGTACATAGTAGGGTCTTCCAGAAGCTCACCTGCATCTGCGCTCAGCTTCACATTCTGCTCCAAAGGAACTGAAATAGGCTTACAGCCTGTCATCCCATACTTGGACAGCATGTCCAATCCATACTGCCTCTGCAAGAGCCATATCCCACTTGTGATCTAATCACCTCAATGCCCAAGAAATAACGCAGCTCTCCCAAATCCTTCATCTCAAACTTCTGCTTCAATAGCATTTTCACATGAAGGATATCTTCATCACTGTCACCTGTCATAATCAAATCATCAACATATATGACAAGTAGCATAATACCTTTCTCTGTTTTTCTCACATAAAGTGAGAAATCTGCCTTGGAAATCTGAAAGCCAATCGTGACAAGATACTGTCCTATCTTGTCAGACCATGCTCTAGGTGCTTGCTTCAAGCCATACAATGCTTTCTTCAACCTGCAAACAAACTCAGGATAAACAGCATGCACATAACCTGGTGGCTGCTCCATATATACCTCTTCTTGCAAATCACCATGCAAAAAGGCATTCTTTACATCCATCTGATGTAAAGACCATTCCTTTGATGCAGCCATAGCAATGACTGCTCTTACGGTTGCCATCCTTGCGACCGGACTGAATGTTTCTTCATAATTAATGCCATATGTTTGTGCATACCCCATTGACTACTAATCTTGCCTTGTATCTGTTCACAGAACCATCTACATTGTGCTTCACCTTATAAACCCACTTACAGCCAATTCCATTCTTACCTTTAGGCAAAGGTACCAATTCCCATGTAGCATTTGCTTCCAAGGCATCCATTTCTTCATCCATGGCTTTCTCCCATTTTTCTTTTCCCATGGCTTGCTCAAAAGAAGTGGGTTCTGGTTCCTGTATCACTTTGACCATATAGACATAGTGAATGGCTGTAAATCCATCATATTTCAGCCTATCCACAGGATACCTAGCTCTGGTAGACCTGAGCAAAGTATGTTCATTCCCAGGTGCTCTCAAAACATCCCTGGTCTTCCTTACTCCAGGTGTAACAATAGAAAGAATACCCAACTCATCATCAATGCTCTGTTCTGAGCCATTGGATTCACCATCCACATAAGAGTGACCTGCATTCACATCAATATCTGCAACTACACCGGTCCCATGTGCAAACATTGCTGCACTTAATTCAAGCATATCTACATCCAACGTAAACATTCTGCCCTTCTTCTTTCCTTTTGCTATCAAGCGACCTTTATTTTTCATATCCTCAACAAAGCATCCATGATAACTAAATCTGACCTGCAAGCCCTGCTCAACCATTTCACCAATAGAAACCAGGTTCTTGGTGATATTCGGGACATGAAATACATCTTACAGGTATTTCTTTTTCCCATCCTGCATAGACAAAGGAATTTTTCCAATCTGCACAATAGGATGTGCAGTATCATCACCAGTCTCCATAAATCTTGGTTTTTTCATTTTCCTTGCATCCTGCATCCATTCTGCATGACCTGTCATGGGTTTGATGCACCTGAGTCAACATACCACACATCGTTTCTTTCTTCTACACTTGTCACAGAATTGGTCATGTGCTGCACCATAAACAAATGCTCATTTCTGTCATCACCCTATCTACTAGAAGATGCATAATTTCCTTGTTGCAATTTTCCATTCATGATGTCATTCTGCTTTTTATAGCAGTCTTTAGCCATATGATCCATTTTACCACAGTAGTAGCATTCAACATTACTGTTTGCATTTTGGCCTCTTTGCCATCCACCACGACCTCTTTGGCTCCCCCTGCCTCTAGAGTTACCATGTCCTCCTCCATAGGACTGGTTTTCTTGAGTTTGCTGCATATTTTGATTTCTACCACGGCCTCCAGATTGGCCTCCTCTACCTCTGCCTCTACCTCTTCCAGCATTTGAGTAGAAGACAGCTTCTTTTGAAGTTCCTCCTGAAGAAGATGCACCACCATTTCTCTGCTCCTCAGAAATTAGAAGAGCAATCAACTCCTCAAAATCAGGAAATCTTTCATGGACGAAAATGGATGTTTGAAACTGTACATAATCCTTTCCTAGACCATTCAAGGTCATAGAAACTAAGTCATCATCTTCCACTAGCGACCCAATGGAAGCAAGTGCATCTGAAATCTTCTTCACCTTCATGTGGTAGTCATTGATGCTCATACTTTCTCTTTGCATATTGTGTAACTCTTGCTTGAGCTGCATTTTCCTGGCTTGCGTATTTGTGCTATACATTTTTGACAAAGTATCCCATGCCTCCTTTGGCATACTTGCATCTTGAATATGCACAATCATAGAGTTTGAAATGCTAATAGACAGCCAGTACATAACTTTCCTGGCTCTCTCATGCCATGCTTTAAATGCCTGCATTTGCTGTTGATTGGGAACATAAGGAAGAACTGGTTCTTCTTCATTTCCTGCAACGAATTCCCAATATTCTTTTCCCATAAGGAAATTCGTCATTCTAAACTTCCATGCTTGGAAGTTGTTCTTGTCAAGCTTTTCAGTGACAATCTGTGAAAGAGAATCAGACGCCATTACAGAACACTGCAAAAAATTATGTCACTGCAAAGAATACAGCTTTAGCCTCACAAGGGCAAATCAGCAAAACTGATGAAAGTGGTATTTGACCACACAGTCACTTCCTAGTGATGATTTTGCATCAACAAGCAACAAAGATGATTCTGTAACTCCCAATGTCTCTGCGCACAGGCATACGATGCAATTTCTACAGTAACTTTTCACCGACCTGTAGAATAGTGGTCGCATAGCATAAAACTGGGCCTTTTCCTGAGTGCGTGCAGAAAACTTCCGCCTCCAAAACAGGCCCCGAAATGGCCTCAAATCAAAAAACAGAGATACCGAGGGCTAAAGCCATATCTTGCAGCATATATTGCCCTCTTGCTACACCGCGAAGGGCGTCTCAATCTGAGACAATGAACTCCTATACTTTCCAGCTGTGCTACCTATAGAGACTTGCTCCCAAATAGAAAAATGAAAGCAACACTGGTCCTCTTACCAGAACACCGCGAACTTGGTTTGCTTTCTTGAGCTCCTTACCACGAACAAGGCTCTGATACCATGTCAAGATTGTGGGAGAGAAGGAAGGAGTCTCACTTGTAGCTTTCTTGCTTGCACAATGGGGGAATACACACAAAGGTGGAGGCTGAAAACAGTTTTCCTCTTCTTAGTTGTGTAAGCCAAAAAGAACTCAAGTACATAGAAATAGAAGAACCCTATATATGGGTCTCAAACCAAACTCAACTAACTAAGGTGGCATACTAACTGAGCCACGAACTAGAGTAGATAAGGATAGATGTCATCTAGCTATTATTCATGGGCGGTGTACCAACTGCATCTGCAACTGACAAGTCGGTGACATAAATGTACAACGGTCACCCTGGCATATCACGAGTGGAGCTCGATATCTCAACATAAAGTTGGTTCCCATGTTCGTTTACTTACATCATAGCCCTTCCAATGGACAAAATATTTTAATCTACCTCTTGAAATTCTAAAATCTAGGATTTTGTCTACTTCATATTCTTGGTGATATTCAAATATGATTGGAAGCAAAGTATTTGGTATTCTTCCATGGACTCTAGATGTATGACATGGATCCAAGACTAAAACATGGAATATAGGATGGATTTTCATGGATGGGGGAAGGTAGAGATGATAGGTGACTCAACTTACTTGGCCAAGAACCTTAAAGGGTCCAAGTCATACTATTTTTGGGGTTCTCCATTAATACTATTGGTTGTTGGGATGAAGTGAATCATTTTTACGAATCAATCAACCACCACCAATGAATCATACCTTCTAGAAGAAGATAGTTCGATAATGAAGTCCATGGACATATATGACCATGGCTTACTTGGAATAGGTAATGGTTGAAGAAGGCCATGAGGTTGGTGACAAGGAACTTTAGCTTGATTGCATGTGTCACAAGAAGGCACAAAGTCCTTGACTAGTTTTTGCATTTGTGGCCATGAAAAATCCATTGAAACCAACTTGATTGTCTTATTGATCCCAAAATCCCATGTTTAGGGGAGATCATGTCTCTTTTTTAGTATATCCACTTACAAAGGATTGGGAGGAATATAGAGGAGTACTTTATAATAGAGAAGACCATGCCTAGTGGTAGCCCCAAAATACCTACTTTTTTCACTTTTATTGTGGATGGAAAATAGGATAGTTTTGGAACAGCATCCACCCCAAAGGGAGACACTAAGTATGTTGAAAATAAACCATGCAATGGATCGGTCCCAAGTGGTCAAAAATTTATTCCACTGGAAGTGGTTAAGGAAAGAAAAGATAAGGGTTTATGTTTCAGATGTGGGGACAAATATACAACAGATCATGATTCTCAATGCCCTTATATGATAGCCATTATCAAGTTTCACAACATGTCTTTGAAGATTATGAACATAAGGATGAGGACCCAAATAATGTCTCCTATTGTTAACCCCAGCTCGAGATGGAAGAAAAAGAAGTAATACAAATGCAATGGAAGAAGCATGAAAAAGAACAAGCAAGGCGCAAGGGCAACCTCAAAAATCATGTCAAAGGAAAAAGGCGCATTTTTAAATTCAAGGCAATCTGAAAACTGTTGTAAAAGAGCTCAAAGACCTCTCCTATGCAAAATGTAAAAGCTAGGTGAGCATAGGCCAAAGAATAGGGCAATTAGAATGGAAATGGAAAAGAGGACCTTGCCACAATGGCTGGTCATGTAAAAAGGGGATGGGTGCCCAAGGGATTTTAGGGCACATTTTAGGGCATGTATATAAAGTCCAAAAAGTGAATGAGAGCTCATTCTTTGGTGTGTGGCAAAGTGGACTCTTCTTCTTCTCTCCTTCTCCTCTCTTGCTTTCTTGTGAGTGCTTGAGGGAGGGAGTGAATGTGTGAGGGCGAGGGATCTTGGAGGTAAAGCCCTCCAGCATCTCCTCTCTTCTTCTTCTTCTTCTCTTCTCTTCTCTTCTCTTCTCTCATCTTGCACATGGCTATGGAGGATGGATCTTGGAGGAAGAGGCTTGAGGATACTTGAGCTTGCATCAAGAATCGTGGAGCTACGAGAGTGCTTGAGAGAGGAAGCAACTCAATCATGCATCAAGGTAAGCTCACTACACTCATAGAGAGGGATAGCGTGTCAACTATGTGAGAGGTATCCATTAGTGCTCACTTGGAACGCTTCAAGGAATAAGCGGTCCGTGGGTCTTGCCGGTTGAGCAAGATCTCCCTTTACATTTTGATTCCATTGGTCGGGACCAACAGATTCAAGCTTGAGTGCTTGGGCGCTTTGAATCGAGCATCTAAGTAGGGTTCACACCTCTAGACCCGTGCTCTTTGTAGGTAGGAGATTTGGGAGTTTAATCTTCAAAAAAAGTAAGTATTTTGTGTTGTTGATGATTAGGCAAGCAAGAGGGAGCATTATAGTTTTCTGTTTTTAATTTCTGCTACATTTAGAGTAGGTTAGGACCAATAACTTGCAAGGAAACAATAGGGTTTTGCTACTATGAAATAGGCCCAAACAAGGCACAGATCAGAGAAAAAGAGTGTTGGAAGGATTTACGTCACTATGAGAATGATTGGAAAGGTCGCGGGGGGAGGGTTTATAAACCAAGAGGTCAAGGACAAGATCATTTGCAACTGTTGCATTCTAAGAGAGCTTGAGAGAGAGAGTTGCAGGTACAATACAAATCGAGTGTGCTGATTTCAAGCCCGATCTTGCAGACCAGGTAGTTCCAGGCCTTCCTTGTGTTCTGAAGGTATTTCTGGAGGGGAACCCTAGGGATCTCCAGTATCGATTGCACTGGCATTGGGGTTGCACCCATCACAGTGGGTTGGCATCTGACTCCCAAAGTCGGACTAGTCGTCAGATAGGACTAGTCACTTGCAGTCGGACAAGTGCCATTTGGATGTGTTTGGTTAGACAACCCCAACCAGACTCCCCAACTCCTAGAATCAAACTAGTTGGACTGGTTGGCCCAAACCAAGTCACTCGAATAGTCTAAGTCAGAACAACTGTAGCCAACCACCAGAGTCAGATAGTTTGACTTTGGAAATCGGACCAATAGGGTAGAACAAAACTAGGGAAAATTTACTAGCCTTTGACCACCAGAACCATCCAAAATCGACCCTGGAACCAACTCATAGACCATAGAATTACTATGACCGAGCACGGGGGAGCGATAGAGACCCTAGACATTATTACAGGAAGCTAGGGAATGCACCTAGAGCCATATTAGGCTGCGAACAAAAAAGGGAGATAGCATGAGTTTTTTTTGTGTTTTGCATTCACACCCACATTAATTTCATCACTTAACATGCACTGAAAATCTGAGAGCCTGATTTTGCACAATGCACGGAAGAAAGCATGTGCACACATCCACCAAGTGAGTTTAAGTTTTGTAAATAATAAGGAACTCACTCGGACCTAACCATTAGAATGAACCCACTAGTAGGAGAAGACCCTAAAATGTAGCCGGGTGATCGAGAACCCCAAGTGTAGGACCAATCAGGACTGATGACACCATTGGAGGAGTGGAGCTACCAAACTTGATCAATCTCATCGACAACCTAGTGGAGCATGAGACTGCAAATATGGTAGAGACAAGCACTAACTACGGACAAGACAAAGAGATCTGTTGACCTAGGCAGTTTTTCGACAAAAATCTAGTGGCTAGTCACCAATTACGATCTACGGACCTGGACCAACCACCACAGTAGGATGTCCGAGGACATCTTAGCAGACCTCGAAGAGGAGAGGAGACTAGCCGGGAAGCTTTGTAGGGCATAGTAACCTACAATCAGGAACAACAAGCTAGAAGCTTGTGGCAAAGCATAGAAATGAGCAAGATTTAGCAAGGTGCTAGCTCTAGCAAGCAGAAATAGGATAGGACCTAATGTAGAAAGGGAAAGAGTGCTGGAAGGTGATCTCACGTTGAGTGAGATCCTTACGAAGTGACTACTAGACAACTCGTCAGTAGAGCAAAGCACTATTGCAATGGCAATCTCTTTGCTTGTAGGTTTAGGAGTTAACTAAGAATCTAAGAGCCAATCAAGAATCCTGATCGTGGTGGCTAAGCAACTAGACAAGTACCAGCCAAACAATGACCCATATATCTTGTAAAGCAGTTTGAGCAAGTCTACGAGGCCAACGGCCTCATCGATCTTACTTTTCACTCGCAAGCTTTCGGTCTATGTCTAGGAGATAAGGGTAGGACCTGATACACAAGTCTAGACGCTGCTGAGTAGACTGACTTCAACAACCTCAAGAGTCTCTTCATGAAGAGATTCTTCGAGCCTAGGTACTCCGATAACCTTCTAGTGAGGTTGATGGACATCAAGCAGAAAGACAAGGAGGACATAAGACACTATGTCACCCATGTGTAGAGTCTTTTCAAAAAGATCCCAACTGGTGAGTGACCCATCAAAAGATCAGTCTCCACAATCTTCATCAATGGGATATGAACTAAGGAACTCTATAAGGCTTTGGCAGGCAATTCAGGCTTGCAGTGAGACGTGCTAGCTAGGGTATTTGAAGAGGCCATTAGAGTGGACGACCAGCTCAAGGAGAGGAACTCCAGGAGCTCAAATCGAGAGGAGACTACCTCTGGGAATCCCAAGAGACTTCAACAATAAGCAAAAGATTAGGCCCAAGTACTCAGGATAAGGGCGAAGGCACTGACTCAAGCTAGGAGCTAGCAAAGATGAAGATGGAGTTAGCTAGATTGCAAGAGATGATGAGAAGACCAATACATCCTCATGTCCAATGCATGTATTGTGGCGGACACCACTTGCCAGTTGAGTGTCATGACCCTCGGTCCCGACCTTGCAACAATTGTGGTAGGTTCGATCATGATACCGTGCATTGCAGGCTACCGAGGAGACTCCCATATTCGCAATCATATGGACATCCTTACCGAGCGAATAGGCCGCAAAATTTTTTTAAGAGGGGAGCCCCATTGGCTCTCTGGGCACCTAATGATGCCAAGCCAGCCATTCCTAGGATGGAGATAAACCCCACAGGCATACCTAGACCGCATGGACCCTACGTGACCCATCTATTGAGTGATGCTCCAGTCCACTATGTGGAGGAGCCGAAAGGCAATGAGCCTTATGTGCACCCTTATGTGTCATATGATGAAGAGGGCAATGCAATCCTTATGGATTACCGGCCTATGCCGGTGATGGCGTTAGGTAGAGTAGAGCTAGAGGCTTTGGAGGGTAGACCCAAGAACCAATCTCATGCTGAGACTTGTGGACACCCAGGACATGTTGGGACTTGTGGACACCTAGGACATATCTCCTCACGCTACCCTGAACATGAGCAGGCTAATTGGGAAAAGGCTGCGGGAAAAGGCCGATCTTAGATGCCCAGAGCATGGAATCACTCACCTGTTTGTCGAATGCTTAAGATGAAGACTACTCTGTTGGGACCAAAAACGGCCCGACACTGGCTACAGGTACTAGCCAGGGGCCTCTATAACACTCACAAGACAACCCCAGATGGCCTCGTGGCTAGGAGTGTCCAAGGAACACACTGCCCTAATCACTAATGTAGGTATGGTGTTTGTAATGGAATGTAGTCCAACGCTTGCCCTTCCCTACTCCTTAGAGGGAGATTCCACACATCTTGGTGTAGTGCAACAATGTGACACAAATATAGGAGGCAACCCCTCCGGCTAAATGCCATGGCCCCACTACAACTCTCATATACCGAGAGGATTGGCCCCTCGATATGTTGCTCTAACATAAAGCGCATACGAATAGTTTCCACTCTTATATATTTTGAATGATCCAGGAGATTTGATATTTCCTTACCCAGCTTACTCCACGAAATCATTCATCTACGCTACAGCTTGGATTTCCTTTCACATTCCACGTAGGTCAATGTTTGGAAAGCAATTGCAATGCGTCCAGGTTTGATACGATGTTATGCTCAATGCAAGTGTGGATGACCATTGTGCTCAAGCATTTTATAATTAGAAACCGGTTAGGTGAAGTGCAAAAATAACCCTTCAATGATTTTCTAACTAATCGTACGTGTGGCATTGATAGAGACTAGCACCAAATTTCTTTGTGATACTAGTCTCCTTAATTCAAATGATAATCCGTCCTATATGTTGTGCATAAACAAACAAATTAGAACTTGAATCATTTTCAACAACTAACTGCTTCCACAATCCATCTTTCCCCCTACCATTTAGGTTTTGCTTTTATTGGGTAGGTTTAATATTCATTTTAATGCAAATTTTCATATAAAAATCGATAAAAATATTTTCTAACATAGAAACAGGGCTTTTCCTCATGCTCGAGCCTTGCTATATGCTCAAAAATATAAAATGTATTTTTCTCTAAATTTTCAAGTTAAAAAATTATTTTTTTTTATTTTTTATTTTTATCAATTTATTTTTTCATTAAAATATGATATTTTAGAATTATGAGTTCCTACCAATTAGGGATGCTCAACATCATTTTCATATCCATTTCTATCCCATATGGCCTCAAAACACTCAACAAAAACTCCAAATTCCATTATTTTTTATCAAAATTGCAAGTTGTAGGTTTTTTGTGTTTTACAACAAATTATTATATCATCATATTTTCTAATTTTCGTTCATCTTTAAGAGATAATGCAACATGGAAAATCAAGAACAAACTAAATCAAGCACTTTCTTCCGTCATTTTCTATAAAACAAAAGAATCGCTCACTTACGCATAGAAATTGTGATTCCAAGGTTCGTATCTCACAGAGGGGAGGCCACTGACGCTTCTTCTTTGCTGATGCTGATGCACTCTCTCAGCCCGATCTATGTTCTCCATCGCTCCAACATCATCATTTGCTCTAGATTCTTCATCACAACCCTCCCCCTTTTCTCTTGAATTGATGCATACGAACAACATCAAAGAGGAGAGAGGAGAGAGAAGAGAGAAATACTAAAAATCAAATTTCTCATTTCTCCATGAAAATGGGCAAGATTACAGCCATATCCTTCCTCTCTCTACCTCGATCATGAATCTCTCTCTCTCTCTCTCTCTCTCTCTCTCTCTCTCTCTCTCTCTCTCTCTCTCTCTCTAGAAGATTCACAAATGAAGAGGCATTGGACAGATTGGAAGAGGGCACAAAAAAAATTTCATCTCCCCCGTCTCATCAGTTGTTTTGAGTTTTTTCACTTTGTTTAATAAGCCTAAGGTTAATGGTTTTTAAAATAACCAGTTTGGCTTTTTGTGTTCACACTATATTGCAAGTGGATATTTTGATTTTTGGTGGGAAAACATACTTGGATTCGAGATCTGTCTGGACAGGTGGCTCTGTAGCATCAAAATCCATCAAGTTGGCCTTTGTCGTGCACTTTCTAGCGCTTGGATCTAGTAGTTGCTTTATAACGCCAAACCATGCAAGGATTAAATGGGGGGTCAAATGACCTCCAATCGACGAATCGAAACTTGTATTGGATTCCTCAGTTTGGAATGGATCTAGGAAAACTCAAGCTTGTTGTCCATCTGCCACCATTTGATTTTTCATGAAAATTTGGTCTTTGGCACTTCGCAGGCACTTCTTACTCCAAAACCGGCCTCAAATGCTTCAAGCATGGCTCAAAATGAGCTCCTAAAATCTACCTCTCATATCCTCTAGTGTGGCAAACGAGCCATCTATAGCATTGGGGCTGTTTGGAGTTGAGACATTTAATGGAGATGACACACCCATCCCATTGCATCCCATTGCATGTCATGACTCGCATATAGACAAAGCAGGCCAGCATATCACTGCCTAGACCTAGCAACTTAGATGCAGCTTCAATCGGAAAGAAAATTCAGAGACGAAGGAGAAAGAAAGCTGACGCAAAGGTGATGCTAAAAACAAAGAGTGCCATGATACTCCCACCGGAAAAAAGGTAATAGATGCAGAGGTAGAAGCGTCAATCCCAAAGACAGCTGAGAAGAGGAGTGCGAAGGTCAGAAAGTACCCCAAGCCAAAGCGCCAACTCGAGGCCATCCAAGAGGTCAAGGAGTGGGTGAAAGAAGCCTAAGAGCACCTAAAGGATGCTGAACCCATATTGGAAGATGAGATCGATGATCTCTTAAGCATGAGCACACTAGTCTCGCCTCCATGACCAAAGTCGAGAGACGCAAGTGTGCCACAAGTAGTGCCACTTAAACAAAGCCTACACGCTACAAGACAAAAAACCAATCAGGGCCATTGGCCAAGAAACACAAAACTAGGAAAGAGGCAAGCCTGCCATCTAGCTCGTTCAACCCTTTCTTGCTTTTGGAGCTCCGCTTGACGGCCTTGTGAGTCTAGCTCACTAATTTCTAGAATACACTAGATAATAGGTCCCAATCGACCAAGGTACGGAAACCACCACTTGTAGGCATCTCCTAGCAAATGCACCACATGTTGGGACAAAAAACACGATTGACACTAGCTATAGGCACTAGCCAGGCCTCTATAACACTCATAAGACAACCCCACATGGCCTCATGGCCACGAGCATCCAAGGGACACACTGCCCTAATTGCTACTGTAGATATTGTGTTTGTAATGGAATGTAGTCCAACGTTTGCCCTTCCCTAATCCTTAGAGGGAGATCCCACACATCTTGATGTAGTGCACCAATGTAACACAAGCATAGGAGGCAACCCCTCCAGTTAAATGCCGTGGCCCCACTACAGCTCTCCTACACCGAGAGGATTGGCCCCTCGATGCGTTGTTCTAACATAGAGCACATACGAACAGTCTCAACTCTTATATATTTTGAACGATCCAAGAGATTTAATATTTCCTCACCAAGCTTGCCCCAAGAAACCATTCGTTTACCCTACAACTCGGATTTTCTTTCACACTCCATGTAGGTCAATGTCTGGAAAGCAATTGCAATGCATCTAGGTTTGATACCATGTTATGCTCCATGCAAGTGTGGATGACCATTGTGCTCACGCATTTTATAATTAGAAACAAGTTAGGTGAAGTGCAAAAACAACCCTTCAATGATTTTCTAACTAATCGTATGTGTGACGTTGATAGAGACTAGCCCTGAATTTCTTTGCGCTACTAGTCTTCTTAATTCAAATGATAATCCGTCCTATATATTGTGCATAGACAAATAGATTAGAATTTGAATCATTTTTAGCAATTAACCACTTCCACAATCCATCTTTCCCCCTACCGTTTAGGTTTTGCTTTCATTGGGTAGGTTTAGCATTCATTTTTATGTAAATTTACATATAAAAATCGATAAAAATATTTTCTAACATAGAAACAAGGCTTGACTGAGGCTTAATCCTCATGCTCCAGCCTTGTTATACGCTCAGGAACATAAAATGTATTTTTTTCTAATTTTTAAGACAAAAAACTAAAATTTTTTCTCATTTTTTTCCATTTATCTGTTCATAAAAATGTGATATTTCAAAATTATGAGTTTTTACTGATCGAAGACGCTCAGTATCATTTTCATATCCATTTCTATCCCATATAAGCCCCAAAACACTCAATGAAAACCCCAAATTCCATTGTTTTTATCAAAATCGCAAGTTACGGGTTTCTCATGTTTTGTAGGAAATTGTTATATTATCATATTTTTTTGGTTTTCCTTTATATTTCAGAGAGATTGCGACATGGGAAATTAAGAACAAACAAAATCAAGCACTTTCTTCAATCATTTTCCATAAAACAAAAGAACCGCTCACTTACACATAGAAATCGTGATTCCAAGGCTCGTATCTCATAGACGAGAGGCTGCTGACACTTCTTCTTTGCCGCTAATGCACTCTCTCAACCCGAGATCTATGTTCTTCATCGCTCCAGCATCATCATTTGCTCCGGATTCTTCATCACCACCCTCACCCTTCTCTCCACCCTTCTCTCTTGAATTGATGCATATGAACAATAGCAAAGAGGAGAGAGGAGAGAGAAAGACTAAAAAGTTAGATTTCTTATTTCTCCATGAAAACAGGTAAGATTATAGCCATCTCCTTTCTCTCTCTACCTAGATCAGAAATTTCTCTCTCTCTCTTTAGAAGATTCACAAACGAAGAGGTATCGAGCAAATTGGAAGAGGGCCCAAAAAATTTGTGCCCCCTATCATTAGTTGTTTTGAGTTTTTTGGCTTTGTTTAATAAGCCTAAGTTTAATTATTTTTAAAATAATTGGTTTGGATTTTTGTGATCACACTACATCGCAAGTGGATATTTCAATTTCGGGTGGACAAACATACTCAGATTCGAGATTTATTTGGACAGATGGCTCCGTAGCATCAAAATCCATCAATTTGGCCTTCATTGCACACTTTTCGGCTCCCGGATCCATTAGTTGATTTATAAAACTGAACTATGTGAGGATTAAATGGGGGGTCAAACGACTTCCATTCAACGAACCGAGACTTGTGTTGGATTCTTGACGTTGAAGTGCATCTAGGAAAACTCCAGCTCGGCCATCCGCCACTGTTTGATTTTTCATGAAAATTTGGTCTTTGGCGCTTCCTCGATACTTCTTGCTCCAAAAATGGCCTCAAATGCTTCAAGTACGGCTCAAAATCGGCTCCTAAAATCCAACTCTCATTGGCGACCACGGGTTAGGGCAACTCAGCCCGTGGAATCCCACGAACAGATCTGCACATGCATAACCACAAAGAGCATCCAGCTTATACAAAAAATAAACAACAAAACAAACCACAACTCTCACCCTACCCCCTGACAAAATCAAGGCATGAAAATCCACCAAGGGATAGGCCCAACATGATCTGACAGAAATCTAGAGCAAGTCTCTAACCAACTGCTCGAACAGGGGCTAGCTAAAAAGCCTATGAAAGAGGTCCTCCTAGTGGTGGTCTAAACTATCTACCTAACTTAGGACAACTGGACTAGGGCCTCCTACTAGGCGAGGGCTCCTATATATTGGTCATCATATTTTCTTGTAACACATTTTCTATTCAAGGTTTCATACTCATGCATGTAAAAAGGAGGGAGTTGAGCGTAGAGGGACCCAAGGAGAGCAGGGCATCGGCCTCAGGTCTTGACTCAGTACCCAAGAACCTACCAAGATCTCATGGCAACACTTAAGCCTTTTTTAACGCTCACTTTTATTTTCTCTCCAAACTTCCTTTCTTTTCTTTTCAGCTACATGCTACCCTAGGAAGATAAGGCATGACTCGTCCCCAGGAACCTACCAGAGGCCTCTGTAAGGCGATGATGAACTGCTTATAGGAACTTCCTTGTTTTTCTTTTTCTTTTCTTATTGAGGGGTTATAACCCCTCTTTACACACCTTTGTAATGTTTAGTTTTAGATATATTTAGAACTTAATTTTTCTTTATATTTAAGCATGCTTCTCTAATTGCCTCACACTAGCAGGGAATCCTAGGACAATTGCCTAGCAACAAGCAGGCAGCAAGAGGCCGTGGTACAAGACGTGTAGTGACAACCAGTAAAACAGATTGAATCACGAATTTGGCGATATGCAGGTTTCAGGAGGTCGTGGTAACTTTAGAGGCAGAGGGAGCTTTAGAGAAAGAGGTGGATGGCAGAACAGAGGTTCTAACAACTTTGGTATTGTGTGTCACTATTGTGGCAAAACAGGTCATATTGCAGCCCAATGTTATGGTAAGAAAGATGCTATTCGTAGTGGTTAGTTGCAGTAAGGAAACTATGCATCGTCTTCACGACAGAATGAAGACAAAAATGAACGTCTGTTTGTTATGCAGCATATGCTGAATGCTGTTATAGGAAAGGGAACACATGATGATGTTTGGTATGTTGATTCAGGTGCATCCAATCATATGACCAGCCATGCAGAATGGTTTGGAGAGATGCAGGATTTGCAAAATGCAGGTTATGTACAGACAGGTGATGATTCATGCCACCCAATTTCACACATTGGAAAAGTTTCCTTATCCTTGCATGATGGTAAGACAAAGAGTCTTTCAGATGTATTACATGTGCCATCTATTACAAAGAACTTGGTGTCAGTCGGTCAGATGGTACAGCAAGGGCTGCAAGTCAGATTTAATACAAAGGGCTGCTTTGTAGAAGACTTCAATGACAAGCGCAGGTTGGTTGCAAAGGGAGGTAGAGTTGGACGTATCTTTACTTTGGATGCTGGAATTCCTACTATGAATGCTATTATGTATGCTAAAGGAAAAGGTGGTGTTGCAGATATTGAAATTTGGCATAAATGCATTGGACGTGCAAATGTACAAAGGTTGAAATTAATGCAGTCCAAAGGGTTGGTTACAGATTTGCCTACATTTAGAGTTGCAGAATTTCGTAAGGTATGCGAAGCATGTCAGTTTGGTAAGCAGGCAAGACAACCCTTTTCACATGACAGAGATGTAAGCAGAAATATCCTTGATGTTGTGCATACAGATATTTGGGGGCCTACACAAAATGTATCTCTTGGAGGCAGTTCATACTTTGTCACATTCATTGATGATTGTTCTAGAAAGCTGTGGGTATATTTTATGAAGGAAAAGAGTGAAGCATTTGAGCACTTTAGAACTTTCAAGGCTGCAGTTGAAAGAGAAACAGGCTTAAAAGTAAAGTGCTCGAGGTCAGATGGAGGGGGAGAGTACCTCTCGAATGAATTCAGTGATTTTCTGAGGTCTCATGGGATAAAGAGATAGTTCACATGCAGGTATACCCCACAGCAAAATGGGGTTGCAGAAAGGAAAAACAAGCATATTGCAGAAGTTGCACGCGCCTTGATGGGGCTGAAAAGAATATGCCTAAGCATTTTTGGTCTGAGGCTGTTCATACTGCTGTTTATATTATGAACAAAACTTCCACAACTGCAGTTCATGGGATGACTCTTGAAGAATGCTTTACTGGCAAGAAGCCTGATGTATCGCACTTGAAGGTATTTGGCTGTGTTGCATATGTTCATGTGCCAGATGAGCTATGGAAGAAGCTTGATCCAAAGGCAGAAAAATGTGTCTTTATTGGATACTCTTTAGAGCAGAAAGGGTATCGGTGTTATAACCCTGTCACATGTAAGTTCAGAGTGAGCAGGGATGTCATCTTTGATGAAATGAGCAGTTGGTATGTATTTAGTGGTGATGCATTGGATGATGATGATGATCATGACACTCATGTGTAGGCTGAAAAGCAAGAATCACGGACTCTTAGTGGACCAGAGACATCATTTGGTAGTCCATGGTCTGGGAGACTAAGAAGTAGCTCTACATCTTCAGGTGCATCTAGTAGCACTATAGGTAAAGACAAAGGAAAGAATAAAGCGTCAGATGGCATTGATGTAGTTCTTGATGGAGACTCCAGTGGCTCAGAGAGCTTGGATGATGAGCTTCGTATTCCTTCTGTTAGGACACCAGGTGTACAGAGAGCTCATAATAATGTAAAGGCTCCATTGAGTGATCTAGTGGTATGCAAATCTAGCAGGGTCAGATAACCTGTTAAAAGATTTGGTTTTGAAGGTTATACAGCTCACCATTATGCTTATATGGTGAAACTAGTTGAGGATGTTGAGCCCACTTTTTTTGAGGATGCTGTTGGTCATACTCATTGGGATGCAGCAATGGATGAGGAGATGTCTGCATTAGAGGCCAATAAGACTTGGGATCTAGTATCATTGCCGAAGGGCAAGAAAGCTATTGGATGTAAATGGGTTTATAAGATTAAGCATAATGCAAATGGTTCTATTAGCAGGTACAAAGTTAGGCTAGTTGCAAAAGGCTATGCTTAGACATATGGCATAGATTATGAAGAAACCTTCAGTCCAGTTGCTAGGATGGCAACTGTCAGATGTGTGATTGCTTTGGCAGCAGCCAAAGGTTGGAGGTTGCAGCAAATGGATGTGAAGAATGCCTTCTTGCATGGTGATTTGCAGGAAGAAGTGTATATGGATCAACCAGCAGGTTATGAAGATTTAGAGCATCCCACGTATGTGTGTAGGTTGAAGAAGGCGCTCTATGGGCTCAAGCAAGCACCTAAAGCATGGTCTGACAAGATCAGAGAGTATCTTGTCAATATTGGCTTTTATGTTTCTGATGCTGATCACTCACTTTATGTGAGAAAGGGAGATGCAGGTTTGGTCATCATAGTCATCTATGTGGATGACTTGATTATTACAGGTGATAGTGATAGTGGGATTGCTGAAGTCAAGGACTTTTTGAAGAAGAAGTTTGAGATTAAGGATTTAGGAGAGCTAAGGTACTTCCTTGGCATTGAGGTGATCAGATGTGATGATGGTATATGGCTGTCCCAAAGACAGTATGGCTTGGATATGTTTTCCTAGTATGGTATGACAACATGCAAATGACTTTCAGTCCCGTTGGAGTAGAATGTAAAGTTGAGTGCTGATGTTGGGGATGAGATAGAAGACCCTACTATGTTTAGGAGGATAGTGGGGAGTTTGATCTACATGACCATTACAAGGCCAGACTTGAGCTACGTTGTTGGTCTTGTGAGTTAGTTTATGCAAGTACCTAGAAAGCCACATTTGGATGTAGTCAGACGCATATTGAGATATGTGAAGTCCACATTACATTATGGACTTTTCTATGAGGTAGGTACAGATGTACAGGTGTTTGGATACACAGATGCAGATTGGGCTGGTAGTATGTCTGATAGAAGATCTACCAGTGGATACATGTTCTCTCTTGGTAGTGCAACAGTTACTTGGAGTAGCAAAAAGCAACCCACAATTGCTTTGTCGAGTACAGAGGCCGAGTATAGAGGTGCTATTGTTATAGCATGTGAGGTAGTATGGCTACAAAAGTTATTGACTAATTTAGATGTGTATGTGGAAGGTCCAGTTTTCATTTATTGTGACAACATGAGTAGTATACAGTTGGCTAGGAACCCAATGTTCCATGCCAGGACAAAACATATTGAGGTACACTACCACTTTATGAGAGAGAAGGTACTAGCAGGTGAGATTGACTTGGTGTATGTCAGCACATAGGATCAGATAGCTGACACCTTCACGAAGGCATTGGATACAGAGAAGCTTCAAAAGTTTCGAAGCTTACTTGGAGTTGCAGAGATGCAGTTGAGCTTGAGGGGGAGTGTTGAGATGACAAGCTCAACACATGCGGACATTGATGATGGACCACCTAGTTAGATGGGTCCACACATCTACACTTAGCACGTCGATGGTCATTATGACTCTCACATGGCCACTGACTCATTACTTATTATATTCAGGTTGTTACACCTATTTACAGCTGGCATAGTTATAGCGCCAGTCGACTAGTGTAGTCGATTATGCATTGTTTGACTTAGTAGGCCGCTTTCTTTTATGTTGTATCTTATCTATACTTTGTGTACATTGAAAAGTGTGTGGAAGAAGAAGAAGAAACTAGTAAGAAACTTTTTGGCCTCCATCTCTCTTCTTGTCTCTTGAGTGAGCTTCTGCTTGTGCATTCTGTGTGTGTTCGGCGCAGCAGCTTGAGGAAGTCCCCCACCATGCGATTCTTGACATATTAACCTTAGCAGCATTTACTTGTGACTTTCCTTTCTTTGGACACTTATTGGCTAAGTGTGAAGAACTGCCACAAATATAACATTTGAGTTCCTTTTTAGATTTCTTGTCATGTTGTGACTTCTCACTAAATTTCTCAAACTTTTGGTGATGAGATTTACCATGTTTATGGTGGTGTGAATACTTGGAGTGCCGACATGATTTGTTGGAGTGATAGCTGTGGTCCTGCCTATTAAAGTAGGACTTGTAGCTTTTATAATGGCGATTCGAGTGGTGTCGATTATGGTAGCCATTGTAGCTAGTAGAACCACAATTACATTGCTTGCAACCAAAGTCAACATCATATTTGGAGGTAGATTTACAGATTGACAGTGGAAATTTTTGATTAAGTTGGGTCATCTTTTGATGATGGCATACTTCTTTTATTGTCTGTTCTTTTGTTTGTATGATCTGATCCACACTATCAATAAAATCCCTATTTTTTAATTTCCTTTTTTCTTGAAATAGAAAGAGATTGGCTCTTGGAAAAAACACACCAGATGTTCTTTCATGCTGTTATCATGTGTGCCTAATCCTTCATAAAGAAGTTCCCTCATATAGATGAGGTATTCCTTATATAGTCTTGGATCACAAAGCTTTGATTTGAAAAATGCCTCACGGGCTTCCAAGACATCATCTAGTTTACCACCACTAAGTTCACCAAGTAATAGTTCAAAAAATAGTTGAACTCGGTCGGCTTGCTGTACAATTGCCATTTTGACTTGGGGATGTATTGATATCCACCATTGTTTCAATCCACTGGCAAACCCATGTGTCATTGCATTTAGTATGTCTATTCTATTTGTTTGTGGTTTTTCCACGATCTTATGGCCAACATAGGCGTATATCATGTAAATAAGAAGTTTAATCCCCTCTGGAGATTTTCCATCTATTGACCAGATTAGGAAAGGAGCGTACCTTCTCAAGTACACCAATTTTCTTATAGAGATTAGTATATGAAGGTTTTGAATGATATGAAGATTTTGAATGCGAAGAAGTTGCATTCAAGGGAGCAGTAGTTGTATTGGTAGAATGAATTGGAGATAATTATGATTTACTTACAGTATGTGCATTGAGGGTAGCACAGGTAGCACTGAGTTTGGAGAAGTGTTTGCTCAGTGAGGATTGATTGGAACAAAATTCTCATCTACCACACTATCACTATCTTCATCAAAAGAGGAGAGTGTGTAAGTAGCCTACCTTTGAAAAGTGGCTTGGTCTCTAAAATACCATGTAGGGACTTCATTTGGAGGAATATGATGAGGGTGTTGCTCAATACTTTCTCCCATCATTCTTGAATCAATTTGAGCTTCAACATGACGTTGTAAATCATCATTCTGGCAATTTTCAGGGTCAATGCATAAGGGAATTCGGTCTAAGACCTGATTTGCTTCTCTTTGTCTCTTAATATGGTTAAGATCATATTCAACAATTGTGTCGAAAGTTAGATGATAATCATTATCAGACTAGTCTAGAAACATAAATTCAAGATATTCTGCTAGACCTTCAAGAGTATAACCTAGTTGCAAAGATTTTTGATATACACTCGGTTGGGGGTCATTCATCACTTCAGAAAAAACAAGACAGTAAATATTTTGTATTTCCTTCAAGATATTTTCTAAATCCTCATCAGAAGAGGTATCTAGATCTTCATAACAGTATAAATCCACATCAGGAGTAAAGGGTATTTTTGAAGTACCTTCTCCGGTGGGAATGATCATTTTACCTTTGCCTTTACAATCAGGAGAGATTTGATGCACATTGAGTGTCCTTGAAGATGGGGAAGCAAAATGGGAACTCCATCCTTTTTAGAGTCTTTTTGTTGAGAAGATAGCCAATCACAGTAGCAGCAATTGTAGTTGGGACCAATGAAGAAATGTGAGGACTAGATTTTTGAGTTTGTATCATTTGTTGTCAAAGTACAACAATCTGTTCAGAGAGTTGTTGTAATGTGTCAACTTTCTTAATCAGACCTGTGAGGGCCAAATGTGTCCAATTAGCAGCTTGCAATTCAACAGTCCATGAAGCAATATCTTGTGGCCTTAAATAGGGGGCAGCTTTGTATTTGTTATTTTCATGCTCAAATTATTGAGTAACATTAATGACAGAAGAAGAATTGGCATGTTCAATAAGTTTCCTGCAGTGTTGGCAAATTCCATGCACAATCTGGTTGTGCTAGCAAGGTTGTGTATGAAACTTCAGTACATTGGCTCTTTGAGAAGGGGAGACCTTTGGTTGTGGTTGCAGAGGTATTCGAGGCACCACTATTTCAAGAGCAGGGGGTTTAGAAGCTTGATGTTGAGGCAAAAAAAGTGTCTTGCCTTTAATATTCTGGACCTTGATGATTATGGGGGGAGGTAGTTCCTTCTTCTTTAGTGAAGATATATCCATCTGCCATTCATGAGGAAGTTTTATTTCTGACCAATTAACACAATCCAAAAGAAAGTGTTGTGTGCTTTCATCTTATTTCATAATAATTGGTTGGCCTTTGTCTTTGGAAGAGTTAATACCTTCTACTACTCTTGGGATTGCTAAAGACATACATCTGAAAACCATTCTATACTGAATAGCTAAATGTGCAGATGATGCTTTCATTTGTAAGCCCATTGTCCTAATATGAAGCATAAGTAATTCAGCTAGGTAAGGATCATCCATTGCTATTACATAGTTTGGACGAAGTTCAAAAAAGATTGGACCATTTGAGAGTGGGGATACAACAGCTCCGACAATCATATCATGCAATTGGAGATGTCTAGTATCTAACACAATTGCCATACATAGAAGAAACATTAAGATCTATATGAAAAAGAGGAATGATTCCTATAGCAATATAGCTTAGGTGGAGTTAGTGATAATCTTTTTTATGTTGATGTTTCTATAGTTTTGGTAGAACAAGAGCTAGCAGATTCACATGCTGATCCTCAACTAGAGTACTACCAATTGTTAATATACCTTGGTCTTCAATGTACATGGTAGAAGCCTTGAATTTAAATAACTGATTATCACCATATATGTGTGCACCTATCTCTAGAAGTATCCATTTAGAGCTTGGGTGTGCTTCATCCACGATGATTGTAAACATATTTCCAACTTGTTGAGAAGAGGCCATTAGGGTTTACTGGACTTTTGATGATAAACACTCAAAACACATAGCAAAAGTGGCAAACATAGCCTGACTGCCTTAACATGAGCAAGACCTCACTTGTCACTAACTACCTTACTTCTCTCACCCACGAGAAATGGAATTGTAGATACGGGGGTAGGAGTTAGTGTGCTGAGCCATGCAATAATCTAGGACTGGGGTAATCCGCCTGTTGAGAATGCTAGGTTCAGTGTCACCCTAGCCAATGGAATGAAAGTGTGGCCATTTGAAGTGTTAAAGAAATAGCCCTTGAAGATTGCAGGAATCCAATTCTCTGTTGACTTTATAGTCATGAAGGGAGTGGACTATGACATCTTGTTAGGTTGGCCCTGGATGCACAATGCACGGGTCATAGAAGACTAGGGCAACGATTTAATCTTCTTGGACAATCGAACAGAAGCAACAAGAGTAGATATGGAAACATGGAAGACCACACCAATTGATCTAGATGTTGTCTCCACCATGATGAAGGGTGACGGATAGATTAGAAACTCTTACAGGCCACTCGCAAAGTATATCCCCTGCCCAGAGGAGGAGCAAGATTGGATGCATGTACTTGCTACAATCAATTTTCCATTCTCAAATGAGGAAGAGGAGTACAAGAAAGCTACGGATAAAGAGAGAGTTCCAAAGAAGGAGCCTACAGTGCCACTCTACATGATGGCCAGAAGCCCTTACAGCCAATCCAAACCTGTCACACTCCATGTCCCTAATGATAGCCTAGAACTCCACGAGGACTTGGAGTACCCGATGGGCAAGCTAGCCGGCAACCCTATTGCTAACTTGAAACCTCTCAACAATCTCTTGGATGAACCCAATTGGCGGTGGACTAAGGTGTACAAGCTGAACTTAATGTGCAATTGGGCCTTAGTCATCAATAGAAAGGGAACGACGCATTAAGACTTAGGAGATGATGAGCAATCAGATGAGGATAGTTCTCACTGACAAATACAAGGACTGTTATTCCTTTAGGGATGAGAGCGAATATGAGGATTGCTCCTCCTATAGTGCTGAGGACAGCTACCCACTACACAAGCCTCCATTGCTAGAATCCCCTACAATGTACGAGTGGCCACTATCATTGAGATAGATAATGATGATGAGGATGTTGTAGAACCATCTTATCTAAGCATAATGGTCACTGTCAAGAAAACATAGATCTTCAATGCATTGTTCGATGAGTGAGCCGACTTTAATGTCCTGACTCACAATCATTGGCTTCAAATTAGTAAACCATAGCTACAGCCCACTAATGCCAAACTGAGCTTGTATGGGGGTTGATTATACACACTCTTAGGGCAGTGCAAGTTTGTCATCTCTATCGAGTCTGAAAGCATACCAATGATCTTCTATGTGTTGCCAAACACTAAAGATGCAGGTATGGAATCACTGTTAGGATGCGCATTTAAAAAGCAAACTCGTTGCAATGTCGACTACGATTCCAACGAATTCACCTCACTACATGCAAGATACGTATTGTCGTAGCTTTTAGCAAAGGGCTGCGTAACTCCATCAAAGTCGGAAAAGCCATTAGTAGAGAACCCCACCATCAAATCTAGGGAGGGAAATCATGAATTGTCACCACCCGCCAAACCCCAAGACGAGAGAACCACTAGAGCCAAAGTTGAGGCCTGCAAACCAAGGCTTCAATGGATGCCTAAATATCAAAACCTGCCACCTAGGAGCACACATCCATGGCCTCACAAGGCTAAGGACCCACACTCAAAACCTAGGAAGCCAAGACGAGACCATAGACATCGATGTACGATCAAGTTGCGATGGGTCCCCAAGACCTTATTGCAAGCACAAGGCTACTATGAGGGCAACACCTAGATCTGGGTACCTAAGGTCAAAATGGCCAAAGGCCCTACTCAAATGACTTGACCACATGAAACATCAAGATATATTAGGCACTCAGACCACAAGAGACTCAGGCTACTAAATCCCTAGAACCTCCGAATTTTAGGCCCGCAGAACCTAAACCAATCTATAGGCCAAAACCGCAACCCACTACTAACAAACTGTCTCAATCTAGGCCTACTAGTGCCCCTCAGGCCTCAAAAGCACTATTAGCAACCCAGAGACTAGCTTATTGAATAAGAGACCAAGCCACAACCTCAGAAGCAACTCAAGCTACAACAATCAACTGCTGAACTCTTTAGTCAGTCAAATCCCAACCACTTGCAGGCCTTAGACCCTCTTATGAGTGGAGATCAATTCTAATCTTGGCCATGGACTACGCCGAGAACATAGGGTATGACTTGATTATCTTAGACACTTGGATGCTACCTTTATGACACTTGCTAAAAGTTATGACAGGCTAGATTTAGGTCTTTTGGATGAGCCTATATTTACAAAAGTGTGTACACTCCAATGTTCTTGGGAAGAATTGAAATTTGTATTCACTAAGGCTTTAGATGTAGTTGAGGAGCTAATTGCCATTAAGGTCTCTAAAAAACATGCATGAAACTGACACCTCATTATTTCATATCACAAGAGCACAGCCCTTGCCACAGATGGAGACATTGAGGAGTTAAAATAGCTCGCTTACACCAACTCCTCTTTCTTGAGGAAATGGTATGCTCTCTGACTTCAATGGGAGCTAGAGGGATACTAAATCATGACTAATGTTGAACAACGACGGGCCATCAAAACCTTGGAGTATGACCCCACCTATGTAGCTCCAACATCCTATAGGGTGTTGACCACCATCTATGAGACTGACCCCTAGAAGAGCACCTCCTAAGCCACCCTGTAATGTCCCCATTACTTAGTTCATTTTAATAAACAATGTGCATATACGTTCCAAAGAAAATTGATTTATGTTGCACATTTTTTTAAAAAATTTATGAAACTGGCTCTACTTATGAAGATAATTGTTATTATTAATGAGGTATTATATGTCAGTTCATAGAAGAAAGACTTGGGAAACCCTCCCAAGACTAGCTTATTAAAACTATGTTTGTAGTATAGAACAACAAAAAGAACTAGCCTAGTGGATAGTCACTTGGCAGTTAAGTGCACTTGGGTGACGACACTACTAGGATGGGTGACCTCCCGGGAAGATTTTCCTACGTGTGAGAAGCTAGTGGGAGCTTCTCACACGTAGTAGCCAAGGGCACCAACAAAGCCTTCGTAGTCCTTTGCCAAGGATGGGTGACCCCCCGGGAAGTTTTTCTTACAAGTGAGAAGCTAGTGCACTTGGGTGATGACACTACTAGGATGGGTGACCTCCCGGGAAGATTTTCCTACGTGTGAGAAGCTAGTGGGAGCTTCTCACACGTAGTAGCCAAGGGCGCCAACAAAGCCTTCGTAGTCCATTACCCAGTATGCCAAGGCCAAGATGCCAAGGTCTATGCCTTGGTCGCTGCCTTAGTCCCCACCTTGGAGTGATGTCAGCCTGGCCACACGGCGCACAGTGCATCCTCGCCCACATATTAGTCAATTTTTATCTTTGCACTATAAAAATGAAGCCCCTCCCTGACGTCTTCAAAAATTCTAAAAGAAAGCATTCTCTCTTTGTCATCGATGACATAATCAAAAAATGCTAAAAAACAAGTGCCCTCTCTTTAACCCCCCCCCCTTTCTCATTACTATATAAGCATTGGTAGAATGTCCTATCAAAGACACACAACAATCCATGCAGAAGTCTCTCTACTGCTATTGATGTGATGAAGCTCTGTTGCAATCAGTCGAGCCTCTCTTTCTCTCTCTCTCTCTCTCTCTCTCTCTCCACTCTTATGTAGAAGCACTATCCGAATCCATCAAGCTTCTTCCATGGCTCCCAAGAGACATCGAGATTGTAACATACCCGCCTTGATTTCTTAACGAAAAACGTTTATGTAGTTACCCATAGTCTACCTTCTAGCCATCGCTATCCATACTCTAATCAGAATGATCAGATTTTGTCCCGGCTAGTTAACCCTAGGTCTACCTTGCAAGGGAAGCGTCCTGCCGTTACCCACAGAGGACCGACCTAAAGGTTCCTAATTGACCTAACAGTCACGTATCAACAATTAACTCACATCCGGAGGTGTCCTTCAAGAGGCTTCTTGTCCGGAAGGAGCGACTGCCATTACCCTTAGTTCATGGAGTACAATGCTTTTTTCCAGTAGCAAACTAAGAATTAATGAAATCCTTTGTAGTGCTCTAGCACAGCCACCGTACCTTTTCCCTAAGATAATTTACAGTTCGGATTTTGAGACCAAACCCTAAGTAAGTCAGTGAATCAGCCATTCCTAGAATTTCTTCCTAGTGTTTGTTTTTGGGAAAACATCTCGGCTAACTGAGACCACCCTACCATAGGTTTGGATTCATCAGGAATCCATCCATCCGCTTCCCTCTATAGAAGTTTTTAGTTATCTAATTACCTACCACATTACGTGAAACATATAAAAATAGCTTCATTAATTAAAATCCTTTTATGCACAGTTATTCATTTATGTAATTTAATCACGGATATACAATCAAAATAAAACAATTTCATTGATTATATTCCATAATGTGTGTTCTCCCACCCATACAGGAGAAAAATTACAATTGTACATGCTGCCTCATCTAGTGTATCTGCACGTCACCAATATCAAATTCACCTATAGCTAGTGTTCATAGGTGTCCCAAGTAGAACTTAGGCCATACAGGGGACCAAGTAGTTCCTAGGTGCGAAAAGGGATTTACTAGCCGGAGCCCCCCTCACACCCTATCCACCTCCTACTTAATACGATCCCTGTTGGGAGACCTCTTGCCATCGAAGCCAGTCCATGCTTCCGCTGCTGTAAAAACATCCCCTCTTGGTATGGGGATTCAACACCTATCCTTGGGGGAGGTATAGGGCTCCTCAATTCTTATATGTTCCAATTCTTACTTCAATCAGGATCTAATCTAGAAAATCACAAACAAGATTGATGTCTGTAAACAATTATGACTTCAATCAATCATGCAACTTTCAAGTGATGCTTAATTCTAGTAGCAATCGACACTTGAGTTTCACATAATGAAATCTTCCCCTTGGAATTTAACTAGGGGTATCTAGATTTTTGGGGTCTCTAACTTCCCAGTTCTTGTAACCAAGTTTCTTGGCCTTAAATCAATATTTCTCAAGAGACTTATCTTATTTGAATATAAAATTAAAAAAAAAACATGTGGTATCGCGATTGGTAAAGGGTTGTTATTTGCGCCTGTGACTCCGTTAGTGACTCCCGTGCTTGCAACTCCAATTGTTGCTTCCATGTTAGTGGGGTCATTCTTGATTTCTTCTTTTGAATTATTTTTCTTCGGGGCCATGACAGAAATATGATTCATAGAAAAAGAAGAAAAAGAACATGACAGAAATACCGGTTGGCAAGGGTGTAAGACTCTCGATGATGATGATGGATATTGTGGGATTCAACGATATAGGTCTTGTGGATGATTCTTCTTGCCTCATGGAGAGCAATACTTCACTCTCTCTAGTAGATGGAATAGAGACGAGAGTAGAGGTATGATAGAATATGATAGAGTTCTTAAGTGTCTTCTCTTCTCGGATCAGAGCAGAAGAGGATAAGAAACCTTCAGTGTATCTCCTTCCTTGGGTTGAATGAAAGGATGTCTCTTCGTCTTATGGAATAGAGTCTCCTTCTTCTTGATCAGCATCTCGTCTCATCAAGATTGCTCTTGTCACTCCTTCTGTTCATCCCCAAGCCCTCAATTTATAGTTTTGCAACAAGGGGGGGTAGAAGAGAGGATGCTTGCTTTTTTAGCATTTTTCAATGACATCATCGATGACAAAGAGAGAACACTTTCTTTTAGTGCTTATCTTTAAAGCTTATGCTTTTTTTTTTCACTATTTTTGTTTTTTTCTACCCTGCAACTCGTTTGGATCATAACTTCGTCATATGGACGCTCCAAATATACTCATTTGGGTACTCAAAACGATTGGAACGCATCTAGTCAAACAAGCTTGCGAGGACAGAATTGCGAAAATCCATAAAAAATAGGCGTAAATGGCACTTTTTACAAATCACATTATTTTTATCCATCTTTTATCTTGGACGGCTTATTCCCTTCAAAATAAGTCACAATATATATTTGGATCCATCTAAAGTGGGAATTAAGTCAATTAAACATGATACTAGAGATTTCAGACTATTCTAGTAAACTAGTCCTGCTTCATGTAAATCCTATAGAGATTTTGCAGTTTTTCCATGTGTGGATGTGCAACACCACATATATGCACCTTAAAATAAACAAAGTAATGGGGACATTATAGAGATGTTGAGTGAGGTCACCAACGCGAGGAAGTAGTCACAGCTGAAGCACAAGTAGAAGTTAACCCCGAATCCATTCAACTTGAAGGATGGGTTATTCCATAACAAACTAAGGTTGCAGCCATAAACCGTAATCATGATGGATGGCCAAACAGAGATAATTAGATTTAGTGCATTAAAAAAAGAATTACTTTTTAAGCTATTAATTCTAAAATTTCCTAATGAGGGATAAGTTAGTCCGTTACATAGATTACCATCAATTAGAATGTACTTAAACTTACAAAAACATGTTAGTATTATCAGGAAGGAACATAGAAATTGACGAAGGGGATAGATTCTATGCATCGCATTGACAACAGTGTTAAAAATATTTTATGGTTATGACTACTTTTGGGTTTTTTTATGATGAGTTATGGCTCTTATGATTTCGGGCTTGCATAGCTGGACGAATTGTGGATTGTGGTGGTTTGGGACATTGGGATCCCTAATCCAATGCTCCTTAACACTCTACAAAGTATGGAAAAACTCACTAGTGGGTGGGGGTTCTACGATCCCGAGGGAGGTGGCTGTTTTTGGTTTTTGATCACTCGAGCACCAGAGAGGGCAAAGGGCTGAGTGGGAAGTGCCTCTGTTATGTAGGACGGCTCTGGAGGCTCAGGGAAGCTTAGAGGGGCTCTGAGCCAGTAAGTTCCCTATTGACCGCGGATGGAGTGCGATCACATATAGCCCAATCTTGAGGGATTGGAAGGTCCTATCCTAGGTTGGACGGTGTCTTTCTGCGGAAAGACGGTTTTGTAGCACTCTACAGAGTGATGGCAAAATAAAGTATCCAATTTTCAAATTGTTTGTCATGTTCTAAAGATCGAGTTTAATGAACCAAATTTAATGGAGTAATAAAAGGAAGCTGATTTTATATGTCCAAACAGTGTGGTAGTATGCTTTACTAATTAGAAAAATTAGCAAACCCATCGAGGAAAGTGAGAGGCTTCGATCCTGTCGATTGGATGCTTGTGGCTGTCGGGTGGACCCGATAAGTCGGGTAGCTTTCCAACACTAAATAGAGCTGATTAAATTGTGACCCTCCCAATACTGGTAGGATTAGCTACTAGGTTTAACGCCATTTCAGGGGGCCGGAGTTGAGATTTTACCTTATGGATAGGGGGGTTGAGTTACACTCTCCCTTGTCTCTCACTCTCTTTGAACCAAGTGCGGTGTTAACCTCACTCTTGCCTTTGATTGATTACAAAGTGGTCTTTCTTAGGTGGGCATTAGATTGTTGTTAGGGGTGACTTGTCCACGCTTCCCTTGTGAAGTAGAACTAAGATTCCCATGTTCAACTAAGTCCAAGGTTTCCCATGGGGAGAGAGATGGTGATGTGCATGTATATGAATTTTAGTCGACTATTAGAGGACTCCTCTAGGTCTGTTGGAGGAGGCACCTCACACACCCATACTTAGATCGAATTCTAACTGAGGAAGAGTTACACATAGCTAGTAGGATCAACTCCAGTGACTTCCTCAAGGATGTTCTCACCTACATCACTCAAGTAGGCATCCGCCCTTCCGACATGGACTGCCATGCTAATCTTGAATACAATCCCAACTTCTATGATTGGCTCATGTGGAAGTGAAACACCATGAGCCAGCGTTGAATGCCCTTGACCACTCACACCTTAATGCTAGGAAGGATTCTAGGGCAAGGTGGAATCAAACATGTGAATAGGTAAGGTGAATGAAGCACACAAATGAAACCTCCATTAGTGAAACCAAGAGTACAAGAGAGTGGATAAAAATCAACTAGTGATTGATGAAAAGTTGTAAAATCTTTGGAATGAATGGATAGCTTGAAGAAAAAAGTACTATTCTTTGTAATTAAGCATGTAATTCTTTCATAAAAAGCATAATCAATTCCTGCTCACCTTTCTGCAAGAAAATACCTTGAGAACATTAATGGTGAACTATGGCATTATGACAGGTACCCATTATGTAAGGTCAAGACAAAAGCAGCAAACTTCCGTTCTCGGAGGAGGAGCAAGCAAAAATACGGTCTGTTGTTGGAGACAAGGGCTTATAATCAACTCAAATTAAGGTATACCCTGAATCTAAAAGACATAATTGTTGAGTAACCAGCCATCTAGCAACTGGTGAAGCAATGTAGACTACAGAAGTACGCAGAAAAGGTGGGCCAAGCCATTGACTATGAGAAGTGTGCCCAGTTTCTTCAAACCTTCAACCAAAACCGGGGCACTATCACGGTGCATCAAGAAAATGAAGCCCACCAAGTAGACATCAAGTTGATCCCTGAGCTGGTTCAAAAAGTACAGGGGCTTACCAAACAAAGTGGAGAAAAGGCCAAAATGAGATGTGTACGATATGCTGGGGATGGACAAAGTGATGGTCCACACCAATGATGGCATCAGCCAAGCCAACATCCCCAACACCAAGGTTCAAATCCAAGCAAAAATGGTGCACACTCTATTTTCCAGTCAGCAATATAACGCATTAATGAACCGAATCAATGTACCAATGCTAGAGAGCATTGCTGCATGGTCCTTCGATGAAGTAAACCTCAATGGCTTCGTGAGCAAGACGATAGAGACGGTGGAAAAAGCATTAGCCACTAGCGAAAAACCCATGAGGGGAGAGTCCTCGGCCTCCAAAGCTAGGAAATTGTTGTCCTCAAAGGCCTCCACCATTGGCTTTGGAGGAATCTTGACAACCATCATAATAGAAGCACCAGGAAAAGCAAGAGACAGTGAGGCAATCGGGTGGGATGCTGGGCAAGTCCTCTTCGCACCAAGTACAGGAGTAGTCCAGCAAAAGGACTGTGAGTGAGGACTAAGGAGAGCAAAAAGCACAATCTGGACAAGGGAGGACTAAGAAGTCAAAAAAGGGGACTCTGCAAAAGAAGGCCCAAGGAGAGAGGGGGAAGAAGGAGAAGACTAACCTATATAGAGCACAAATGAGTCCAAAAGCACGAAAGAACAATGAAAGAAAGAAGAACTAGACAATGATAGCCTCTCAGTTAGGGGGAACTCGTCAAGTGGCCATCAATCAAAGAGAGATCAAGGAGCTAAAAGCAAAGCTCGAAGCCAAACGAGGAGAAGACAAAGATGGCAAGCAAAACTCGCTAGTGGAAACACATAGCCTCATGAGCCTACAATGCAATTTTGACAAGCTGGTGGCACTGAACAAGGATCTGCATAAGGAAAATGAAAAAATTTGAGCTATCTCAGAGCATCTAGTAGTACTAGAAGAAGGGAGAAGCTGACGACAGCTAAAGCACATAGCAAATCTCGAACAAAGGTTGGCCTTGGAGCTTGAAGGACAATGATACTAGAAATGAGAGATTGAAGAAAATGAGAAATGACTAAGGGCATTAGCTTGCAGGCACAACAAAATCTTGTAAGACATGAGGAAAAAGCAGTTGACTGGGTAAACATAAGTGAAAAAAGAGTGAGCATCTTAGCGCACCCACTAGCCCTTGTAGAAGGCGACAAAGTGCTAGTAAAATATAGGGCAGAGGCCGCACACATGACCTTGGACACCCAACAATGCGCCTTCCTTCGTACTCTCTTGGATGCTATACAATCTAAGGAAGAGGAGGTCGAAGTCCTTAAAGAAAAAGCTAATGATCATCTACAGGGCTCTAAGACATGGGCTACACATCCAAACACAAATTGTAGGGCCCGCAAAAGAAGAACCACCATAGCATAGCATAGAAGAAAGGCAAGGGCTGACCGTAGATGTAGAACCTAGTTTTGAAAGGGGATAGCAAGCGGCAACTCCTTAGAGGGATGTTTTTATGATAAGGATGCCCCCATCACTCTTGTTGACCTCCAATGCCGACCAAGATATCTATTCTATGGCTGGATCAATGTGGAAAAAAAATTCATGAAGGTCACAATCACTACATGTAGGGGTTCTCAAGTTAGCAATGTCCGGTGGCTTTGATCGGCCAACTCCATCTCTAACCCTACCCGCTAGCCCATTTTAATTCCCCACATCACGCATAGGGCACATCAAGGGCAGGACATACCTAGGGAGGTAACACTCGCCTATGGTTAGACATGTCACCCTAAGCTACAAGAACCGCACCTCCCTTATGCACAAACTAGGTCCTCAAGTGTGGGACAATGTCAAGATTGTGGGGGAGAAGGAAGGAGTCTCACTTGTAGCTTTCTTGCTTGCACAATGGGGGAAGACACACAAGGGTGGAGGCTGAAAGCTGTTTTTCTCTTCTTAGTTGTGGAAGCCAAAAGAACTCAAGTACAAAGAAATAGAAGAACCCTAGATATGGGTCTCAAAACCAAACTCAACTAACTAAGGTGGCATACTAACTGAGCCACGAACTAGAGTAGATAAGGATAGCTATCATGTAGCTATTATTCAGGGGCGGTGTACCAACCGCGTCTGCAACTGACAAGTCGGTGACATAAATACACAACGGTCACCCTGGCGTATCACGAGTGGAGCTCGATATCTCAACACTCCCCCTCGAGCTCAATCCCAATTCCTGCACACCAAGCAGGTCTCTGAACTTGCGCAGCTTCTCTGCGCCCAATGCCTTCGTGAATATCTCAGCTACCTGATCCTCTGTGCTGACATAAACTAGATCAATAAGACCTAGTAAAACCCTCTCTCGCACATAGTGATAATGCACCTCAATGTGCTTTGTTCTAGCATGATAGACTGGGTTATTTGCCAAGTGTATACTGCTCATGTTGTCACAATAAATGACAACTGGCCCATCTGTAGGCTGATGCATATCATAAAGTAGCTTATGCAACCAAGCTACCTCACATGCAGCCATTGCTGCACCCCTGTACTCAGCCTCTGTGCTCAACAAGGCAACTGTAGGCTGTTTCTTGCTGCTCCAAGTGACTGCAGCACTCCCAAAAGAGAACACATATCCACTGGTAGATCGTCTATCAGAAATGCTACCAGCCCAATCAGCATCAGTGTATCCATGCAACTGTATCGGAACCCTAGTCTCATAAAATAGTCCATACTGCAATGTGGACTTCACGTACCTGAGTATGCGTCTAGCCGCATCCAAATGCGGTTTCCTTGGAGCCTGCATAAACTGACTTACCAATCCAACAGCATAGCTCAAATCTGGCCTGGTAATAGTCATATAAATCAAACTTCCTACTATGCGTCTGTACATAGTAGGGTCTTCCAGAAGCTCACCTGCATCTGTGCTCAGCTTCACATTCTGCTCCAAAGGAACTGAAATAGGCTTACAGCCTGTCATCCCATATTTGGACAGCATGTCCAATCCATACTGCCTCTGCAAGAGCTGTATCCCACTTGGTGATCTAATCACCTCAATGCCCAAGAAATAACGCAGCTCTCCCAAATCCTTCATCTCAAACTTCTGCTTCAATAGCATTTTCACATGAAGGATATCTTCATCACTGTCACCTGTCATAATCAAATCATCAACATAAATGACAAGTAGCATAATACCTTTCTCTGTTTTTCTCACATAAAGTGAGAAATCTGCCTTGGAAATCTGAAAGCCAATAGTGACAAGATACTGTCCTATCTTGTCAGACCATGCTCTAGGTGCTTGCTTCAAGCCATACAAGGCTTTCTTCAACCTGCAAACAAACTCAGGATGAACAGCATGCACATAACCTGGTGGCTGCTCCATATAGACCTCTTCTTGCAAATCACCATGCAAGAAGGCATTCTTTACATCCATCTGATGTAAAGACCATCCCTTTGATGCAGCCATAGCAATGACTGCTCTTACAGTTGCCATCCTTGTAACTGGACTGAATGTTTCTTCATAGTCAATGCCATATGTTTGTGCATACCCCTTGACTACTAATCTTGCCTTGTATCTGTTCACAGAACCATCTACATTGTGCTTCACCTTATAAACCCACTTACAGCCAATTCCATTCTTACCTTTAGGCAAAGGTACTAACTCCCATGTAGCATTTTCTTCCAAGGCATCCATTTCTTCATCCATGGCTTTCTCCCATTTTTCTTTTCCCATGGCTTGCTCAAAAGATGTGGGTTCTGGTTCCTGTATCACTTTGACCATATATGCATAGTGAATGGCTGTAAATCCATCATATTTCAGCCTATCCACAGGATACCTAGCTCTCGTAGACCTGCGCAAAGTAGGTTCACTCCCAGGTGCTCTCAAAACATCCCTGGTCTTCCTTACTCCAGGTGTAACAATAGAAGGAATACCCAACTCATCATCAATGCTCTGTTCTGAGCCACTGGATTCACCATCCACATAAGAGTGACCTGCATTCACATCAAACATGGGCTGATCAACCTTCTCTTTTCCTTTTCGTGATACCTGCATACCACTATCTGCATTGCTTTGAGAAGATTCTCCTGATCTTAATCTGCCTGTCCATGGTGAAGAATGTGAACCACTGCTAGAGGACGCTCCAGGTCCACTAATATTTTGTGACTACTGCTGTGAATTCTGTGCAGCATTACCATTTTGTGCATCTACATCATCAATCACATTTACTGGTTTATACCAGCTACTCATCTCATAAAAAACAACATCTCTGCTCACTGTAAACTTACGAGTAGAAGGGTTATAGCATCTATACCCTTTTTGCTGCAGAGAGTAACCAATAAAGATGCACTTCTCAGCTTTTGGATCCAACTTGGATCTCAGCTCATTTGGCACATGTACATAGGTAATGCAACCAAAAATTTTCAAATGAGAAATATCTGGTTTCCTACCAGTATACCTCTCCTCTGGAGTCATTCCATGTATTGCTGCAGTGGGAGTCCTGTTCATTATGTAGACTGCTGTAGCAACTGCTTCAGCCCAATAAAAATCTGGCAAGTCTTTTTCATTGAGCATGGCACGAGATACCTCTCCAATATGCCTGTTTTTCCTTTCTGCAATTCCATTTTGTTGTGGGGTATAACTGCATGAATATTGCTGCTTTATACCATGCTCCTGCAGGAACCTTGCAAACTCATTTGAGAGGTACTCTCCCCCTCCATCTGACCTTAGGCATTTTATCTGCAGACCTGTTTCTTTTTCAGCCATAGCTTTAAGGGTTTTGAAATGCCCAAAAACTTCACTTTTCTTTTTCATAAAATACACCCAAACTTTTCTGCTATAGTCATCAATAAAAGTGACAAAATAATGACAGCCTCCAAGAGATGCAGCTTTAGTAGTCCACACATCAGAGTGGATTAATTCCAATGGCTTCTCACTCTCTTGAACATGTCTAGGAAATGGTTTCCTTGCCTGTTTTCCAAACTGACAGGCTTCACATACCTTATGCATTTCTGCAACCTTGAATTTTGGCAATCCTGCAACAATATTTTGGGCTTGCATTGATTTAAGTCGCTGTACATTAACATGACCAATGCGTTTATGCCAGATATCAATATCTGCAACTACACCGGTCCCATGTGCAAACATTGCTGCACTCAATTCAGACATGTCTGCATCCAACGTAAACATTCTGCCCTTCTTCTTTCCTTTTGCTATCAAGCGACCTTTATTTTTCATATCCTCAACAAAGCATCCATGAGGATTAAATCTGACCTGCAAGCCCTGCTCAACCATTTGACCGACAGAAACCAGATTCTTGGTGATATTCGGGACATGAAATACATCGGATAAGTATTTCTTTTTCCCATCCTGCATAGACAAGGGAATTTTTCCAATCTGCACAATAGGATGTGCAGTATCATCACCAGTCTCCACAAATCCTAGTTTTTCCATTTTCCTTGCATCTTCCATCCATTCTGCATGACCTGTCATGTGGTTTGATGCACCTGAGTCAACATACCATACATCATTGCTTTCTTCTGCACTTGTCACAGAATTGTTCATGTGCTACACCATGAACAAATGCTCATTTCTGTCATCACCCTGTCTGCTAGAAGATGCATAATTCCCTTGTTGCAGTTTTCCATTCATGATGTCATTCTGCTTTTTATAGCAGTCTTTAGACATATGACCCATTTTACCACAGTAATAGCATTCAACATTACTGTTTGCATTTTGGCCTCTTTGCCATCCACCACGACCTCTTTGGCTCCCCCTGCCTCTAGAGTTACCACGTCCTCCTCCATAGGACTGGTTTTCTTGAGTTTGCTGCATATTCTGATTTCTACCACGGCCTCCAAATCGGCCTCCTCTACCTCTGCCTCTACCTCTTCCAGCATTTGAGTAGAAGACAGTTTCTTTTGAAGTTCCTCCTGAAGAAGATGCACCACCATTTCTCTGCTCCTCAGAAATTAGAAGAGCAATCAACTCCTCAAAATCAGGAAATCTTGCACGAACTGAAATGGATGTCCGAAACTGTGCATAATCCTTTCCTAGACCATTCAAGGTCACAGAAACTAAATCATCATCTTCCACCGGCGACCCAATGGAAGCAAGTGCATCTGCAATCTTCTTCACCTTCATGTGGTAGTCATTGATGCTCATATTTTCTCTTTGCACATTGTGCAACTCTTGCTTGAGCTGCATTTTCCTGGCTTGCGTATTTGTGCTATACATTTTTGACAAAGTATCCCATGCCTCCTTTGGCGTACTTGCATCCTGAATATGCACAATCATAGAGTCTGAAATGCTGATAGACAGCCAATACATAACTTTCCTGGCTCTCTCATGCCATGCTTTAAATGCCTGCATTTGCTGTTGATTGGGAACATCAGGAAGAACTGGTTCTTCTTCATTTCCTACAACAAATTCCCAATATCCTTTTCCCATAAGGAAATTCGTCATTCTAAACTTCCATGCTTGGAAGTTGTTCTTGTCAAGCTTTTCAGTGACAATCTGTGAAAGAGAATCAGATGCCATTACAGAAGACTGCAAAAAATTCTGTCACTGCAAAAACCACAGCTTCACCCTCACAAGGGAAAATCTGCAAAACTGGCGAAAGTGGTATTTGACCACACAGTCACTTCCTAGTGACGATTTTGCATCAACAGGCAACAGGGATGATTCTGTAACTCCCAATGTCTCTGCGCACAAGCATACAATGCAATTTTTACAGTAACTATTCACCGACCTATAGAACAGTGGCTGCACAGCATAAAACTGGGCCTTTTCCTGAGTGCGTGCAGAAAACTTCCGCCTCCAAAACAGGCCTCTTGCTTCACCGCGAAGGGCGTCTCAACCTGAGACAATGCACTCCTGCACCTTCCGGCTATGCTACCTGCAGAGATCTGCTCCCAAAACAGAAAATGAAGGCAACACTGCTCCTCTTACCAGAACACCGCGAGCTTGGCTTGCTTTCTTGAGCTCCTTACCACGAACAAGGCTCTGATACCATGTCAAGATTGTGGGGGAGAAGGAAGGAGTCTCACTTGTAGCTTTCTTGCTTGCACAATGGGGGAAGACACACAAGGGTGGAGGCTGAAAACTGTTTTTCTCTTCTTAGTTGTGGAAGCCAAAAGAACTCAAGTACAAAGAAATAGAAGAACCCTAGATATGGGTCTCAAAACCAAACTCAACTAACTAAGGTGGCATACTAACTGAGCCACGAACTAGAGTAGATAAGGATAGCTATCATGTAGCTATTATTCAGGGGCGGTGTACCAACCGCGTCTGCAACTGACAAGTCGGTGACATAAATACACAACGGTCACCCTGGCGTATCACGAGTGGAGCTCGATATCTCAACAGACAACACCTAGACCCAACTCCTAGTTTCATTAGCATGAGTATAATGCACCACATAGTAAGATAGACACTCCCCCCTAGGTGTACCACACTCCTCTTTTCAGATAATGCCAAATGCTACAAACCACCAACATGGAGGCCCCCACAATCCACTCGACATACCCTTAGCTTCCAACAATGCAATCATTGCCAAGCCTCTCAACCAACAACAATCCACGCAAGGCCCCATCACCAACTAGACAACTACCCTTCCAAGAACCAAGGCCTCATCACCAAAGACCCACAAGTGCCGTGGGACTAGCACTTGTCTAGGAGGGGGTAATGTTAACCCCAGATCAAGATGAAAGAAAAAGAAGTAAAATACGGATGAAATGGAAGAAGCAGGATGGAGAACAAGCAAGGTACAAGGGTGACCTAAAAAATAATGTCAAAGGAGAAAAGTGCATTTTTAAATGCAAGGTGCTCTAAAAACTATTGTAAAAGAGCGCTAGAATCCCTCCTATGCAAGATGTAAAAGGTAGGTGGTGAAGAATAGGGTAAGTAGAGTGGAAATGGAAAAGAGGACCTTGCCACAATGGCTCATCATGTAAAAAAGGGATGGGTGCCCAAGGGATTTTAGGGCACGTATATAAACTCCAAAAAGTGAATGAGAGCTCATTCTTTGGTGTGTGGAAAAGTGGACTCTTCTTCTTCTCTCCTTCTCTTCTCTTGCTTGCTTGCTTGTGAGTGCTTGAGGGAGGGAGTGTGAGTGAGTGAGGGAGTGAGTGTGTGAGGGTGAGGGGTCTTGGATGGAGGTGAAGCCCTCCACCATCTCCTCTCTTCTTCTTCTCTTCTCTTCTCTTCTCTCGTCTCTCGCGTGGCTATGGAGGATGGAGCTTGGAGGAAGTGGCTTGAGGATGCTTGAGCTTGCATCACGAATCGTGGAGTTATCTGAGTGCTTGAGAGAGGAAGCAACTCAATCGGCATCAAGGTAAGCTCACTACACTCGTAGATAGGGATAGCACATTGGCTATATGAGAGGTAGCCATTAGTGCTTGCTTGAAATGCTTGAAGGAATAAGCGGTCCGTGGGTCTTGGTGGTTGAGCGAGAGCTCCCTTTACACCTATGCCCCATGCTGAGATTACTAATTATGAGGAGGACCTTGACCAGGAGTAGTTATTTGACTCCCCAGATGGATTCCCCTTTGACCCCGATGGTTATCTTTCTCATGAGATGGATGTGACTAATCATATGACACCCCCACATGCCACTACTTTCATTTTCTCCATATTTATGGATGCATGTGTTTAGGGCATACATCACGAGATAACAAAGAATACAATAGCACATCATTGACTTAAAAATAGAGAACATGAACACAAATATACTATCTATGCAGACTTCAATTACCATAGTTGAGAGTTTTAGTGATTCCATAATGCAAAATAGAGACTCAAACATGTAAAGATCATGACACAATTATTAAGAACAGCCTATGGCAGCCCCATAAAAGCATGGCACTGCCTTCCTGTTTGTATTTCAGAATCACACGACTAACTTTATGTGATTTCCAGAATCAACGCCCTGACATACAAGTAATTAGTCGTCCTGTGACATTGTAAGACACATTTACATAGGTTGATCCATATATGAAAGTAAAAGACTAAGGTTACTAATGGAATTCATGGTCTAGGGATTTGTGCCCCTAATAGCATGGATGGGCTATAGAAGCCCAAGTACACTATGCATATAAGGAAACATAAATGGAAATCATGTATTTATTCTTGTTGATAGTGGCAACATGGATAGCTTTGTAAATAAATCAACCCTTGACTGTTTGAGATGCTTTCCCATAGAATTGCATTAGCCCCTTCAATGCTCTAAGATACCACTCAACTTGGCTACAAATTATGAGGCAATTGTGGACTTTATTACACTTGATATGGGACCCATTGATGTTGTCTTGGGCTACGACTGACTGAAAAAGTTGGAAAAATTTTCCATGGATTTCTCTTAGCTATACATGGAATTTGTGATGCATAGACAACTTGTACACTTAGAGGGGATCACGGATAATGTAGATTTTTAGCTGATTACAACAAAGCAACTGAAATGGGAGTTTAAGAGACACTCTCACAAATCTTTGTATTGCATTTAAATAAGGATGTTTCAAATCAGTCTACTAATTTGATGAAGGATGCAACGCTGAGAGATCTTTTGGATGAATATAAGGACGTTTTTTAGTCACCTACAACTCTCCCACCAAAAAGGCAAGTGGGTCATCCTATTGACTTGGAACCCACACGAAACTAGTCACTAAGCTACCTTATAGGCTCTCTAAGTGTGAGCATTAGGAAGTTTCCAAGCAAGTTAAAGAGCTCATTGAAATGGGGTTTATCAAGCCTAGTTCTTCCCCTATGCATCTCCTATCTTGTTGGTTAAGAAGAAGGATGGCTCCTAAAATTACCATGACATTAACAAGATTATAGTCAAGAATATGTACCCCATACCTATAATTGATGACTTACTAGATGAGCTCAAGGGAGCCCACTACTTCACTAAGATAGACATAAGGTCTGCCATCATTTGATATGCATGAGGGCAGGTGTGATGAAATCAAAACAACATTCAGGATGACTGATCAAAGGTTGTATCACTTTCTTGTCATGCCATTTGGGCTAACAAATGCCGTTGGCACTTTTTTAGAGTTTTATGAATAAGATCTTGCATTCCTTCCTATTTATTTTGTGCTTGTCTTTTTTTATGATATATTCATTTACAACAAGACATTGAGAGAGCACCTATAGCATGTACGATAATATTTGATGTATTATGGGAGCATAGATTGTTGCCAAAGGAAAGAAAATGTACTTTCATGTAGACTAAGGTTGAGTATTTGGGCCATAATGTGAGTGAAAAGGGGATCCAAGTTGACCCCAAGAAGGTGCAATGTGTTTGGGATTAGCCCATACCCTGTAATACTACCTCTTTACGTGGCTTTCTTAGTCTCTCCTCCTTTTATCAAAGGTTTATTTTCCATTATGCTACCATTGTAGCACCATTAATAGATGGGATGAAAAAAGAGGTTTTTTTTTTTAATTCTTTGGCTGATCGCAACTTCCAATAGTAGTTGAAAGAATTGCTTACTTTAGCCCCCATTCTTGTGTGTCCTGGCTTTACAAAAGAATTCACTATATAGTCTAATGCTAGTGGAAGGGGTATTGGGACTCCTTTGCAACAAGAAGAGGGAAAACTGCATGTTTATAATCAAGAGATGTTGGTAGTCATTCATGCTATTAAAAAGTGGCACCACTATTTATACATCAACATATTTAAGGTGAAAAGTGACCATCATGTGCTCAAATACTTCTTAACATAGCCTAGTTTGACTCCTAAGCAAAGGTGGTGGATGGCAACTTTGCAAAACTATGATTTTGAGATCACTCAGACCTATGGGAAGGAAAATGTGGTGGCTAATTCACTCTCTCATGTGTGGGCATGCAAAGTTTCATTGAGCATAGAACTTCACAATGATTGGATAGAGGAACAAGAGGCCTACTTTCTTGATGTTGAGTATAGTCCTATCTTTCAGAATTTATAGCAATGCACTATGGATGAGCACTCCAATATCGGCTAAAAAATTGTCTCATCTAGGTAGCACATGGCTAGATTGTAATTCTCTACACCTCCTCTTTCACATAGCGGATCCTAGAAGAGATGCATTCTTCATTGATTGTTGGTTACCTAGGGGTGTTTAAAACCTATGATCGCATCTCAAAGAGCTTTTATTAGAGAGGCCTATGAAAAGATGTTAAGGACTTTGTGTCTCAATGTGTGCCTTCTTATTAGTAAAATAAGGATAACAATGGGTGGATTACTGCAACCATTGCCCATGCCCAAAGGCAAGTGGACCCACATTAAGATGGTTTTTATCACCAATCTGCCCATGACCAAGAAGGGTTGGAACAACATTTATGTGGTAGTTAATAGGCTCACCAAAGCAACCTATTTTATCCCCACCAAGTCACAATTTACAATATCTCAAGTGGCTGGTGAGTTTCTAGAGCATGTATTCAAGTTGCATGGGTTACATGTCATAGTGCATGACCGGGACACCAAGTTCGTAAGCCATTTTTGGTAGATAGTTTTCAGCTCCATGGGGAAAAAATTGGCTCTATCTGTAGCCTATCATCCCCAAACTAATTGTCAAACAGAGCGGGTCAACAAGTGGCTTGAAACCTACTTGAGACATTTTTGTCACAATGTCCAACATGTATGGGATTCATGGCTATGCTTGGCTAAGTTTTCTTACAACAACTCCACTCATTCTAGCATTAGAGTGTCCCCCTTTGAGGCTTTATATGGCTATTGGGTGCCCCTCCCTACAGTCATCTTTAGTGAAAAGCTCAACCCACATGGGAAAGAGGAATTAGACTGCATACATGCCTTGCTTCAATAGTGTAAAGTGAACCTTAAGAAGGCCCAAAACCACATGAAGCTCTATGTCGATGAAAGGAGGCTCTCTCTTGAGTTTCAAGAAGGTGAGTTGGTACTTCTCAAGGTCCCCAAGTCCCGATGTGCCACACTCAAGGATGGCTCAAGGAATAAGTTGGCACACCACTACTATGGCCATATAAGATAGTCAAGAAGGCCTATCACCTCCAACTCCCTCTCTCCACTAAAATCCATGATGTCTTTCAAGTGAGCTAGTTGAAACCATTCATTGGGACCCCAAAAGACTATGTGGATGAGTTTCCCTCTATGAATGAAGAGGGTCTTATTCAATATGTTCTTGAAGCAATTGTTGGGCACAAAAAAAGCAGCTTCACACCAATCGATTAGAGAGTACTTGATCAAATGGCAAGGCCTGCCTCTAAAAATGAAGCCTCTTGGAGACGTGCCTATTTTGGAGGAATTTTCCCACCTCAAGGATGTTGTTTTGGCTGAAACTTAACCATTGTTTGGACTACAGACTGCTTCTAGATAGCAAATTGTTTTGCACTAGTTTTGACCTTGAAAATTTTCTAGTCCAACCCAACCTACATGGGCTAAAAGTATGCTTCACGAGCTTTGTATTGGAACCTCAACCATCCTTCGGAGTTCCCCACCCAAAGTTATGACCGTTTTTCTAGAATAGTCCTATTCTGGATAGCATGCTATCAACTTCATCCAAGGACTTGATTTTCATGAAATGGTGGATCATCTCTTGTGTGCACCCCCCTTTATGATGCCCATACTACCTATGCCTCTGTATGCCTCATTCCACATGGTACTTAGCCCCCCTCCTTTGATTGTTTCCATTGTATTACTACATAGAGTAGTACTTTGCTACCCCTTATCCCCCTCCCCAATTCTTCTTTCATTTTTGGGAATAAAAACTCTTTGATTGGGGATGGATTTTAATGAGCAGGTTATACAAGAAAATAAGGAGAAAATACCAGTCACATTGTTAGTATTTTAGGTGTAAGAGGGTTAGGTTAGTTATAAGGTGAATGTGAACTTAGAGGCCATTTGATTAGCAAATTCACTCTAGTAAAAACATGTCCCACTTCTAGCCAAATTGGGGAAAGGTGCATTGCACTTACAACTTGAGGTAAAGCACTATCAACATATCCCTACTCATGGGGTATAGGCCAGGACATGTGTAGGTCAATTGAACTATGTGGGTCACTATAGTCTCACCAATGACCTATGCATGTCTTGCTATTCTTAACTTAGACCCTACAATATGAGGGACTTCAAAGGGTGCATGAAGCACCCTAGGCACCCTTAAAAATGAGGGTACTCCATTAATTACATGGACTTAATGCTATGTGTTATTAAGTTATTTGTCAAGTCAACATCTCCCTCATATGTATGTGAAAGTCTAGCTCTGTGAATAGTTCTTTCACCACCATGGCTTGAGGTATAGATCACAAGATTCTCACATTGTTGATTTGTGAGAAGCTTGGGACTCATTTGACCTTTTAGCATAGTGGGTGTGGTTTGTTTATTAATAATTGTTTAGAGCATGGATCAAATATAATGCTTATTAGTCTAGTGTTTGGTGCTTGCTAGCCTAATGTATGTATGTATCTTTCTTTTCTGTTGGACTTCACGAAGCACCTATGTGATTCTCACTTAGAAAGGAAAAATCTCATATCATGTCCTTCACATATACTTATTTTGACTACCTTTTCAAATTAATAAAAAAAATCTTTTTGAAGTCTTTTATTGTGAGTGTCAATAGTAAATTTGGAAGGGTAAAGTCAATGGTAGTAAAAAAGAAGGTCAAAGTCAATCAAAGCACAAGTGCTACCATTATTTTTGGAGGGTTAAAGCGAGAATCTATACTAATTCATGGGACATGGTTGTATTATTTTATGAGAGTCAAACTCACTAGACTATAAACATCGTATTAAATCCTAAAATTGTATTTGTCAAATTTGCAATTGATGTTGGGTTACACATATAAATATGTAATTGCATTTGTGTAGGCTAGGTCTAATTAGGTCAAGGTACATGCATGCTTCAAGCAATGACTACACCAATTTAGAGCTGTAAAGAAGCTAATTCCCATAGGAAGCCATTAAACTGAAAATACAAAGAAATGGACTATTTAACTAAGGAACCATAGCCAAGGTGGCTAGGCATGAAATGATATTACCATTGTTGTGGATGAGAATCAAATGATGAGAGACTGTAGCATGGTATGCACCCCAAGCTATGGTGGCCAAGAGTATGCACCCTCTTAGGTGTTGGGAGGTTGAGACCTCAAATATATAATGTCATAAAATGGAAAAATAATGCTAGGCTAGTTACAACTTAGCCTTTTATACTTAACCCTAATGGGCTAAATATTGGCTAAGGCATTTAGGCACTTTTACTCTATTACAAGCCATCCTGACCTAGAAGAGCTTTGTCCTCAAAGCTGAATTTGGGAACATGATACAAGGATGAGTATAAGAATATCTTGAAATAGATGAAATCATGTTTAAATAGGAGTCCATACTAAAGAAGACCAAATGAGTCGATGAAGAAAGACCATATAAATGGAACAAACTACTATAGGCTATTCAAAACAGGCTACAATACAAAACTGGCCATATCTTGAAATAGAAGTGTCCAATTTCCATATGTGAGATATAGAAATGTAGAGGAAAATACATAGCATCAAGGCATGCCATCAAAATCAAATTTTGATGAAGATAAAACATTTAACTTTAGAACATAAATTTATTACAGCAAATTGATTACTGTCCAGTGAATGAACTATCCTCTTGAAGAAGCCATGGAAATTGTTTTAAATATGAAGCCTGTTGCCAAGAAGATTATTCCATAGGCAAACCCTTTCACTTAATAAGATATTCCACAAGAACTGGGTTCCTTAGAACTTTCTCCTCCTTACCAATAATCTTTTCAAGTTCATAGATGATCAAACCATCTTTATCAAGGTGAGGTAGTTCTTCAAGAACTTGGAGATTTCAGGGCCAACATACTTCTTGAGATGAGGTACATGAAAGACATTGTGGATGCATGTAGTTGAAGGTAAATCAAGTTAATAGGCAAGATCCCCAACTCTCTTAATTATTTGGTATGGACCATAATACCTATGAGCAAGTTTATTATGTCCTCCCTTAAGAGAAGCATAATGGGATTTTGGAACCTTCAAGAAAACCCATTCACCTTTATCAAACTCCACATGTCTTCTTTTCTCATCTGCATAGGCCTTCATTATCTCTTGAGCTTTTCCAGTGTTGTTCTTGCATTGCTTCATAGGAGCCTCCATCTTCTCTAACTCTTCACGAGCATTAGGATTTACATCATCATGAAACAATGTAGAAGGCACTTGAACCTTATAGCCATATAATGATTCAAAAGGAGACATTACAATACTCATGTGATGAGTATTATTATAACAAAATTCTGTAAGATGAAGCCAATGGTCCCATGTGTTTTGTGCGTCATGGAAAAAATGATGCAAATAAACTTCTAGCCATTTGTTGACCCTTTTAGTTTGCTTGTCCGTTTGTGGATGATAAGTCGTACTAAGAGTCGAAATAGTCCCCATAGAAGAGAACAAACTCCTCCAAAAGTTTCCCATAAACTTGCTATCACAATCAGACACAATCTTCATTGGCATTCCATGAAGCTTAAAGACACATTCCATAAATTGATTAGCCACTTGATTTGTTGTAAATTGAGCCTTTGTTGGAATGAAATGGACTGATTTAGTCAACCGGTCTACCACCACATAAATGTTATTCCACTCGTGTTTTGTTGTATGCAATCCTGTTATGAAATCCATGCTAATATCAGTCCACTTTCCATGAGGAATAGGTAGTGGTGGCTGAAGCAAACCACTGGGTAGAAGTGTGGAATCCTTATTTTGTTGACACATAAGATAACTCATGACATAGTCTTTAGCATCTCTCCAAATCCCTTTCCAATAAAAGCTCTTATGAATATCATTAAATGTTTTGAACAAACCATGATGTCCCGTTAAAGGTGAAGAGTGCATCTCTTGCAAAATGTGGTCTTTGAAAGATGATTGAGGAGTCAAGAAAATCCATCCTTTGAAAGATGATCCTTTGCCTTGCTGAAATTCCTTCATCATTTTGGATGCTTGCTCATCAAGCAAATACTCTTCTTAAATGTCATGAAAGGTGAGAAGGATTGAGCAAGAGAGCACAGAGGTGAGAGCTATGGCGGATGGAGCAAGAGAAAGAAAGCAAGAGACTCCAAATGTGGGAAGTCCAACAGTCACAATGTGTGACTGGCATTCCATTTATTCAAATGTCACTAAAAGAATAAAGAATAAAGTGACAGTGATGGGTGCCTGCTTGTAGTGTGCAAATGCGAGTACTATCAGTGTAGTAATACACGCGTGGCTAGGTGGAGGCACCTTTACCCCCAACAACCTCCCACTTAAAGAAAAATCTGCCTCAGTGAGGAGTGAGAAGAAAAAAGAAAAAACACAGTACAACATGTACATAGATATAAGAGGATGAAGAAAGACGTCATCGCATCCAACGCCCATCAACTTCCTAAGTAAGGCAAAGTGCTCTGTAGAGAGGCTTTTCACGAGCAAGTCTAAAGGATTTTGGTGAGTTGAGATCTTGACAAGGTCAACAGACTTGTCCTCAATGAACCCACGAATGAAGTGATACCTCACCTCAATGTGTTTTGTCTTCGCATGGAAGACTGGATTCTTGGCTAACTGGATAGCACTCATAGAATCCAAATGCACTATAGGGATAGCATCTGCAATACCAAGGTCAGCAAGTAAACAACCCAACCAAATGGCCTCCTTGTAAGTCTCAGTGGCTGTAACATACTCGGCAAGGGCCGTGCATTTTTGTACCCTGGACATCGATGAAACAATACCTCCTGCAAAAGTGAACACATAGCCAGAGGTGGACTTCCTACTATTTGCATGTCCTGCATAGTCAGAGTTGGTGTATCCCATGACTCATGTATCATGGCTACCATAACATATGCACATATCAACAGTGCCCTTCAGGTTTCTCATGATACCCTTCATGGCATCCCAATGCCTCTTGTCAGGTATAGCCATATAACGTGCCACAACACCAACTGTAAAAGAAATATCTGTACGGGTGGCTATCATGGCATACATAAGACTACCCACTGCGGATGCATAGGGAATATTGGCCATCTCGACCTCTACTTATCTATCTGTAGACAATTGGCCTGTGATACCTTCACATGAGAAGGCAATGGACAGCCAATAGGCTTCATATCCTACATACGGAAGCGCTCAAGGACTTTATGAATATACTCTCTCAATGCTAGATAGAGTAGTCCTTGATGCCTATCACGGGTAATGTGCATACAAGAATATGAGAGGCTTGTCATAAATTTTTCATCTCAAATCTCTTCTTGAGCCGAGCCTTAAGAGCATCTAGCTCATCATGAGCTTTCCCTGCCAAAAGCATGTTATCCACATAGAGTACCAAAATCAATAAAGATCCATCACGGGCTTTCTTCGTGTACAAGGACAGATCCATAGCACTACGGTTGTAGCCCTATGACTGTATAAATGCATCAAACTTACGATACCATTCCCTAGGTGCATGCTTCAAGCCATAAAGACTTTTCCTCAATCTACACACTAGGTGTTCTCTGCCAGGCTCTACCAAGCCCTTAGGCTACTCCATGCAAATCTCATCGTGCAAGTCCTTATGTAAGAAAGCCATCTTGACATTCAACTGATACAAATCTAAGTCAAGCTGTGCAACCAAAGCCAAGACTAAGCGTAGAGTGGTCATCTTAACTATAGGAGAGAAGACTAATCAAAGTCAACACCATGCTTCTCCTTAAAACCCTTGGCTACCAATCTCCCCTTGTATGCCAGCGTGGGGGGTCTATGGATACTTTTCAACTTGTACACCCACTTGCAAGGCAAAGGTCTCTTGCCACTAGGCAAGGAAACCAAATCCCATGTATGATTCTTATGCAACAAGTCAATCTTAGACTACATAGCCCTCTCCCAAGAGTGACTATCACTCCTCTGCATAGCCTCATCATAGTGAGAGGCTCTCCTACGTCTGTAACCAAGACATAATTTATGGAGGGCTCATAATAGTCAGAAGGTCATCATCTATCTCTAGTAGAGTGTCTCAATGCAGGCTGTGTTGCTACATGTCCCCAATATCCTATCTAACATCTTGTGTAACATCCTGGCCATGAGGATTAGCTGGTGCAAGATGTCTAGCTAGCTATGCGAGAGCAGGGGAACTCCTCTTGAAAGATAACCTTGTGTATCTCAATAACTTTCTCAGGTTGCATATGCATTTTATTCTCATGAGACACAACATCATGGCTATGGATATCTTTCTGTGCATGTGGATTCCAAAGATGATATCTCATCTCACCTACATCTCCATAGCCAAGGAGAATGCATTTCACACTTTTAGGATCCAGCTTATTGTGTTTATCCTTGGGCACATGGCAAAAGGCGTCACATCCAAAGACATGCAAATGAGCATATGAGGGAGGCTTTCCTATCCATACCTCCTCTGCAACCGGGAAGTAAATACCACTACAAGGTGACCTGTTAATGAGATGCACAATAGTAGAGACTGCCTCAGCCTTAAAATGCTATGGTAAGCCTACTTGGCTAAGCATACTGTGGACCCTCTCCTCAATAATCCTATTTATATGCTCAGCCATACCATTCTAGGGAGGGGTGTAAGGGGCATTCAACTGACGTTTAATACTCCACTTGTCAAAAAATTGCTCAAAGGGATGTGAGACATACTCACCCTCGTTATCGGTCCTTAGGCATTTCAGCCTATGCCCACACTGATTCTCTACTAAAGCAAGGCAACACTAAAAGATGCCCCAAGACATCAGATTTCTACTTTATGGGATAAGCCCAAACCTTACATGAATAATCGTCAATAAATGTGAAAAATTACTTTGCACCCCCTAATGACTGCATTTGAATGCACAAGAGCCAAAGGCTCACCCATGCGTAGAATACCATACTTTTTATGGGAATTCCTAGTCTATCTGCCATACAAACAATGATCATATGACTCAAAATGAGAGTGACCAAGAATTCTGAGAGTCCTTCCCATGACAATCATTATCTTTCTTGCCACTTCTGCCACCTCTAATGGATAAAGCGTGTGAACTGCAGGAAGCATCATTGTTTTCATGTTAATTTCTTTAGTCAAAAGAGTACACTCTCCATTTTGCAATTTCAACCCATCAAGTTTGTTGGTGCAGATCACAGTGCAAAATACATCCCAAGACTCAGGTAAAGTGCCAAGCAGAAACAAAGGATACAGATTATCCTGAAACTCAATACCCTGTCGAAGCAGATTCTTCATGATAGAATGAAACTAGCTAAAGTGAGTAGACAATAGGGTCCCTCCTTCATGCAGAGATCCATCAACTATTTAAGCCAATACATGTGTGAAGTAAGGCTCTGCTTTGCATAAAGTTCTTGAATCTTTTCCCATAGATTCCATGCACTCTGATCTTCATCTTCAACAACATTATTATGGACTTCTTTAGAGATTGATAAAATGATAGTGGACTTGCATATAGTGCATCTAAATTAGCCCAGTCCTCATCATCCATATTTCGGGCTTAATACTTTTGTTTCTTAGTGGCTTAATCTACAATTTCTATACCAAAACCTTCCATATTTGAGATTTCTAGTATCCATAGTTGGTGCCATCCAACTTTTCAATGTTAAACAAAGTCGCATCTTTGAGATGACCAACCATAATGAGTCAAATAGAGGCAGACTATATAGAAAATAGCCTACTGTAATTAGCAATAAATAGGCCAAAATCATTGCAAAACAAGCTAAAAATAAGAGAAACTACTAGAATGACCAATTGTCCACCAAATAATACCAAAAGTATATCAAAAGGACATAATTAAGCTAGTAAATACATCATAGTCCGCATAAAATAGTTTACTGTAATAAATGACAGCAGTGAGTAAATGAGAGCAAATAGTGAGATAATAGAGATTCAATGACAATAGTGATTGCCAAGTACAATCCTGCATCAAGCAGTGCATCAAACAGGCGTAACGGAGGCACTATGACATCCAATGAACATGAGCCAAACACCCAAATGTGTCAAGAGAGTCCATTCATACAACCGATACCTCCCTTGAGTAATAAGCAAGATATACACACCATTGGCAAGACGTGACAAAGGTCGGTGTATGCTCAATGAAGATGGATCAAATCAACTCATAAGCATCCAAGAGCAAACATGGAAGCATCTACCAAGAAAATATCATAGTCAAGGACGTGTAAGAGATCTGAGTCTCAAATCTCAAGTAATAGCTCAAATGCATAACCTGCAAGCTCTGGGTAAATCCAAGACCATAAGCATAAGGCACAAAATGCAATGGCAAATGAGCAACCAAGCTCAGAGATAGCATGTAAATGCATAAGACATCTCATAGCCAAGATTGTATATTATGAGAGCACAAAGAGCATGTAAGTGGTCAAGCATCTGATAGCATCCAAGTACATTATGTGCGAACCCAAGTCAATCTTTGACAAGCTAAGAAACATCCAAAAGAGGTTCTAAAGTATCCAAGTACAAGCTCCAAGTGGCAAAGAAGCTCAAACAATGTAGGTAGCATGCATCACTGACATATGCTTCAAAGCATATATCAATGGGTCATGCATAGACCATAGGTATAACCATTGTCACAAAGCATGCTTGGGCTTCGTTGGGAATTATTGTGGGTGTGAAATTCTAGGAAAATTTCAACAATTCCCAAGTTAAACTTTACAAAATTTATATAGCGTTAATATTAGAGTTTGATACTCAAATTATTTCTTGCTTAATTTATTGAAACAATTTCAAATAAAACTCTTTTTCCCATTGCAAAAGTTAAACCTCAATTTCAGAGGTTCTAAGGGAAAATAAGGTTCCATTATTTCTCTAATTGATAAACTCAATCTTTATTATTACAACGGATTTACAAGGTAATTAGATAGCTCACATGTTCATCTTTTTTTAAAAAGAAAAGGATTCCCAATTACAATCTAAGCATGACATTCTGATACATCCTTTATGAAGTAACTTGGATTGTGAGAGTAGATATCTAGGAATCTATATTTTTTAGGGAGTTCAAGAAATCCGTCCTTTTTGTAGTTGCGGTGGCTAGAGCGACCTATGACTTTTACTCTGTCGGTGGCTAGAAGGATCTTTGTAAACTTCCTCATAGATATACTGGTTTAGTTTGATCTTATTGCCTCTAGTATACAAGGTTGAGTTTACACTGGCTTCATGATGAAATCATATTTAGTTTTTAATTACCTACAACACATTTATTGGAACATATACAACCACAATTCCTTAATTAGTCCATTAAATCACAGGTTCCTTCGTGTAATTTACCTCACGGACACACATGCAATTCAAAAAACCCTTGAGTTAAAAAAAATTTCTTTATGATATTTGAAGTTTATTACAAGTTCCATCTTTTCAACCCTACGAAAGATATACAGAATTCCATGAGGGTATTTTTTCCACCAAGATTCCACCCTTGTAACTAGTATTTAGGGTTCTAGAATCCCATCATGGGTCATGAAAAGACTCATCAAATTCTAGGAGTAATGTAGAATTTACGGTAAGAGCCCCCCTGGCACCCACATTTCCTACTACTCGAGGCTATCCCTATGGACAACAAACCTTTCACTATTATGGAGCGTGTCTAATCCTTTCTAGTGATAACCATGACCCCCTTGGAGTAAGATCTCATAGCTATCTTGGGGGTAGCCTAGTGTGATCTTTCCTTTTATCCTGTTTATCAATGTTTTTAATCAGAGATCTAGATTCTAGCAAACACAAACAATGACAATCACACCATCATGTAGTTAATAGCTTTCATAGCCAAGGTAGACCTTATCATAAGGTAACCTTACATTCTAATGAGGATTCTCCTCCCCATAAAGAAGTGTTGAGTACATCTCTTATAACATGTTAAGCAAGACATGAATTTCCTGTTAGGGGCTAACTTACCCAACAAAAGCGAATTTTCTTTAGAAAAAATATTGGGACAATAATTTAACGAGATGATTTACAAGACCCTTAAATAGACATTCACTTGTCATAACAAGTGTCAATCAACCTTAACCTTGTCGTGTTGACAATATATCAGTTTTTTAAAATCTCAAGTGTGCATATAGTCTTTTACTCATTTCGTGCAATATCCTCATGCAACTATTTCTATCATGATCTTATGAATTATAATCTTGATTAATCTAACTAAAAATCATAGGTAGCAATTAACCATTTATGTGTATATTAATACGCTCTCTAGATAAAATGGTTAATTCATGTAAGTGAAAAATATGAAAGCTAATATTTTTTTATACTTAATTCTTATATGGATGTTATCCATGTAATCTAGCAAGTAGATCTTGTACCATTTAATGCAAAAGCTAACACTTTATGTAAAAATTTGGTAAAAACCTTATTATTTTATATGGTAATATAAAAATAATAGCCTATTTTTGAAACCTGAATAACAACCTTTGATACGATGACATTGGGAATTTTCTCTTTGCTTGTAATTGCATTCGCCACACCCAATGTTCCATTAATAGTGGCAACTCCTCCGGCAATCTCAAGCACTCCTATATCTCCGGCAATACTCGTTCTTTGACTAGTTGCAGTGGTCTCATGGTCTTTCCACCTTGTTGCTTTGGAGATATCATTCACAAGTGGATTTGAGGTATAAAGAAGGAGGAATGAATTTGGGATGGAGAGCGTTGCCTCTTATTTATAATTAAATTAGAGATTAAGGGTTGTGGCTAAGAAAAAGACCTCTTTATGGAGGGGATCTTGGAAAAATTAGCAATTTGAAGCTTCCAAGATGCAATTTGATGCTCAAATGACAAATTTGATGGTTTCGTTGGCTCCAAAAGGGGGGGTAAAATCTCAGGATACTTGCTAAAAAATCTTCTAGATCACTCCTGCTTGTTCTGAGTGCTATTTGCTGCTTGTAAATTGCAATCATGATGCGCGTGATTTCACAAATCCTTCTTTTTGCATTAAATTTCCAAAACTAGCTGAAAAATCCACTTATTTTTTGTAAAATAGCTAATTCTCACAGCAAGTAAAAATAACTCGAAATACAAAAAATGCACCATATGTGCCAAGAAACCATAGCCAAGGTGGCTAGGCATGAAATTATATTGGCATGGAAGGTTGAGAATCATAGATGAATGTTGCAACATGAATACTCACCTCATGCCAAGGTGGGACATGGTATGCACCCCATGATCTTGGTGGTTAAGAGTACCACCCTCTTAGATAGTGGGGGAAAGGAAACCTCAAAATATGTATTTTTCAAAATGGTAAAAGAAACTTCACATGTTACATCTCCACCTTTTATACTTAACCCTAGCCTCTACTGTAGACTAAGGCATTTATGCTTTATTACAAGTCATCTTGGCCTAAAATAGCTTTTTCCTCAAAGCTAGAATTAGAATAATTTACAAGGAAAGATTACAAGGATAGCTTTGTAAGTAATGGATCCATGCTGAAAGGAAACTCCAAGTTGAAGAACTTATATTTCAATGAAGTATAAATATAAAATCTGAGTATACTGCTAGAAAGTATCCAAAAGAGGCTGATGCACAAGAATGGCCATAACTTAAAGAAGAAATGTCCAATCACCATATATGAGCTATATAGAAATGTAGAGGATAATCCCTAGTATCTAGCCATGCCATAAAAAACCAATTTTGATGACTGTAGAGCAATTATTTTTATGACAAAATTTTTATACAACAAGCTGTCCTGTTCAGATTTTACTCTGTTTCCTACAAAAGCCATGGAAAAGAATCAAGGTATGATGCTGGTTTCCAACTAGACTCCTCCATGGGCAAACCTCTCCATTTAATAAGCTATTCTAGCAATGAACGGTTCCTTAAAACCTTTTCTCTTTTGTCAATAATCTTTTCAGGCTCATAAAGGATGAGACCATCTTCATCTATGGAAGCTAACTCCTCTAAAACCTTTATGGCTGGACCCACATATTTCTTAACTTGGGAAACATAGAAGGTAGAACGAATCCTTGTTGAAGAAGGCAAATCACTCTTATATGCAAGCTCACCAACTTATTTGAGGATTTGATAAGGCCCATAGTAACGATGAGCCAACTTATTATGACCACCTTTGAGAGAAGCATACCTAGATTTAGGCACTTTGAGAAATACTCAATCTCCTTGTCCAAACTCCAAAGGCCTCCTCTTTTCATAAACATAAGCCTTCATAACATCTTGTGCCTTTCTAATGTTTTCTTTGCATTGATGTAAAAGATCTTCCATTTTCTCAATTTCAGCCCCTTGGCTTGTGGATTCACATCTTCATGAAAGAGAGTTGAAAGTATTTGCACTTTGTATCCATAAAGCGCTTCAAATGGTGACATGCTAATGCTCATATGATGAGTGTTATTATAAAAAATTTCAGCAAGTTGTAGCGAATGATCCCACAAATCTTGAGTGTCATGAAAAAAATGTCGAAGATAGACTTCCAACCATTTATTGACACACTTCGTTTGGCCATCCCTTTGGGGGTGATATGCCATACTAGGAGTCAAAATTGTTCCCATAGAAGTGAACAAGCTCCTCCAAAAACTTCCTGTGAACTTATCACGATCAAATACGATCTTCAATGGCATACCATGGAGTTTAAAAATACATTCCATAAATTGTTCAGTCACTTGCTTTGCTGTAAGTTGAGACTTGGTGGGGATGAAATGAGCTGATTCAATCAATCGGTCTACTACCATATAAATGCTATTCCACCCATTCTTAGTTGTAGGTAATCCCACAATAAAATCCATAGTAATATTAGTCCACTTGCCTTGAGGAATAGGGAGTGTGGCTGAAGGAAGCCACCGAGTAGGAGAGAGGAGTCCTTATTTTGTTGAAATGGAACATATTGCATAACATAATCCTTGACATCCCTCCAAATGCCCTTCCAATAGAAGCTCTTATGGATATTGTCAAATGTTTTGAATAACACATGGTGTCCCACTAAAGGCAAAGAGTGCATCTCATGCAAGATACTGTCTTTGAAAGAAGATTGTGGTGTCAAGTAGACTCTACCATGAAACCATAAAAGACCGTTGTGCCATTTCAAATTGGGATACTCTTCTCCTTTGCCTTGCTAAAATTCATTCATCATCTTTTATGCCTTCTCATCAAGAAAGTACTTGACTTGGATATCATGTATCCAATCCTTATGCACTATTGAAATTGTGAAAATGGAACATGTCCATATTCTTGATAAAGCATTTGCCACAATATTATCTTTTCCAGTCATATATGATATTTCAAAATCATAGCTTTGAAGAGTAGCTAGCCATTGCATTTATTTAGGGGACAAATTTGGTTGGAAAAGAAAATATTTCAGCACATGGTGACCACTTTTAACCTTGAAATAGCTACCATATATATAATGATACTACTTTTTAATAGCATGTAAAATTGCCAACATCTCTTGTTCATAGACATGTAGTTGACGCTCCTTTTTATCAAGCTTGCAACTTTCATAAGCTATGACTCCATGGTCTTGGTATATAGAACAACCCCAACTCCTCTCCCACTAGCATCCGCACATATAATGAATTCCTTGGAGAAATCTGTGTATACAAGGATAGGTGCTGAAACTAAGAGAGATTTCAGCTCATTGAAACTCTTGTCAGCTATGGAGTCCCAAAAGAAAGCCTCTTTCTTCATCCTATCAGTCAAAGGAGTCACCACATGAGCATAATTTTTTATAAACCTCCTATAGAAGGAAGACAATCCAAGGAAACCCCTCAAAGAAGTAGAATTCATAGGAGTAGGCCACTCTTTGACATATTTCACTTTGTTGGGATCCACTCGAATGCCTTGCTCTCCTATAATGTGACCCAAGTATTCCACTTCATATTCCATAAAATAACACTTTGACATTTTGGCAAAGAGTGTGTGTCTTCTTAATATGTTAAAGACCTCACATACATGCATCAAATTCTCCTCCTTGGATTTGCTATAAATGAGGATATTGTCAAAGAATACAAATACTTTTTTGAATAAGAAGGGCTGTAATATTTTGTTCATGAGAGCTTGAAAAGTAGCGGCTGCATTTGAAAGCCCGAATGGCATGACCAAGAAGTGGTATAACCCTTTTTTAGTCCTAAAGGATGTTTTATACTCATCTCCTTCCTTCATTCTAATTTGGTGATAACACAAACAAAGATCACAATCTTGGTAAAGACCTTTGCATCTTTGAGCTCATCCAAAAGGTCATCAATGCATGGAATTGAGTATCTATTCTTCGCCGTGTGGACTTGTTTAACTCCTTATAATCAATGGTCATGCAAAAAGATCCATCCTTCTTCTTAACCAAGAGCACGTGAGAGGAAAACAAAGATTGACTTGGCTGAATTAAACCCATTTGCAATAACTCTTTGACTTGTCACTCCACCTCTTCCCTTCCAAACTTTGACAAGTGATAGGGAGGTTCGTTGATGGGTTTTGTATTAGGTAGCAAGTCGATAGGGTGATCAATCTCTGTCTTTGGAGGCAAAGATGATGGTGGCTGAAATATATCTTCGTATTCCTCCAATAGATCTTCTAACCTTGGATCCTTTTTCTTTGAAGAAGAAGATGGCTAATTTGATGATTGATCTTCATCTACTTTTGCAAGCAAAAGAGTTAATATACATGATCTTGCATTGATGTCTTTTCGTAACTTCTTTATGAATATGGGTTCCAACTATTGTTTACCAATGCCCTTCAATTCTATATGTTGTCCATTCCATTTGAACTCCATTTGCATGTTTTCCAAGTCTAATGAAAATTTCCTAATGAACTTTAAACTATCACAACCAATGACAATATCTATAGGTCCCATTTCTAAAGTAATTAAGTCCACTTGTATGGTACATGAAGGAGATAAAGTGATAGGAGTGCGTAGGCACAATTCATTTCTTGACTCATAAGCTCCATTGGCACTTGCATTTGTTGTGGTAGCAATTTCAGCCCATGCAAAGATTTGGTATTTATAAAGCTATGGGTGTTGCCCGTGTCTATCAAAAGATGAATCACTTTCCCATTGATCAATCCCTCAAGTCTAAGGGTATTTTCTCCCTTACAACTAGTCCATGCATCATGAGAAATTGCACATAGAGAACCACCTAGATCAAAGGGAAAACTATCCACAATATCATAAAACTCATCGTTAATTCCATCTTCCTCATCATGCATGTCTTCAACCATAGGGTTTGCATCCACATGAAACACATTTCCCTCTTCACCTTCATCTTCATCCGGCTCATTGATGATGACAAAATTGAGCTTTCTATTCTTGCATTTACATTTCAGCCTATGGTCTTGTGTTTACTTTTCTCCACACTTGAAGAATAAACCTTTGGCTTGCATGTCCCTAATTTGATCCTTAGAAAGGACTTTGCTATAAGTGCTGTTTTGAGATTCCTTTTGTGCATTTTTAGCCCATGTAAAGTTTTGTTTAGCTTTAGCCATTGGTCTAGAACCACCACCAACACTTGGTTTTGATCCATAAAACATTGGATAAGTAGGCACCTTGCAGTAATTACTGCTGTAGGTATTAATTCCCTTGTAATCTTGTCTATGCACATCCCTTGGCTGACTGAAATGAGATCCAAAGTTAGAAGATTTATTTGGTGAGGAATAACCTGCACTGTTAGGTTGAATACCCATTGAATCTCTTCTATATTTCTGCCCATACCTTTCAACATATTCAATAGCATCATGAATTCTCTTGGGCTGCATTGCACCTACTTCCGAAGAAAGGGTTGGATCTAGACAAAAAATGTATTTGTTTAATTTTTTCGAATAATCAATTCCTTCAATGTACATAGAGAGATTGAGGAACATATTGGAGTAGTCACGAATGGACATGCCCCTTTGTTGAAGACCATACCATCTTCTTTGCAATCTTTCTTTTTCCATTGGAGAGACAAACACCTCTAACATTGCCTTCTTAAAATCCTCCCAAGAAGCAAAAGTATGACCAAATCTTTGCATGTATCTCCACCATGTATGAGCGTAGCCCTCAAGATGGGTGCTGCAAAATAGAACTTGGCTTCATCTTGGTGAGAAAAAAGTGTGAATTACATCTCTAATTTATTTACCCATTCTTCCCACTCCGTTGGAGATGCATTATCACCCTCGAAGTTAGAAATGGTGATCTTCTCTTTGTACTCCTACTCATTATAGGTTAGCTGAAAATTGTTAGAGTGCTGCCCAAAAGATGATTGTCTCCAAGACTCCCTATACATTGAACCTCTTCCAAAATAATTTGGTCTAGAAGCATTACCATCTTGATTTGGTTGACCCGATCCAAAAGAATGAGGTTGTCCACTAGTGGGCTGACCATAAAATGAGTTCTCATTGTTAGTAATATCATGGAATGACATTCTTTCCTCAAATCTTTCATTCTTATCATGCATCTTTTATTCTTTTGGCTTAATGGTAGATTGGAAAGGGAAGGATTTGTGAAATGGGACACATCCATGAACCCTTCACTCTCATTTTCTCTTAAGTTCTCCTCCTCTTCATTAGTGGCATTATGTCTTGAATTGAATTGTGGATGGGCATGATGCTTTGATGGTATCGGTGGTTGATAATAGGCACTCTTTAATGTTGATGGATCTCCTTTCTCAAAGGTTGACATTATTGGCTAATCAATTTCATTTCCTTTCATATTAGTTGGCTGGGCTGAAGTATTCCCAATATGAGAAGTGGGTACATTTGGTGTAGAAGGTGTGGTTTGAGTTTTCAAGTCCTTGGTGGCTACTAATACATCTTCAAATCCACTTTTCATAGACTTTGCTACTGCATTTTCAAATCCAGTATGCATAAACTTGACCAATTGCTGAAGACTCTCATTCACTTCATTGGTTGTTTTCTCCATCTTTCCCAATGAATTAGAGAGTTTTTCATGAGTGTCATGCATCCCAATATTTAGCATACACAAGTATGGAGTCTTCAAAAGGTTCATGAAACAATTGATTCTTATCATTGCCAAGTCATACACTATGAGCATTACCAACACTAACACCTTCATCATGTTGGTCTTGATTATGGGCTTCATTAGTGTTATTTTGATCATTGACATACTCTCCGATATCCTCTTGAATGGTTTCCATCACTTAGTCTTTCCTTTTGTTTTTGGGGGATAGTTGCTGTCAAATATGACTACTTTAGAGAAAATTGAAAATATCTTGCTTAATATTGCACCAATCCCAATGATTTCTTGACTCAAAGGAAGCTCATATAGTGGGGATATTCTAGATTCGTTAAGATCTTAGCTTGCAAGAGGGGTAATAGGTGTAATGACCTCAAACAGTGCACATTTGTTAGAAAACCTATTATAACTTTTACTGGCGATGTTCGATTATTGAATTTTTTAGTTCAAATAAAAGCTTGACATCCCCTCTTTGAATCAAGATATCAAGCTCTCAGATTAACATGACAAAAAATTCTATAGTTGAAATTGTGTACTTGTCTTATGAATTTCTACATAGTGTAAATACCCCATGAATGTCATGTTTCACCTTGAATTGTCTTTTGGAGTACTTGTGGACACCCAAAACACTTAATAGACATGTGATGGATTGTAGGGAACCTATAGGTATCTAAGAAACACCTGCAATTGATAGGTAACTATGGGAATTGATCAATAATTTCCCTGTCACCTGTAGTAATCAAAGGGGCTAAATGGCCATATTCTCTTGTTGCTAAATATCTGTAACATATGTGAATTGTTGATCTTACTGAAATACCACTGTCAATTCTTGGCTCAAGAGATGTACATGCACCTAAATTGAAAAAAATGCATGGGATCCATGACTTGAGGGGTGTGTAAATTTCCCTCTCAAGCCGGTTTGTGCTCTCCTTTAGGGTCCTCATCAGTAGGGGAGGGTCACCTCACTTTTGTCCTGCCAACTCGCTCGACATCCACTTTTCATCGTGGGTATAGACATGGTGAGGTACATGCTAAGGTTAAGAAAGTAGTGATGATATGCAATAGGCCGAAAATAATTCATTCATCCCTTTAATGATATGCAAGTGGAAGTAGGAAATCAATCAAAATGGAAAAGGATCGGGATAGGTATTACCCTTTCTTGCAGTGACTCACTACATACAATGAATTTCCACTTACCATTTGATTTTTACTTTCAGCCATATTGCAATCAATCACATTCAAGTAACCAAAGTCAAGGTGAGGTATAAAATTTCAGCAAATAAAAAAGATTAGCATTAATTGGCTATACTAATTTTACGTGGGCAAGATGAATAAAATTTATCATAGCCACATTCAGTCTCTAAGTTGGGTCTATATGCACTTACTTTTCAATTTCAAAATAGGATTACTCTTAATTCTTCCTTTTTCAGCAAATGGATGGTTTAAGCAATTGGAAGGGAATTAAGAGCAAAATGTAGTAATACCTCTTTCATTGTTGAAGGTAGATGATTATGGAACCTCCAACAACCATATGAGACTTGAAAAGCTTAATCTCCTACTTGAAGTGACAAGAATACCTTCAATTTGTAATTCCCATGATGAATATTCAGTGCACATAAACTCCAATTCTTCTCTAAGAAAGCTCCTATATATGACCATAATCTTGATGAAGATGATCCTTATGAGCTCCAAATGTGATTGAAAATTGAAGGGAAATCAATGATGAACCTTCCAAGAGAGTAGAAGACTTCAAATATTGAAAAAGAGCTCTCCCATTGAAGTACTTGAACTTACATAAGCTGTCCATATACTTGCAAAATCAAAATCAAGATCCATTCTTGCAATGTTGAAGCAAGACCTTCACATTTTAGCAAAATCCAATGCCTAGAAGCCTTAGCAAGCATCAAGAGCCAAAAGCCCCATGACTCCAATCTTCAAAGACCAAAAATTTTGAAAGAATCAAGTGGCTACCCTGTTTGCCCCAAATCAAGAGAAGAGGATGCTCCCATCTTGCTTGAAATCCTCAATGTAGACCCAATGTGTGTTGTAGATGCTTCCCCTTGACCGTTGGAAGTTGAAATGCATCAATACGAAGCCAAATCTTCAAGAAATTGAAGGAGTCTTCATGGTGTCCATTTTCAGCCATGGCTGTGATTTTGAAGCTCCAAGAATTCAAGAGAGAGTGATGAAGTTTGCTTCTATCATGCTGTAGACTTGGAAGAGAGTTTGTAAGTGAACTTGAGTAGGATAGAAGATAAGCTTGGCCTTTATTTTTTCTCACATTGATGAAGGTGTGTGTCTTCAAAAAACTGGCACAAATAGTCCATGAACCCACCCGTTTACTTCATGATTAAAATGAGGCTTAAGCAAGGCATATAGGTACTCTATAGCAAGCTTACAACATGAAGAATTGATCTATGGTAGCCATTTGGACCATCAAGGCACTGGGGAAGAGATAGAAGTAAGATATTGGCTATGGAGTTGTAGAGAAGTCTGCAGGAAGAAGAAAGAAGAGAGAGAAACTCTCTTTTTACAAAAGTAACCCTTGTTTTAGTAAAAAAGAGAGAAACTCTCTTTTTACAAAAGTAACCCTTGTTTTAGTCCATTCTTAATCCCTATTAACCAGGATCTCTAAAATGTCATGAAAAGAGCCAGGACTTGCTATTTTCACCTTAGATCCTCCATTTTCTTCATGTCCAACTCCAAGAACCTCCATATTAGTGACGAATTGATGCTGATAACCATGGCCACGGTTTTAACTGTATCAACCACTATAACTAAATCTTGTACTCCAGTTACCCGTCACCTATTCATGTGACTAAATTTTCCAAAGAAAATGACTCTTCCCATGGATCAAAATCCATGCTCTGATATCAATGTAAAATAGCTAATTCTCACAGCAAGAAAAAATAACTAGAAATACAAGAAATACACCATATGTGCCAAGAAACCATAGCCAAGGTGGCTAGGCATGAAATTATATTACCATGGAAGGTTGAGAATCATAGATGAATGCTGCAACATGAATACTCACCTCATGCCAAGGTGGGACATGGTATGCACCCCATGATCTTGGTGGCTCAGAGTATGCACCCTCTTAGATGGTGGGAGGAAGGAAACCTCAAAACATGTATTCTTCAAAATGGAAAAAGATACTTCACATGTTACATCTCCACCTTTTATACTTAACCCTAGCCTACCCTAGACTAAGGCATTTATGGTTTATTACACTTTTTTTACATGGCACCTTGTTCTAGAAGTTTTCATAGCTTTTTAGGATATTAACAATAAATAATATCCAAAATGTCAAAAATATGCTAGTTTTGTCCAAAAATCTAGTATTTTTGGACCATCCATATTATAGACAGTAACAGTAATGACTAATATGGCTCATAACCTCTTATCCACGTAGCAACTTCCCTGATGGGTGGCTACAATACTTGTCAATTTGGAAAAAAGTGTTGGGTTACAATCCTCATTTTTTAAAAAGAAATTTAGTTAGTTAGTTAATAATGTTAATTAGTTTTTACTTTAGTTAGTCTTTAGTTAGTAACCTTACTAACTTACTAATTGACTAATTAACTTTTGAACTAACCTCGATGATAGCTACATTAATCATGTTAATTGTGAAACCTCTCAAGCAATATGGGATCGATTAGAAACCCTATTTGGAGTTTACTCAAAATCCTCCAAATATGGCTTACTAATTGAATTTTTTAGGATTGACATGAAAAGTAGCACCTCACTTGCAACTCATTTGAATTATATGGAAAGCTTGTTGGCACAACTTGCAGGAATCAACTTGAAGATGGATGAAGACATTTGTATTGGAGTGCTAGTCTTCCACATGAGTTTGATAATGTGTCTACCACATTAATCAACATGCCAAAGCCAAAGCTTGTGGATATCAAAGCATCTCTTCTGGAAGAGGAAAATAAGATCAAGAGCAAGAGAGAAACAAGCACCCCAAGAGGAGACCAACAACTCCTCTATGTGAAGGAAAAAGGGAAGAAGAGCATTGTTTGTGATTTTTGTAAGAAAACTTGGCATATTGAGAAGTTTTTTCATGCTAGGAAAATATCTCAAAGAGCATATCTTGCAATAGTCAAAGAAGATGAAGACAACAATGGAGAAGAAGAATCAGAAGAAGACACCCAAGAACAAAAGGATAGGACTCACCAATCCCTCTTTTGTAGCTCATTTTTTTATAGACTTTTTTAGGTTTTAAATGTGTACTTGCATAATGTTCTTACCATAGGCATTTGTACTCCTCATGTAACCTTTGCACACTACAGCCTCCACACTTAATGAGGCCTTGTGAGAGCCTCTAGCTTTATATGGTTGTTTCTTTCCATGTTTACACTTAGCAAGGTTCTACTCATGATAGCCTCTGTATACTCAGTGTCTTTCTTGGTTGTGATTGAGGAGGGGTGTTGAGAAATGTGTAATCACATCCACTATAGCCTCTTTGTAAGGGACATCAAGGAAAATAATCACATTGAAAATAAAGCCTTCGACTAGGTCATGTATCTATGGTTTATTAAAACCATAGTTGGTGAATACCATGGTCCCTTTCCACCTTTTTCCACCTACCAATACCACCTATTGTAAGCCTATAAAACGCACTCATCCCCACACTCATTTGATAAAATGATTCTCATTTAGTTGTACTTACATTATGCTTGGATAATATCAATTGTTCTTCTTTGTCATTATGTATGCCTCATTATGATTGTCTATTTTCTCATCAATGATCTAGCATGCACCCTCAATATTTTAACAAGAGAATGCTTGTGATCGATCCCATGGTTCTAGAAATAGAATTGAAGTAGAAAGAGAAGCATGGCAATCTTATCCATCATTTTAAGCTTGTTGACGCTACAACTTTAATTACCTGGGAGACTTGCAAAGAAATAACATGGCATAACAAGCATGTTGATTAGACATGGAGATGTGCAAAGCTAGACATGTTTTCTCTCTCGCATGATTTAGCTTGGATTGCCCCTGATATAAGGTATCACTCATTTATTCATGTGCTTGCATCAAACCATGTACCAATACTTGATGTCAAAAGGATGATATATGCAACTCCAAGATCCAAAGGTCTGTCTCCCTTCAAAGTAAATCTGAGCTTTCTTAAGGATGCAAAGTTTGTGGAGGGAGTAAAGAGGGCTTGGCTCTCTCTTAATGCTAAAAAGGATCCAGTGCAGAATTGGGACCTTTGCATGCAATGTGTTACTAGGTACAACAAGAGATTTGGGACAAATAAAGCTAAATGGGAGAGAAGGCAGCTGTCTACTATTACAGCTCAATGCTTTAGAAGTTATGTGCTCTTTGCTCTTCTTACCTCTTGTGACAATCCTATACTCCCATGCCTCTTGCAAAATACTGAATATTTTATACAAGAGAGGGAGTCCTATAGAATACTAGGGGTCATCAAGACACACTTGAGGGTTAAAGCATTACTATTAGGTGAAGCAACCACTTCAATCTCTCTCTCTTCTCTTAAGATGAATCATGAGTGTGAATCAATGGTCTTGATTGAAAGTGAAGACGGGAGAATTATCACTAATGATGATGCTATTTTGGAAGTGTTTCGAAAGTACTTGACAACTATTGTAACTATGCCATTTGATGGAGGAGATGGTTATCACAGTAGGGTTGATGACTCCTTTCTCACATGCATGAAAGAGTAAAAGAATATATAGCTTTAACAATTGTGCATCCCTTTACTATTGAAGAGTTGCTTGAGGTGGTTAAAATCATGAAAAAGGGAAAACTGTAGGGCCTAATGGATTTCTTGTCAAACTTTACTTGGCAATTTGGGAGGTTTGTTCATCAAATCTATGTGGCCTTCTAAACCACTTTAGATGTACTGGTGTCTTGTCACAAAATGCCAAGGAAGGGGTTTCTGAATTGGTTCCTAAGGTTGCTATAAAGGGGCTATCAAGCCATTGAATGCCCCATACAAAATCATGGCCAAATCCATGGCTATCAGAATTAAGCAAGTGTTAGCTAAGTTGGTGCATAGGTTATAGTATGGATTTTTCCCTCGTAGGAACATTCATGATTCCATTCTTAATATTATATTTGGTATGGATTGGCACTTTCTAGAAAGGAGGACTATCTACTCCTCACAATATGGACTTTGAAAAGGTTTATGATCAGGTGTGCTACGATTTTGTGGTAGCTGTAATTGAGAAGTTGAATTAGGCTTGATGTTTTGTAGGATGGATTGTGCATTGTTTGCAGAATCTGCTTTAGGAACAATATGAATCAATGGTTACAATTCTAGGAAGTTCAATCTCAAGCAAAGTATAAGGTAGGGCTATCCACTCTCATTGTTAGTTTTTTCTCTTGTCACACATCGGGGAAGTTACTATATGTATATCCTCTACATCACTTACGTTTAAGGCCTATTTATAAATATCCTTATATATGATTTTGTCTTGAATAAAACATAACCCTTTTCTATTCAGTCTGTAAATAACCCCTTTATATTGCATCCTTCTGTATGTAAAAATCTATAAAAATGGTATTTTAAAAATACATTATTTTGAACCCACATGATGCTCACATATATTCATGAGTAACTTACTCGAGTGTCACACACTCATTACTTTGTAGTATTGATCACGCTGTTAGATGTGGAAGCATCAAACCCTTGCCTTTTCTTGATGGCTAGTACTAATGCACCTAGATGTTCACAAATGACATCTTATTTGATTAAGAATCAACTAGCACTTTACTCGAGATATATGATGAATTTTCCTTCTTATCTAGTTCAATAAAGCAAAGTTAGAGCCACTACCCCTCTCCTGGAATGAGAATGAATGTTGGATTGCCGAGTTAGGTTTCAAGGTAATCCCCAAAGGGAAGATTATACGGTACCCTAGAGTTCCTATTGGGGTTGGCATCTCACTCAAATAATGTTTCCAGTGGTTCTATGAAAAAATGAGTAGCAAGATCAAAAGAAAGATGGGTCTACACTTAGGGATGCTTGGTAGAATAATTTTGCTCAAGACATTTTTGACTCCTATAATTGTCTTTGCTACTACAATTTTCCCCTTCTCTTCCCATTAGTGGAGAAAGATAGAAAGCCTCTTTAAGCATTGTTTGTGGAGTTGTGGTGAAGGTAAGGTTGGCATGCTATGTCTTGGGAGTAGGTGCCTTCTCCAATTTTAGAAGGGGGACTTGGATTGGAACCATTAAGGGAGAAAGCATTCAAACTATCCATCACTATGTTGAAAAGAATGGATGAAGGATAGCCATGGATGGTGATGCTCTCACATTGGATTTCTACTACAAAGAGTGTTGCATAATTGCAGATGGAAGGACATCATATTTGCATAATTGCAGATGAGAGGACATCATATTTGGTGGGAAAGATCAAATCAAAATCAAAGACTCTAAAGTTGAACAACAATTTATCAACCCATGGAAAGAGATTGCCCCTAAGTTGGTATGGAAAGGTGCAACTAGAGACAAACCAAATTTCTCACTCTATTTCAGCATTTGGCTTACTAATATATGCTTATCAAGAAGACTTTATGCCAATTGAGGAGAACAATGCATTAAGTCACAACATTATCTCCAAAGTCTTAAAGTGTTGGGTTGATATGTGGGATGCTACTGAGGGTAATTTCTATCATGTAGAGCAAATTTCTCAATAGTTCAGTCTTTCCAATGGAGAATTTAAGTGGCTATAGTTCTCACAAATACATAAATGAATTATTCCACCATTGAGAGGAAAGGATTAGCTATGGTGTTTGTTGTGAAAAGGTTTTGATACTAATTAGTGATCCCTTTTATTTTCATTGTGGATCATTAGGCTTTGTTGTAATTTGTGAATAAACCTTGTGCTACAAGGTGCATAGCTCGATGGTTATTGCTTCTCCTTGAATTTGACTTCTCAATGGTTGTGCAAAAGGGAGAACACCATTACATGACCAATCATCTTTCTCACATTTCTAATGGGGAGTCAGTTGAAGGGGGCATAATCAAGATGACCTACCAGATGCTCATCTTTTTAGGATCTCAAAAGATGAATAACTTTTTAAGGTTGATATCACTTCTTACTAGGAAAATGACATTGTTGAGGTGTTAGACAAATGAATATTAGATAGACTGATAGGAAAATCTAGACTACATTACCTCATGATCAAAGCACAACCATATCAATTGATCCCGCAATAATTGTATGCAATCTTAACAAAAGTGCACATAGGAATTGCAAGAAGCCATTTTGATGGAGATTCCACTACTCCAAAAGTCTTGCAATCTTGGTTATGGTGGCATATCTTGTTTTGTGATGCTACAAGTTTTGTAAAGCATTATGACAAGTGCCAATGCACCAAAATTCCAATTAAAAAGGATAGAATGGAGCTTAGCCCAATAATAGCAAGGCAATCTTTTGAAAAAATAGAAATCCATTTTGTCAAACCTATAATCCCTATAATATAATACTTGCAAGCAAGATACATCATTGTTGCACAGATTATTTGACCAAGTGGGTGGAAGCTAGAGATACCACAAATAATTATGCAATGACCATAGCCAAATTCTTATGGGAACACGTGATTTCTTAATTTGGCTGTCCAATTGAGATAGTAAGTGACCAAGGCATCCATTTCATTAAAATTGCATAATTTTTTCCACCTTTATGATCATTCATAGAGAATCTTCCCCCTACTATCCAAGCAAAGTCCACAAATAAAACGCTTATCAATGTCTTAACCAAAATTGTCTCAGCTTCTCAAAGTGATTGGGACAATAAACTCATGGTTGCTCTACGGGCATACCAGATAGCCTACAAGATGATGATTGGCAAAATATATTGTAGACTAACATACAACATAGGCGATATCATGCTTGTAGAATTATTTATTTTGAGTTTAAGAGTAGTTATCTAGGAAAGATAGGAGGACAAGAATCATGAACCAACTACTTTCTTGAGTTAGAGTGACAGCTTGCAACATGATTACTAGCTACCCATGCGCTCATTTGTGAAAAAGTGTGATGGAAGGCCTGGTTTGACAAACATATCAAGCAATGAGACTTAACAAAGTGTACCTGTCCATTTGTAGGACACGTCTTAGCAGCCCATCGGGAAGAGAGTCTAGAAAGCACCGCCCGGCACTCACAAGGAATGTCACGGGGTTTGCGATCTAGGTCTTCCTTAGTCTGCCACCAAGCCGAAGTATTCCGACCGTTCCCACTTAGGACCGATGTGAATCAGGGTTTTTCTAATAGTCAAGTTCCTAGGAGGTAGCTAGCGTCGAGCCCCAGACGAACTACTTTGCGCAAAAACATCAGGGTCGAAGCGGATTTATACTGCACTTGGTTCAAGGAGAATGGAAAACGAGAGGGATGCAAAGCTCGACCTCTCTACCTGTAAGGCATAGTCCCATTCTGTTCCCCTAAAACAACATAAATCGGGACTCTAGCTCTTATAGTTTCTAGGTCACTGTTACCTCGCTGTGAATTCCTTTGAGAAAAGTTCCCGACCAACCGGGACCACCCTTCTGTAGGACGAAACCAGAGTCACGTCCACTGCACTTTCCTCGGGTTGCTTTAGTTATCTAATTACCTACCACATTTAGTTTGACAAGCAAAAACAGCTTTCTCAATTAACCAATTAATCACTGGTTCCTTCACGTAACTTAAGCACTGACATAGAAAAACAATGTCAAACAAATTCCTTTTTCAACATTTGATCTTTATTTATCAAAGTCTTTAGAATACATCAAATATCCAACCCGAAGGCTATTCCAGCAATCCTCATGGATTGCTATTCCAAGTTTCGTCCGTTGACTAGTATGCGGGCCTCTAGATCCCATCTCGAGTCACATCGGCCTCTTTTGCAGGATCCGGAGGCAAGGGATTTATGGCCAGAGCCTCCCCTGGTACCCAAGCATCCTCCTACTCCAAGTAGTACCCACGGAGAGACCTCTCGCGGCGGGTTTGGTTCACGTACCCGGTGCGGCTAAGAACCCCCTTGGATAGGGTCAGGTAGAAAGTCAGAGGTAACTGATACTGCCTCTCCCTCCAGGCTTTTAACTTGAAGCATTAGTTGTTTTTCTTGGATTAGTTCCTTGAGCAAAGAAGTACAAACAATGCACCTAAGTGTACAATCACAAACATTCCAGTGGTCGTTTGTACGGCCAACTGTTAAGGTGTGATTCCTTCTCCCCGAATGCCTCCGACATTCGATCCTGGATCAATCCCGACTTGGCAAGATCCCAAGGGTTTTGTAAGCTAAGTTGCTTGATTACCCTTTTTTCTTGGGTTAGGGTTTATACCTAGTTAACCCAAATTGTCACCACCTTAGATTTTCTTAAATGATAGACAATAAATCCTAGGCAACCTTGTCGCCCTAATTTGGTTGGTCAATTGCTTTCTTGGAAATTCATTACTACCCTGGCTTCACAAATCAGTCTTCAAGGAAGAGTGTTGAAGCAGGATGACTACTCAATTTCTAGAAAATTAGACTTGTAATTAGAACTCGCCAGACTTGGTCTAATACTATTTTGTGATTTAGACACAAGATCATACGACGTTGCAGCTCGTAGCACGAGATAGGTGTTAGTATCTGACTTGTGGGATTATATCTTTCTTTGTATGGTCTTTCTTGATCAAGAATACCTTTGATCAAGATAAGGGCTTGGGAATCCTATTGACCCAATCCAAAACCCTAACCCTACTAGGCCGATAAATGTTTTGGCCTTAGGGTTCCTGAATTTCTTGCAGAGGTCTAGCATTTGGTCAACTGATCCTTAGGACGAGAACCCTAGATCATTCTTGCGCGGGTGATTAGATAGTCCTAACATTTCGAGAATGTGGATAGGACCTTTGAGATCGAAAATATTAGATCGGCATCCTAAGCACGATACTAGGCAGAATTTTAACATATCTTAACCCTACCTAGCACATTGAGGTGACCATCATATGCTAACTAATCATACCTTTATGAATTTCATGTAGGCTACTCATTTGCGTGCGACTTATTTAGTTGATCTAACCAACCCACGACTAAAGATGATATTTTTCCCTTAAAGATACAAATACTTTTCTTCTAAACTTGCAAATACTTTCCTTAAAAGATGTAAGTAAGTGCAAGATGAGTGAGATGTATCATTCCATGCAATTTCAAGACCATAGACCTTTTCGCCTTTATGCAACTTAAAGGATCTACAGAGATCTTTCTTTTCCTTGTCCTATATTGTAATGATTGACATTCAGAGCTAACTCATATAAACCCTACGGTGATGCAACGAAATCGAAGCTTTAATATTTTTAATGAAGATGCATTCAAACTTTGATAAAAGAACTCCATACATGAGCAAATGCCATGAGTCCATCATTGATTTAATCCTTCCTTTAGCTCTTAACCCAACCTAGAATGTAACTGTCATCGCATGCAATTTGCAAAGTACATAAATCCTTTCCATGCATTGCAACTATTCAGACATCATCTAATGGCTGTCTACGATTATCTTATACACGAGACACAACTGGAAAATTATTACATAAGTGCATTATGTATTATATGCCTCGTCCTTTGCATGATGTAGCCTTAGCTTTTGCGAAGCAGATCAATCGCTAAAATCGCGGGTGAAAACATGCCATCCTAACGTAGCCAAAAGAGCTCCTCAAATAATTTTTCACAAATGAAACCCTGGCAACCTGTACTATTTTTGCTGCCTCCAGCAACCTGTTGCAACGACAAGGACGCCTTTGCATAAATCCATCTTTTAACTTATGCGACTACCCTTGACCATGAAGATGCAAGCAAATGCAAATACTCGACATGCAACTAAACTTTGTAAATCGAACGAGTACATAAAATTTATGATGCATTCAAGTTTCCCTATGTGGATTAAAACATGCTTTATGCATCCTTTCCATGCGGGAATAATATTCGGAACCTAGGCATTCATTATCGGGGCATTGTCCACTCTCGTACTCTAGGTAGAAGCTCCCACGTGTGCTCCTCTTGACTTTTGCTTAGGAGCCATTGACGTAGTAGATTTCGACTCAGCGAACTCCCCCTTGGCTCTCTTACATGTTTTGAAGTCACTTTGCCCGAGATCTCCTCTTCCATGCAAGACACAAGCCTTGCAAGACACGGTTTTAAAAATAACAGGAGGCACGGGGTGAACTAGGCCTAGGGAAGCTTCAATTGGAAGCTTCCAAGCTTCTGGAAGAAGTAGGGAGATGATCTGGAGACATGGATGGGGAGATGATTGTGAAGATGACGATGAGGGTGATGAGGACAACGATGATGATGATGATGATGATGATGATGATGATGATGGGGGCGTAGCAGCAGGCAGCGGCGGTAGTAGTTGGACGGCGGCGGGCGGCTCCACAAGGCGGCGGCAGCAGCACACGATCCTCCTCCTCCTCCCTCAAGCTTGGGGAGGGGGGGTTCATATATAGGGTTGAAGGGGGGTAGCCACACAAGTGGCGGGTTGCATGCCTCTTCCCCATGCCCCTCCACCACTCAAGCTCCACACATACTCCCTTTCCCCGCCATGCAACGGCTGAAGGGGAGGGAGTAAAATGTGAAAAAAATTGCAATTAATTCATTATCTTTTTTGTCCCTTGAAGGGGTGTTTCCACGTGGGCTATGGTTTTTAGCCATGGTCTCTTATGCACAACGCGGCTGGAGTTTGTTAGTGCACAAAGAAGGAGCACTTAGACCAAGGTTTTTCTTTTGCGGGAGACTACTTTGAACCATTTTTGGGCGAGGTCTAGAGTCATTAATATTTCTTTGTGGAAATATTACATTCTCTCCCCCTTAGATAAATCAAGATGTCCTCATCTCGAGAAGATCTGGGGGTATTGTTGGTTGAGAGTAATTTCATCCATCCAAGTGGCATCCTCTTCGGGGTAATCTTTCCAGTAAATGAGGTATTCTCTCAAGGTCCTGGATCTCAAATGCCTCTCCCTAACATCTAAGATCCTGTCAGGCCGTAGCTCAAGGACTCCTTGGCTTGGCATTACAACTTGTTGAACATCAAGCACGTGACTAGGGTTAGGCACATACTTTTTCAATAGACTAATATGGAATACATTATGAACTTTTAGGTTTTCAGGGAGTTGCAGTCTGTAAGCATTAGGCCCTAGGCACTTGAGAATCTTGTAGGGTCCACAATACCTTGGACTTAGCTTTTTGCATTCACCCAAGGATAGGGAACTCTTCTTTGGACATACGCGAATGAAGACCATATCACCTTCAATGAAGGATCTGTCTTGACGTTTCAAGTCTGCGTAGGCCTTCTGTCTATCCTTGGTGGCTTGGATGTCCTATCTTATTGATTTGATTTGGTCATCCATGTTTTCCAGCATCTACTTTGAAGCTTCAAACCTCAAGGTTGGATCCGAAAAGCTTAAAGGAGTATGACAATCGTGCCCATACAATGCTTGAAAAGGGGTCATCTGAACGCTTTGTTGGTAAGAAGCATTGTAGGCAAACTCAACCAGTGGCAAATATTGAATCCACTTTTTGGGTTCGCGACAGTAGTGTGCCCTAAGCATATCTTCAATGACTTGGTTGACTCATTCTGTTTGACCATCAATTTGGGGATGGTAAGCTGTACTGAAACTGAGTTGAGTCCCAATGGCCTCGAAGATAGCCCTCCAGAAGTGTGATGTGAAGAGAGAGTCATGATCACTAATGATTCTTCTGGGTAACCCATGCAGTTTGAATATCTCCTTGATGAATAACCTTCTGATGTCTGAGGCTTTATAGTTTGTCTTAACAGGAATAAGATGTGCAACCTTGGTGAGAATATCTACCACGACCATAATGGAGTTGTATCCTCCCTGAACTTGGGGCAAGCCAACAAAAAAGTCAGTACTAATGAATTCCCATTTCATTTGGGGAATGCCAAGTGGTTGCAATTTCCTTGGCATTTTGACATGTTCGGCCTTAATGTGTTGACAAGACAAACATTCCGTGACATATTTGAGAACGTCACCTTTGAGCCTATCCCAATAATAGCTCTTCCTGACCGCATTAAGGGTCTTGGCATAGCCAGGATGTCCTGAGAAAGGGGAGTCATGGGCTTCCCAAAGTATCTTCTGCTTGAGTGACTCGCTTGCCGGGATACATAATCTTGTCCTAAAGAAGACAAGTTTGCTATTGATAGATAATTCTTGGTACTTCGTTTGTAGCTTCGGGTCTTGATCTTTGATGGGGATCTCCCTTAGCAAATTCTGATAGGTTGGGTCATGGCATGCCTCTTCTCTAGCTAGCTCAAGAATCGGGTTGTTTGGCATGGATACCTTTGTGGCTAGAGATCTTGCTGTTGATGGATCTTGCAAAATTAGAGAATTCAGAAATGCCTTGCAACTGAGTGCATCGCCAACTACATTCTCCTTTCCAAGCCGGTATTTGATTTCAAAATCATATTCTTCCAGTACTTCAATCCATTAGCGTTGCCTCATATTAAGCTCATGCTAGGTGAAAATCCATTTAAGACTCTTGTGGTCCGTCACTAGAGTGAATTTGTTACCCAGTAAGTAGCGTCTCCAAAGTTTGAGAGCCTGGATGACAGCCAACAGCTCCAGATCATGGGTAGCATAGTTCCTTTCATGGCTCTTCAATTTCCTTGAAGAGTATGCTATGGGATGACCTTCTTGCATGAGCACACATCCTAAGGCAAGTACGCTAGCATCGATTATCACTTCAAACTCCTTACTAAGATCAGGAAGTTTCAATATGGGTGTTGATACCAAGCTTTGCTTTAGTTTGTCAAAGCTGGACTGTTCAGCAGGTGACCATACAATTGATACTTGCTTCTTTAGTAGATCAGTCAGAGGTGCTACAATCAAAGCATAGTTTTTGATAAAGACCCTGTACCATCCTGTCAATCCAAGAAAACTATGTATTTCTTTGACACAAGTTGGTGTTGGCCACTCCAGAACATCTTTGACCTTGGCTGGATCTACCGAAATTCCTTCCACTGATACAATGAATCCCAAATATTCAATCTGTCGCTTGAAAAATGCACACTTCTTCTTCTTGGCATAAAGCTTGTGTGCCCTCATTGTTTCAAGGACAAGCTGGGGTTCATGATCTTTTTCCTGCTTGGAGTAGACTAGGGTATTGTCAAAGAAGACGAGTACAAAATCATCAAGATAGGGCCTACAGATATCCTGCATTAGCCTGTTGAAGGTAGCAGGAGCATTTGTCAGCCCGAATGACATGACTAGGAATTCAAAGTGTCCATACCTTGTGTTGAATGTCGTCTTTGGGATATCTTCTTCCTTTATCCTTATCTGATAATATCCAGACTTGAGATCTATCTTAGAGAAGATCTTCGCACCATGAAGACGGTCAAGAAGTTCATCTATTCTTGGAATGGGGTATTTTTTTTAATGGTCAATTGATTCAACCCTCTGTAGTCAATGCAAAGCCGAAGCATTCCATCTTTCTTCTTCTGGAACAGCATTGGAGCTCCCTATGGCGAACTACTAGGACGGCGGATGTAGCCTTGGTCTTGCTTGAGTTGCTCCTTCAGCTCAATTTGTTCCAGGATGGACATCCTATATGGTCTCTTTGTGATTGGTGCAGCTCCTGGCGCTAGCTTGATTTTGTGATCGACTTCCCTTTGAGGAGGAAGTTCTGTTAGCTCTTCAGGAAATATGTCTGCGTATTACTTTAACCATGAAAGTTCTTCCCTAGATTCCTCATTCTGGTCTAGCTTATTTAGTTTAATCAAATAGACAGGTAGGCCCTTCCTAACTCCTTTTATTATCCGTGTTGCATTTGCCAGCTGAATTTTTGGCTTCGTAGCCTCTCCTTGAGTTGTGACTAGTTCCCCTTCAAAATTTTGGAAGGAGACTTGGCCCTTTCCACAATAAATGTGGGCGTCATTAGGTTTTAGCCAATCCATTTCGAGCAAACATTCGTGGACACCTAGGTTCATTACCCTGAATCTGACCGAAGTCGACTTTCCACCCAGTAGAAATTTCACCTTAGTAGTTTGCCTGGTACAAGAGACTTCTCGACTATTTGCTAATTCCTCAAGTAAGGTAGGTGCATCTTTTGTGGCTATTCCTAATCTTTTTGCATAGACTGGTGAAATGAAGGAATGTGTACTACCACAATCAATCAAGGTTTTGAAGCTTTTACCTTGGTAATCCGAAGGAGTTTGAATCACCGAGAATTGGCAATTCGGGCCTTTCTTGTGAAGAGCAGCATGAATCGTTGCCCTCTCAATGTCTGCTTCCATGGATGGGTCTTCTTCATCACCCAGCTCCTTGTTGGCAACACTGGAGGTTCTCCCTCTGGCCCTAACGGTGGCTCCTTGGCCATGGGTGGCTCCTTGGAATGGCCCTTGACGTTGACCTCTGCTAAGCTTGAGGCACTATCTTTTAAAGTGAACCAGGCTCGTTGCAATGAAAGCAACGGAGATTGTGGACATTACCCTATGTAGGAGCGAAGTTGTTGACAGCATTCGCCCTAGTTTTCTTCCTTTGTTCCTGGTTTTGGCCCTGTGCTCTCTTAGCATGTGACCTATACATTCCCTTGTTCAACTCCTTATAATTATTAGATCCCGTTGGTTTGCTCTGATACCAACTGTAACGTATCCCCCTGTCCACTTATAGGACACGTCTTAAAGAGAGTCTAGAAAGTGCTGCCCGGCACTCACAAGGAATGTCACGAGGTTTGCGATCTAGGTCTTTCCGAGTCTACCATGAAGCGGAAGCATTCCTGCTGTTCCCACTTAGGACCGACCTAAATCAGGTTTCTCCTAATAGTCAAGTTTCTAGGAGGTAGCTAGCGTCGAGCCCCAGACGAACTACTTTGCGCAGAAACATCAGGGTCGAAGCGGATTTATACTACACTTGATTCAAGGAGAATGGGAAACGAGAGGGATGCGAAGCTCGACCTCTTTGCCTGTAAGGCATAGTCCCATTCTGTTCCCCTAAAATAGCATAAATCGGGACTCTAGCTCTTATAGTTTCTAGGTCACTGTTACCTCGCTGTGAATTCCTTAAAGAAAAGTTCTCGGCCAACCGGGACCACCCTTCCGTAGGACAGAACCAAAGTCACATCCACCACACTTTTCTCGGGTTGCTTTAGTTATCTAATTACCTACCACATTTAGTTTGACAAGCAAAAATAACTTTCTTAATTAACCAATTAATCACTGGTTTCTTCACGTAACTTAAGCACTGACACAGAAAAACAATGTCAAACAAGTTCCTTTTTCAACATTTGATCTTTATTTATCAAAGTCTTTGGAATACATCAAATATCCAACCCAAAGGCTATTCCAGCCTGCCAAAGTGAAAGAGGTTAATTTGGCTAAGGAAGAGGAGACACCCTAACTTGTCTTTATAGCCGACGACCTGAGCAAGCATAGGAAGAAGAAAATCTCATTGCTCTTCAACGAGACTACATAGACGTCTTTGCTTGGTAAGCTAAAAGGAGTGGATTCGAGGGTAGTGACTCATAACATCCCCATGACACCTAATGCAATACTGGTCAAGCAATGAATGTATCCGATGAATCCCAACCATGCTCACACTGTCAAATAGGAAATCCGTAAGCTATTAAGAGTGGGATTCATTTATGAAATACAGCATACGGATTGGGTTTCACCCATTGTGATTGTATTGAAGAAGAATGTAAAGATCAGAGTGTGTCAATTATAAGAAATTCAATGTTGCTACAAAGAGAGACAACTATTCACTGTTGTATACCAAGCGTATGCTCAAAAGAGTAGTTGGCAAAGAAGGCTACAATTTCTTGGTCGGCTTCTCACATTACAATCATGTGCAAATGTATCCTAATAACAGACATAAGACTACATTCACTACCAAGTGAGGCATCTTTGCCTACATAATCATGCCCTTTGGGTTGACAAACGTACCAACCACATTTCAATGGCTCATGTGTGCCATCTTCATGGACACGCCTTGATGGGGGTTAGAAGTATTTGTTGATGATCTATACGTTCACTCGAGCTAGAAAGAACACCTAGACAAACTCCAGTCTTTGAACATTGAAAATTGTACCATCTCTCATTGAACCCCCTTTAGGGGATTAGGACCTTTCCGAGTTTACACCATTAACCCAACTGGCAATGTGGAGCTCAAGACCATAGATGGAGAGCGAATAGGATTTTTCAATGGTAGCCGCATAAAAAAGTACTACCCTCCCACACATCCACTACACGAGCCTCCCACACTAGAGTCCCCTATGAAAGTCCAACTTGCCACAATTATTGAAATTGAAGACAAGGATGAAGAAGCAGTGGAACCTGCTTACCTCCGCATAATAGTCAATGCCTAGTGAACATATACTTCATGATGCATTGATAGATGATGGAGCTGATTAACTCACTATCATTGGACTCAAATCAACTGACCACGACTACAGTTAACGAATGCTAAACTCAGTCCTTTTGGGGGCTCATCATAAGAACTTTTGGAAAAGTGCAAAGTCATAGTCTCTATTGAGTCTGAGAGTATACCCATGATCTTTTGCGTGTTGCCAAATACAAAAGATGCAGTAAGGAATCGTTGTTAAGATGCGCCTTTAAAAAATAGGCCCATTGCAATGTCAACTACGAGTTACAATGCATTCACCTTGCCATTGGCAATGTCTGCATAGTGACAGCTTTTAGTAAGGGCAGTGCTGCTTCATCAAAGCCGGCAAAGCCACCGATAGAGAAACCCACAACCAAGTCTAAGGAGGGGGTCGTGACTTGTCACAACCTACCAAGCCCTAACACTAGCAAACCACTAAGATGAAAGCCAAAGCCCATGAACCCAAGTCTAAATGTGTACCTAAACATCAAGGACTACCACCTAAAAGCAACCAAACATGACCTTACAAAATCTAGGAGGTAGAGAGGACTCTATAGGCATCGTTGTGATGAACGGTGAAGTCGTGATGGGTCCCCAAAACCTTATTGCAAGCGCAAGGCTATTACGAGGGCAATATCTGGATATGGGTGCCTAAAGCCAAGACTAGTAAGTGCACTACTCAAGTATAATCCTCAAGTGTGTTCACACAAGCCTACATGACTAATCAAAAAAACTAAAATCCCGAATGACTCAAGTTGTGGAGCCCATAGAGCCCAGACCCACCATGCTTTGTAGAGCCTCAACGATTCTATCGACTGAAATTGTAGCTTGATGCCTCCAAACCAGCTCAACCTAGCACTGCTAATGTCCCTAAGGCCTCACAAGCATCTAGCAGTACAACATCTACATCACAAGCCACACCTAGTGTGCAAGTGACGAAACCGCTCCCTCAGGAGCTGCCAAAATTGCAAACCTCAGCTGGCTATAGACCTATCTAGCCCAGTCAAACCTCAACCCCCCATAGGCCCAAATCTCTCTTATGAGCAATGATCAATTCTCACCATGGCCTTAGACTTAGCTGAAAATATGGGGGATGACTTGTGACAGATGCTTTTTTATGCCGACAAGTGCTTAAAAATAGTCAAAAATTACGAATTTCAAGGGAAAAATAGACTTCGTCGAAGGTGGCAATGGCAATCAATACGATTTTATACAGCAATGCCTGAAAAAGGCTTAAAAGACCCATTTGACGACAATTTGTGAATTTTCATAAATTTTTGGCGTATCAGACGAGACCCTGGGAGATGCCCAGCAGTGGAGGACTTCAAGACGAATGCCCAAAATTTTTCGAATCGTAATTCAAACACCAGACGCAGAAGAGGGAGTGCCTAGGAGGCCAAGGTCCAAAGGAAGTGTGAATGGGACTTAAAAGATGCCAAAGGTTATGACCTTTGGGGGTAAAGGGAGCCCCCCCAAAATTTTCATGTGAAAGGGGGGGGGCATTTTTTTCGCTGCCTGCATCAAGAGAGGGTGCTATATCCACGATTTGAGGAGAGGGGGGTTGGAGAGCCTGAAAGCAACCCCCCAATTGATCTTATGCATAATCTTCTTCTTATCTTTGCTCTCCATCGCTCTAGACCGCTCCTCAAATGGCTGCCTGGTTTAAGAGATCAGATTTAAGTCTTTCTCTCTCCTCCCTCTCTCTCCTGCAAGGGGCAGTTCCTGTGTGTGAAGAAGAATAAAGCCTGGTTGATGAATTCTCATCCGGCATGGTACCGGATTGCTTCCCAATCGAAGGTGGGTTGAAGATTGCAGTGTGGAGGCGGGCTGAGCATCAAAAAAACCCTAATTTGCAGACCCACAACAAGTTTCAAAACCCGAAATAATGAAAAATACACGGTAATGGCATTTTTACAAATAAAATGGCTTTTTTTTTGCATTTGATGAGGTTAGCAATGTTCATATGGGCTGAAAATTGATGGACACGTTGTTTGCTGTTGATTTTAGTCTTTCATAATAAAAAACTCAGAAAATATACACTTAAAGTGTGGAAAAATAAATGGAAAAAACCCAAAAAGCATGGTTTTTAGAGTAAAAATGGGGTTTTTGGGCTTAAAATGGGAAAATCATGAAACAAAACGCCAATAAAATGTACATGTTTACTATTTAAAGACTTAAGAGCCATAGCTTTGAAATAATGCTAATTTTCTTTCATTTTTTGATAATAAATAGGAAAAAATAAGGAAAAATGAGAAAAAATGCTCTTTAAAATGGGAAAAATTAGGAAATGGAAGAGAAAAATTATGGAAATTTATGGATGTGTTTGTGAGTGTATAATGAGGATAAAGCATGAGGTTTTGCATCAAGTTATTCCCATTTATGTGTTTTTGTGAGTATTTACTGCTTATTTCGTGCGAAATACACATAACATTACCCTTTTACCTATCACTGCAAGCAAAACTCTAAACGGTAGGGGAGGAGGGAAGTTTGAGTGCTGAAATATAATATAAAATCTAATGTGTTTGCTAAATTATTCATATAGGATGACGTTAAGTTAAATAAAGGGAGATACAGCACGAGTGTAAGGCACGGTGTCTTCTCTCATCGCAACAATTATGCGTTAGTGTATGGAAGCATGAAAAGAATGGATTTGCACAATGCATGAGGATATTTTTTCAATTGTTTGAGCCCTTAATCATATACAAATTTGCATCAAGCATCATTAAATGGCATCAATTACAAGCTCCTGGATGCATGGCACTTGGTTTCTTTAGGACTTGACCTATGTAGAGAGAGAGTGATCAACCTGGCTATAGGTCTAGATGGTGGGTAAAAGGGGATGGATAAGTGAGGATCAGTGCATTCCTAGAATGATAAATATATTGGCACTAAGAGAGAAGTTTGTTTCGAATGTGTCTATGTGTGGAAGCAGCGCATCGAGGGGCCAATCCCCAAGATGTAGGAGAGTTGCAGTAGGGACATGGTAATCAGCCACCCAGTGGGGTGCCCTTGTATATGTAATACGTGGCATTTATTGCCGATATATGTATAATCTCTCTCTGATGAGACGGGGAAAGGGAATATCCATTGGATTACAGACTATAAATGCAGAGTGATTAGTGTTTAGGATAGTGTATCCCTCGATAGACACTCTTGGCCCGCGAGGCCGTGAGGTGGGGTTGTCTGTTGAGGGCATGAGGTCCGGCTAGTGCCTTAGCCAGTGCCAGCCCATTTTAGAGCCCATCAGTGGTGCGTTTGCCAGGAGCTTCCTATAAGTAGCAGTCTCCGAATCTAGGTTGTAAAGGGACCTAAGTTTATAATTTCCATTAGGAGTATGCTAAGCTAACCATAAAATGGGGTTTTTTCAAGGATGGAAAACCTTGGCTTTCCCTATAAAAAACTTACTGATGGACTTAGTTAAGTATGTAGAGCATGAGTCCTCTACAAAAGATAATTTAGGTGATGAGAAGAGTAACCAGTTAGAGGTTACCCCATCCTCATGCGATGGCATGGGCCGAGGTTTGCCTTGGTGTGGTCTCTACCCAAGAGAAATCATGTATAACCATCCATCAACCTAGAGGGCATGGAATAGGTATGTTGCAAGCTATGGCAGTCATGGCATCAACAAGTGATTATGCTAAATCCATAGTGCCATGAAAAAAACTCGACACATAGTGGAGTGCATTTATGGCTGAAACATCCCATGTGGTGGGGCATCGTGCCAAAATTTTAAGTATCACAAGGATGTTAGAAGCCCTAGATGTAAAGGGAAAACCGTTGCTTAAAAGACACGGTCCCCAGGTCCTAAGTGCTAAGGATAAGTTTGCTTTTGATGAGGGGCAAAAGCTCCTAGATAAAGCCATCATGGAATTGCCTAGGAAGGGGCAAGATATGGAAGATCCTCTAAGAAAGGATCGGAATGACATGCTAAGAGCTATAGGTCTCCCTAGACCACTTTATGAGTTGGCAGAAAGGGACATAAAGGATAATATCAACCTCCCTACACCAGTAAAGGTGGAAATGGAAGAGGTTGGAGACCCTAAGACACTAGGGTTAGGCCATGATTACGAGGATTTTAATGGCCCAATGTTGATCCCAAAGGAAAGGACTAAATGGCCTCCTTCTTATAGGGGTCTCCCAGTGCTTCATGGGTTGGTTAATGAGGATTCGATGGTGCATTTACGAGAATACGGCCTAACTTACCTTGCAAGTGGGTTCAATGATATTCATCAAATGCTTGCATTTCCTAGTACCCTAAAGGGAGAGACTAGAAAATGGTACTGGAGCCTCCCAAGGGGATCTATTAAATCCTTTGAGGAGTTGAGTGATCAATTTTTAGATGAATATGAGAAGAAGGTGCCTACTATGACCCAAGTTTTAGGGCAGCTGATGCAGATTAGGCAAGAGTCCTATCCTTCTGTTAAAGAATACACTAGAGCCTTTGATGATATTCTGAGGCTTTGGCCAAGAAGAGCCACTGCATTGCCAGGTGATGTGCTATGTGAGCTCTTTTTGAGTGGCTCAGAGATTAACATGCAAATCCAAGTGGGACTGCGGAATCCTAAGTCGTTAAGGGAAGCAAAGATGCATGCCATTGTTAAGGGAAGCAAAGATGCATGCCATTGTTAAGGGAAGCAAAGATGCATGCCATTGATTATGAAGGACATATTCAGAGATGTTGGGAAAACTTTTGGATTTTTCCCCACTCAGTACAAGTGCATCCTACCATTTCTACAAGGAGACAGCTCACTTGTTGATACCAAGGCAACCTATGAGAGGAACCTTGGTAGCCAAAATCTCCAAGCAGAAAATGAAAATAGTAGGGATAATATACCCCCTGGGGATAAAAAGATTCCAAGCCTAGTAAGTCCCATCAAGGCTTGCAACACTTCCATGAGAGGTAGTTGTGACGGTGGAATTGATAGAACCATTAGGTCTACAAGCTTAGGTGAGCATTCTATGGGTGGTTCTAGTTGTGCTCCTAGTAAGGCCCTTGAGAGACCTTTCCAATTTATAGATGAATCATACTTTCGAGTAGATGCTATTCCTTTTAGTAAAAGCATGGTTCCTATGGCTAAGCAGTTGTTGCAGAGTGGACAAAGGCAAGTAAAGACATCTCGTGTAGAGAAGATGCAGCATGCCAAAGGTCCACCTATACTAAATAGAAGCCATAAGGCTGTGAGGCCATCTGCTAATGGTGATAAATCCACAGTGAGTCCATTGGACCAATGTGGGTAGATGAGGCAGTCTAAGAATATGAAAAGGAATATGAGATGGGTTTGGAGGCCCAAAACCCCTAAAAATACTGTTGGTGTGTCAGATGAAGGGCCAGGAATTGCATGTGGACATGCTTTGATGGATTCCCAAGAGGATGCGACTAAAGGCCATAATGCGACATCTGACAATAGGGACCGCCGCCCTGAGATGCATCTATGTGATGGGTCTAGGCTTGAAGCTCTATCTAGTTTGGATCATATCATTGACATATGTAATGGTCCAATTAGAGAAGAGTTGAATGATCATAAATCCATGATTCTCCCTGTAAGAGGGATTACTGGAAAGTTGGGACAAGTGATCCGTTTGAATGACGACCAAGGGGATGAGATATATCAACCTAATGATGTCATTCATTCAGCTCATAGTACCCAAGAAGAGATGGCCATTATTACTGAGATATCAGTAGAAAGGCTTGTGTTAGTGGATCTACAAAGAGTGTAGATCAAGCTTTTAGTTGACTGGCATGAGTAGCATGAGGCTAGTCCTCCTATTTTATGCTATCCTTGGTATCTTGATTAGTTTGATAGGATGTGCTGTATATGCCAAGGAGATCGTATATTGCATGGATTAGAATGAACTATCCATTTTAGGCCAAGAGGGCCAGCTAGTTTGCAATGAAATGTTCTATTTCATTAGGCCAAGAGGGCCATTTGTCTGTCTAGTGCAGGTGCAATTAATAGTTTTTTGTTTTAGTCCTGTGCCAGATAGATTCAAAGAAGACCTTGGAGGGAGCCTTTTGTCATGCTAAAGCTTCTTGTGGCCCTATCTAGGTGATATCTCTCCTTTATGAGTACCTGCCTATTCATGCTATATGTGTCTATGTACTTGTGGGGGATTTCTTTTCTTATTGGGGATCGAAAATCAAGGCATGAAGTCCCAGGATTAGGCTTTGTATGTCTGGGGGAGGTCTGAGTAGTCATTGCCTCCTGCAAGGTATTGTCAGGCATTGTAAGACCTGTTTTAGATGGGAGTTCTAGTGACCGTGTTTTGCTGACCTGCTAGGCGGCCGTTCTAGGAGTTCCTATTAGTTGTGAGGTAGTTAGAGCAGCCTATTAAAGTAATGATGGAAAGAGAAAAAACCCTAAATATCCGAAAGACAATATATGAATATACGGAGGTGTGTAAAAAGGGGTTCTAACCCCTATTAAAATAGAAATGGAAAGAAAGAAAAATCTTTGAGCTGTTGTTTATCACCTTGCGAAGGCTTGGTAGGTGCCTAGGGATGAGACAAGACCCAGGGCTGATGCCTTCTCTTCCTAGGGATGGCTTCTAGCATAAAAATAAGAATAAAAGAAGGTTGGATTGAAAATAAAAGTGAGCATTAGAAAAGGATTAAGTGTCACCTTGTGCAAGCTTGGTAGGTTCTTGGGTAACGAGACATGACCTAAGGCCGATGCCTTGTTCTCTTTGGGTCATTATGCTCAACTCCCTCCTTTTTACACACCCGAGTATGGAAAATAAGATGCTAACGACCCAATGTGCTAAATGAAAATATTTGTTGATTAGGCTATAGGAGTCCTCCCCTAGTAGGAGCTCCTAGTTGAGTTGTCCTTAGTTAGGTAGGTAGTTCAGACCACCACTTAGGATGACCTCTTTGATGGTTCTTGTTAGCTTGGTTGTGTTGGAGTAGTTGGTTAGTAATTAGCTTTAGGTTTTCTGTCAAATTATGCTAGGCCTACTCCTCGTGGATTTCATGCCTTGATTTTGACAAGGGCGTAGGGTGAGAGCTGTGTTGTGTTGTGTTTTTGTATCAGCTTGATGCTCTTTGTGGTTGTGTTTATGTGCAAATTTGTTCGTGGGATTCGATGGCCTGAGTCACCCTATCCCATGATTGCCAATGAAAGATGATTTTTGATGCCGATAAGTACTTAAAAATAGCAAAAATTTACGAATTTCAAGGAAAAAATAGACTTCGTCGAAGGTGGCGGTGGCAATCAGTACGATTTTAAGCGGCAATGCCCGAAAAAGGATTAAAAGACCCACTTGACGATAGTTGGTGAATTTTCATAATTTTTTGGCATGTCAAATGAGACCCTGGGAGATGCCGGGCAGTGGAGGACTTCAAGACGAATGTCCAAAATTTTTTGGATCGTAATTGAGGCACCGCACACAGAAGAGGAAGTGCCCGGGAGGCCAAGGTCCAAAGGAAGTGTGAATGGGACTTAAAAGATGCCAAAGGTTATGACCTTTGGGGGCTCCCTTTAGGGAGCCACCCAAAATTTTTGTGTGAAAGGGGGGGGGTGTTTTTTTTGCCGCCTGCATCAAGAGAGGGCACCATATCCATGATTTGAGGAGAGGGGGGTTGGAGAGCCTAAAAGCAACCCCCCAACTGATCTTATGCATAATCTTCTTCTTATCTTCTCTCTCCATCACTCCAGACTGCTCCTTGAATGGCTGCCTGGTTCAAAAGATCAAATTTCATTATTTCTCTCTCCTCCCTCTCTCTCCTGCAAGGGGCAGTTCTTGCGTGTGAAGAAGAATAAAGCACGGTTGATGAATGCTCGTCTAGCATGGTACTGGATTGCTTCTCAATCGAAGGTGGGTTGAAGATTGCAGTGTGGAGGGGGGTTGAGCATCAAACGGGCCCTGATTTTCAGACCCACAACAAGTTTCAAAACCCGAAATAATGAAAAATACATGGTAATGACATTTTTACAAAGAAAATGGCTTTTTTTCCGCATTTGAAAAGGTTAACAATGTTCATATGGGCTGAAAATTGATGGACATGTTGTTTACTATTGGTTTTAGTCTTTCATAATAAAAAACTCAGAAAATATACACTTAAAGTATGGGAAATAAATGGAAAAAACTTGAAAAGCATGGTTTTTAGAGTAAAAATGGGGTTTTTAGGCTTAAAATGGGAAAAGCATGAAACAAAACGCCAATAAAATATACATGTTTACTTTTTAAAGACTCAAGAGCCATAGGTCTAAAATAATGCTAATTTTCTTCCATTTTTTAAAATAATAAATAGGAAAAAATAAGGAAAAATGAGAAAAAATGCTCTTTTAAAGGTGAAAAATAGGAAATGGACGAGAAAAATTATGAAAAATTATGGATGTGTCTGTGAGTGTATAATGAGGATAAAGCATGAGGGTTTACCTCAGGTTATCCCCATTTATGTGTTTTTGTGAGTATTTACTAATTTCGTGCGAAATACACATGAAATTACCCTTTTACCTATCACTGCAAGAAAAACTCTAAACGGTATGGGAGGAGGGAAGTTTGAGTGCTGAAATATAATATAAAATTTGATTTGTTTGCTGAATTATTCATATAGGATGACGTTAAGTTAAATAAAGGGAAGTACAGCACGAGTGTAAGGCTTGGTGTCTTCTCTCATCACAGCAATTATGCGTTAATGTATGGAAGCATGAAAAGAATGGATTTGCACAATGCACGAGGATGTTTTTTCAATTGTTTGAGCACTTAATCATATACACATTTGCATCAAGCATCGTTAAATGGTATCAATTACAAGCTCCTAGATGCATGGCACTTGGTTTCTTTAGGACTTGACCACGTAGAGACAGAGTGAGCAACTTGGCTGTAGGTCTAGACGGTGGGTAAAAGGGGATGGATAAGTGAGGATCAATGCATTCCTAGAATGATAAATATATTGGCACTAAGAGAGGAGTTTATTTTGAATGTGTATATGTGTGGAAGTAGTGCATCGAGGGGCCAATCCCCAAGATGTAGGAGAGTTGCGGTAGGGACATGGTAATCAGGGGTGCCCTTCTGTGTGTAATATGTGGCATTTATTGCCGATATATGTATAATATCCCTCTGAGGAGATGGGGAAAGGGAATATCCATTGGGATATAGACTATAAACGTGTAGTGATTAGTGTTTAGGATAGTGTATCCCTCGATAGACGCTCTTGGTCCGCGAGGCCGTGAGGTGGGGTTATCTGTTGAGGGCATGAGGTTCGACTAGTGCCTTAGCCAGTGCCGGCCCATTTTAGGTCCCATCAACTTGGTTACTTGCCTCCGACATTTGGATGCTACCTTTACTACACTTGCTAAAAGCTATGACCGATTAGACCTAGGCCTTTTAAAAGAGCCTTTAGCAATGGAGGTACATACGTTGCCTTTCTCTCCGGAAGAATCTGAATTCGTACTTGTTAAGGCTCCTCAAGTAGTTGAAGAGCTAATTGCCATGATCAAGCACACAAACGACGACTCATCACATCATATGACATGAGCATGGTCCCTACCACAGACCACAATATTGAAGAGTTGAATTAGCTTGCTGACAATGACTCCTCTTTCTTGCAAAAATGGTATGCTCTCTGACTTCAATGGGAGCTAGAGGGCCACCAAATCATGACCAATGCTGAGTAGAGGCATACAATCAAAACCTCAGAGTACGACCTAACTTATGTAGCTCCAACCTCCTATAGGGCGTTGACTACCATTCGCAATCGACCCCTAGAAGAACACATCATGACCCACCCCTATTTAGATTGCATTTTGATTGAGGAGTTACACATTGCCAGCCAAATAGACTCCGGTGACTTCCTAATGGATGTCCTCACTTATATCACCCACATAGGTATCCAACCTACTAACATGGACCATTATGCTACCATGGAGTACAACCCAAACTTTTACACTTGGCTCATGCGAAAGTGAAACACCGTAAGCATGCGTCAAATGGCCTTCACCCTTCAACCTCTAATCCTAGGAAGTATTCTTCTCATTTCCAAGGGGGGAGGGGTAAGGTGTGGAACATAAAAACAAACCCTAGACCTCTATCAATGTCCAAAAGCAGAAAATAATGGATAAAAGCAACTTATGATTGAGGAAAAGTGTCATAAATTTTTTGGAGAATGCATGGACTGCTTGAAGAAAAATTCTCTTTTTCTACTTAAGCATTTTAGTTTTCCATAAGCACACAACCATTTTTTGTGTCTTTTTGCAAGAAATTATCTAAAGAACACTAATGGTGATTTGTGGCTTCATGATAGGCACTTGCAATGGTAGGATAGGAGAAAACCAATAAGTTTCCATTCTCAAAGGAAGAGCAAGAAAAATATGGCCTCTCAGTGGAGATGAGGGTCTTCAACAGATTCAAGTTCAGGCATGTCTTAAATTTGGAAGATGTAGCCATGGAAGAGCAAGCCAGAAAGCAGAGTGTGGATCAATGCAATCTGCAAAACTATGTGGAGAAAGTTGGCCAAGCGGTGGACTATAGTAAGTGTGCAAAGTTCCTACGTACCTTCAACAAGGACCATGGCATTGTGACTGTATGGGAAGGAAAGGCCACTCACCAAGTGGAAGTTGAGCTGACCTTGGAGCTAGTGGAGAGAGCATTGGGCCGCCTAGCCAACAAAGTTGAAAGACAGTCGAAAAGGGATGTGTACAACATGGTGGGAATTGAAAAAGTTCTCGTCCACACTAATGATGGCATCAGCTTAGCCGATATCCCTGACCCAGAAGTCTAGCTACAAGCCAAGATGGTGCATGCCCTGTTTTCTAGCCAAAGGTACAACATGCTAATGAGTAGGATCAACATGCCATTACTAGAAAGCATTGCAGCCAAATCTTTAGATGAAGTGAACTTGAACGGCTTTGTGCAGAAGACAATTGAGACCTTAGCAAATGCACTGGCTACAGGTGGAAGACCCGCAAGTGGAGAGTCCTCCGCCTCCAAGGCAAGAAAAAAGTCATCATCTAAGGCCTCGACCATAGATTTGGTGGGGTCTTGAGTGCCATCATCAAGGAGGCATTGGGGGAAGCACAAGGCGAAGAAGAAGTTGGTGAGCCACCATACAGGTCACCTCCCCGCCATGAGCATGAATAGTCTAGTGAGAGAACTATGAGTGACGAAGAAGGAGAACAGGAAACACAGTCTAGGGTTAAAAAGTCCAAGAAGAAAACCCCCAAGAGAAGGTAAAAGAAGAGAGAAGGAAGAAAGAGAAAGCCCAAAAAGGCACAAAGAGAATCCAAGAAGGATGAGGAAGAAAGGAAAAGAAAATAAAAAGCTGTGTTGGAGAAGATAAAAGACGAGTCCAAGAGAGTCGAGGAGGAGAGGAAGAGGAGAGAAGAATAAGAAACAAAAGAGCTACGGAGGAAGGAAGAAGAGAACATAGCTGAAGCCACATGCATGTCAATAGAGCAGCAGTCCAGGCAGGAGGAGTTGGCTGCCATGAGCCCATGCAGAAAACAAGGGCCGAGAACAAGTGCCCAAGTGCGAGAAATTACGCCACCCCCAGTAACAAAAGGCAAGGGAGCAAGGGCTTGATTGATCCTATTCTAGCTATCATAGTGCCTAACACCCCAGTCTCTACACCCATCGAAGGCACTTCAACCATAGTAAATGCCAGTAATCTTATGACTTGGGTATAGCTCCTAGTCAATAAAGAGGTAGCTCATGATGTAAGTGGAGGAACCCTAGTGACAGGAACAAAGAGACTAGCAACCTGCAGATGCTGAGTCAAGACAAGATGCCAAGAGACAGAATATAGAAGCATCCATAACAACTATCCCTACAACACTACCGTCATCCTCTAATTATGATGATTGTGTCAAAGAACTCCTTTCACAGCTAGAAAGAGCGAAGGAGAAAAAGACTCAGGGTGGTCACTATGTATAAATCCTATAAATGACGTGTGTTCATGGCATGTTTTATACATCCCTATGTAACCTTTTTTAATAAATTTTTTATTACCCTTCTGTAACTTCTTACTATAATTTATAAATCCCTTACTCTAAATTTATTTTTTAAGAAAATAATTTAGCAAATCCTTATGTAGTAAATACAAAACACTATTTTTATCACAGAATTGATCACAACTAGCTCTTAAGGGTTCATAAAAGAGTTTAGCTCTTTAGTGATGATGAAGCTTTGCAAAATACCTTCATGATATAACATCCAATGGTAAAATCTAGAATTTTATGAATAAAGATAGGGTTTTGAAAAAAAATCCAAATAGAGACACTAGATGTACAATGCACACATACTACTAAAGCTAGTTGCTCAAATCTATCGTAGAGTGAGTCTTGTGGTCTTTAATCACAAAAATTGAAATAGAAATGTCAGAGTACACATCTTGACCATCCTATTACTATCTTAGGGATCTCTTAATTGCAATATTTATCTTGGTGCTATCCCATTGTGATAGCAATGGGATATCATTACATCTTTTCCATCTAATTCATCATAAATTATTTTCTCCACCATTCCTACAAAGCATATCATGTGCATGTAATACATACACATGTACACATAAATTTTAGAGATAACAAGAAACAAATACTCTAAATTTTCCATCTAGTTGCAATATTATCAAGCCATAAAATAAGACACAATGAATATGAGCTTGATTTGTAGTCAAAGAAGGTAGCTATATGAAATGAAAAAACATATTGCCTTTCTATGGCACATGACTAAATTCTAAAATTATTTGCATGACGATGTAATTAAAAGCATGATTTTTTATATTTGCATATTGGTAAAACTTACCTGGTTTTCTTTTATAAAGTAGATATAGCTATATAAAAAAGGTGAATATACAAAATGTTTATTTATCCCATAAATGTGTTCTACTTAGCACCCCAACATTGTCAATGATCTAGACTCCATCCTCATTCTCACATTTGTAGATGCATCACCATAGTCCATTAGTCATGTTCCTGAAGCAAATATAAAAATACAAGCAATTAACATCAAGGAAAATGCCAAGAAAAGATATTGACAATACATTTTTTAATGTCATTTTACATAGAAAGCAATATTGAAGAAGACTATTCTCAATGGTCCTTTACAAATTCATTAAAGATCTTCCAATCATGTTCGTCAAGTTCATATTTGTTATTGTTGCAATCATATGTGAGATTTGCAAGGGCAATGATACTTTCAATATCTACCATATCAAGGTCTGTCAAATCATATGTAAAACTCCTTGGTCCCTTTGATTTTTTATACCATCCAAGTTGAACCTCTAGCTCGGATGGCCTATCTAAGAGGCTAAAACCTCTCTTGTACTCCACACAAGCACCTCCAACTTTTCTTCTCATCTTTTGAACTTGTCCCAAGTACCATACACTTTGGCTTTTGTATGGTCTCATACTTCTTGAAGAGCTTGCATTTGATGACCTTGTGATCCTTCCATTGGTATTCTCCTCTTTGGAAGAACATAGCTGAGAGCGGAGTTTTGATGCCGAGAAGTGCTTAAAAATAGCCAAAAATTACGAATATCAAGGGAAAAATATTCAACATCGAAGGCGGCGGCTCCAGCTAGGACGATTTTAAGCGTCAAGTGCTTTAAAGGCGCCCGAGCGACACTTGTTGATTTTTGATAATTTTTCAGACTACCGTGCGGGTTGTCAGGAGTTGCCAGCCAATGCGAGATGTCAAGCCAGCCGCGCATAAATTTACAGCACTCGATTTGGACACTGGACGAGGAAATGGCCAAGGAAATGGGCAAGATTTGAAGAGGTGGACCAAAGTTTGGCCAAATGGTCATGACCCTTGGGGTGTTGGGCATTTTATGCCACTTGATACGTAGCATGAAAAAAACCGTGATGTAGGAGGAGAAAACGTGACACATGTAGGAGTCGAAATTTGCGCCCATTTGTTGATGATCAAGGATGCAGCCTGTGAGCAACCCCCCCAAATGACTATGGGGCTTGATTCCCTCCTGTATGCTGACTCTATCGCCGCCGCTCGCTCCTCAAATGATGGCCTAGATGAAGATCTCTGATTTTAGTCTTTCCCTCTCCTCCCTCTCTCTCCCTTAAGGGGTTGTTCTTGTGTGGAAGAAGACAATGAAGAATGATGGAGGAAAGCTTGTCCGGATGAGACCGGATTGCTTCCCGATGGATGGAGACATAAAGAGTGTTGTTCTTGAAGATGCTGAGCATTAAATGCATGCTAGAAATTAGTCCCGTAATCAAGACCAATAAACCGAGACCTGAAAATAAGCGGTAATGCTATTTTTATGAAGAAAAATGATCTTTTTATGCTATTTGCTTTATGAAATCTTGTTCATGTGGGATGAAAGTTCTTTATGACATTGTTTTCCATGATTTTGATCAGTTTATGCTCTAAAAATCAGAAAATATAAGGCTACATGGCCGGAATTAGTGTCAAAATACATGAAACACGCGTTTTAAGGGTAAAATTGGGTTTTTTGCTATATAAATGAGAAATATGATATGTCATACCAACTAAATCTGAGTTTTTGCTGTCAGTGAACCTAAGGGCCACAACCCACAATCAATTTTCATTTTCAGTCATTATTTATTAAAGAAAAATAGGGAAAATTTGCCCAAAAATGAAAAAAATGGGTTTAAAAATAGGAAAAAATGGAAAATGGGCTAAGGAAAATTAGGGAAAATCATATCTATGTTTGTGTAATGTATAAAGATGGCAAAGCACGAGGTTGGCCTCGGTTTGTCCCCGTTTTTGTGTTTTATGCGTATTTATTGTTCTTTTAAAAGGGAGAAATGCATAGAAACCCTATCCAACTGATCAATGATGCGAAATGCTAAGAGTTGGATGAAGAGGGGCTGAAACACTGAAAGATAAAGAAAAGATTTGATTTATGCATTGCACTCGGCATATAGGAAACGGTTTAAATAAAGAGGATGGTAGCATGAGCATATGGCTCGGTGCCTCCTTTCAACGCAGTACGCGTTAGTGGAATTCATGGAAAGAATGCTTTATGCACCATGCACGATGCTGATTTTTCTTTTGTCTGAGCACATAGCCATACACGATTTGCATTAAGCATAATAATTAAAAGGTATCAAAAAAACCTCCTGGATGCATGGCACCTGTCTTCCTTAGGTTGTGGCCAACGATGAGCGTGAGAGGATGTCCTAAGCTGTAGGTTAGTCGTTGGGTCCTAAGGGGAAAGTGTAGTGAGGAATGGTACATCCTGGAACGTAAAATATTGGTACCTTGAGAGGAGGTTGTGCTCGTATGTGTTATATGTTTAGCATCGCATCAAAGGGCCAATCCCTGAGATGTAGGAGAGTTGCAGTGGGGCTCCAACTATTAGTCGGTGGAGTGCCTCCTATGTGTGTGTGACAAGGCGTTATGCCTAAGTACTTTGGGATCTCCCTCTGAGGAGTTTAATGGAAACATTGGACTATAAACTATAAACGCAGGAATTAAGCTTTATGGCAGTTTGTCCTTCAGCATTAGATTGACGCTCCTGGTTCGCGAGGCCGTGAGGGTGTTTGTGTGTTGTGAGCATGAGGTCCGGCTAGTGCTATAGCCAGTGCCGGCCCATTTTAGGTCCCATCAACAGCACAATCTGAACCAATACCAAACAAATTATCATTTGTTTGAGTTTGATACTTCTCCTCCTTACTATAGTATACTCCTTGTCGCACCCTTGTAAGCATATCCTTGGACAATGTGGGATTGCCATTGAGTTGGCTTACCAATGTAGGCTTAAAAAGAAACCTACTATTCTCAAGCTCCACTACTGGTCTCACTTCATTTGTTTCATCCAACATAGATTCTACCACATGTCTTATCTCACTTGTAGATACCTCCTCCTCTGAATCCACTCCATCATCGATAAGAAATAAAGATTCCTCATTTGTATCAGAATCTTGTAGATTTGAATTGGTGTAAGCCTCAAATAAGCCTCAGACCAAGGCTCTAGCCACCATTTCTTATCCTCTTTACCTTTTGACTTCATTTGCAAACCTTCAAAAATCTATTGAGCACTTTGTAGTCCCATTTTCAGGAACATCGATGATCTTCTCATTAGTCGAAGCACACTTGTAATCACCTAAATTTGCTTTCTTCATGGTCTCTTTGAGATTTAACTCTCTCCATATATTTTCTTGCTTCTTATGGGCCCGTCCAAATTTCACACCATCCTCCTTGCATTCAAAATGTGAAAGCTTGTTTAAGATCCCTATATTGTGCAACATGTCCATTAAGTCATAAGTATGCTCTTGCCCAACCATGCTACCAACCATGCTAAAAATGATTTCAACAGCATCAAATCCTGTGAGATGTATTGGAAGCATATTATTTGGATGAAAGTCCCTAGAATATTTTATGAGCAATACAATGAAGTGACATGAGAACTGCACGTCTAACAATGCCTCCTTACTAATAAAATTGTTTGATAGTGTATAGGATGCATGTTTTATAATCCAAGATCTCCATATTTGGAAGAAGAATGCCACTTTTGCTACTAAATGAACTCTCTCCACCAAGCTCAAGTGCGGGGACAAGAAAAGATCAATGTAGTCTCCAGCAATTTCAAGATAAGCCTTTGTTCCTATCATGCCCCACTCTTTTCTATGTTTTTCCATTGTTTGCTAACTCTCCCAAACACCATTGGACTTGCATACTACATATCCTTTGTACTTCAACCCAATTTTGATGAGCATCTCATCTAATATCTCTTGCCTTAAGCATATGCTTATCAACAGAAAAAGAATCATAGACAATGGTAACATTATTCAAAGTAACCAAGACATCACAGCCAATTGACACTTTGGTTTGTCAAGAATGTTGACTAGTTTTTTTCCATTGTGTATAAAATCTTGATCATGCATGCTTGAAACCTCTCCATTTGACAAGCTAGTTGAAAGAGGCCATCCAACCCATTTGATCTTGTATCTAGTACTATGCTTACTTTCATAATTAGCCAACATCAATTTTCTTCATTGACTATCTCCATCTGATGCATGTCCAATAATCAGACCTACTATCCATTTGAGCTTCTCATCCCACAATGGTAGAATTTCAATCCATTGTTTGTGAACAAAACTTGCATCAAACTGATTATAAGTGCAATTAGCAACCAGGACTAAGTGTAAAATTTTTTCATGAAGTGGATTTACAACAAAGACTCTTGCATAACCACCAATGATACAAGTCTCAAATGCTTCAGCAATCACATCATATCCAACTTTTCCTTCTCCAACTTTTATCATGGATGAAATCCCACACTCATGGTTTCAAGACTTGTATATCCATCAAACCCAATAAGAGTATCATCTTTAGGGTTCCACCTACAATGAAAATAGTAAATGTTATAAAATCTAAAAGTTAATCGATAATACTTTTTACCTGCTAAAAGAGCAAATATTATACATTTACCTTATTCACTTCTTTATGATTGTCTCGTCTTCCACTAGAATAAATGGAATACTTTCTATGATGCCATGTTTTTCTTTCTCCTTTTGATATATTTCAGCAATGGCATCAAATATATATCCATGTATCCGTGGTATAAAGTGGGTGGCTTGTCTATGGCCCCTCTTTGTCGTTGAGAGTGAAGGGCCATTTAGGTTATTACCAAGGAACTCATGCAGCCTTGGTCCACCCCACATCTTTGTAACCTCAAACAAAGCCTTTGTATTTGCATTGTATTGTTGTCTAACATGCCTGCCTATCGACTGGTCCAAGTACGTTTTAACGGTCCGTCGAGAAACGAATCTAAGCGTCACCAGCACTCCCATGGAATGTTCCACGGTTTGTTGCACCTATGGTTTCTCAAGTCTGCCTCACAACAGAACATTCGCAACCGGACCCACTAGGATCGACTTGAAATCTGTGTTCCTAGGGTTAAGGTCTCCTAGTAGCATTCTAGCATCGGGTTTTTGACATCCTACTTTACGCAGAGATACTCAATCCAAAGTAGATCCATACCGCACTTGGTTCAAAGAGAATGGAAAATGAGAGGGATGCACCACTCAACCTCTCTACCTGTAGGGTGTGGTCCCATTTTGGTCCCCTAAAACGACATGAATCAGGTTCTAACCTAGCATTTCCCAAAGGTCAAACGATGGTAAACCCTTGTGAGAAGCCTCCCAGTTCTCTGGGACCACCTTGCCGTAGGACAGACCCATTAGGGGTTCCGCCCACCCGCTTCCCTTGATAGCTTTAGTTTTCCAATTAGGTCCTACCACAATTACATGTGACATTTAAAACCAGCTCCCTTAATTAAGCCTTTAAAGAACATGGTTCGTTCACATAATTTACAGTACAAATATGAAAACTGAGCAAGTAATCCTTTTGACTTATCTTCAAGTTAATCTTTGTCTCGTGCCCATATAGGAGAAATTGCGTATCCCTTCTGTCCAACAGAAGTACCTAGTCCACATCACATGGCACCATAATTTCCATCCTTTCTCTAGAATAGGATCTTCCAATGCCCTAGACGTTGGGCTCACCGCAGTCTACAACTCCGTTCCGGACTAGGCAAGGGGTGTACAGAGCTTCACTGACCCTAAGCAACCTAGGAGTGAGAAACAACTTTCGTGATTGGCCTTTTCACCACTCGACCTTCGGCCCGTGAATCAAGCAGTGCCCTCTCGGGTTGAAATGCGCTGTGACCTTGTAAATGATCCAACCGCACAAAATATCCTTTCTTAATTAATCCAATTAAAAATCAAGCACAATCAAGGCAATCATCCTAATATCATCTTCCAAGAAAACATTCATTTATTTCCCATGGGAATTTGTCATCATAGGCCCCCACCATGAATTTACCATTAATCACAAGCACTTGGAGTAATCATCCAAACCACAATCCAACAATTAGTTGAATGTACAAGCATTTAGGGAGTTGTTCGATCGACTAACAAAAACCAATTGTTTTTTTCCAACAATACAAGAATAGACACGATAACAATTCCATTGCATATTCGCTCTCCCCCTTGGGATCAAAGAGCGATTCTATGCAAAATTTACTTAACACTTGTATGCACAATTTTTAATGTCATTCTTTTTATGATTATGCCATGCCTAACCCCTGATCAATTCTTCCTTGTAATTGCTCTATCAATGAATAAGCCATATGCAACTAGGTGCAATTAACTTCCCTTGATACATGCACTTTGCAAGCTCCATCTTTCAAATATGTAAGATGGAATTTATCATTTTCGATGACCTATACTCGCGCATTATAGTATGGGCCCTAACGTATCTCATACAAGAATCAAAGCAAGCATCTATCAATTTGGAAATACATTACTTACGACCAGTACCGTAGTTGGATTAACAGTGATGCCTTTACCCGAAGCTTCGTTGCTGGTTGTAGGTTTGCCATCCACACGTGACATTCTTTGCTTGGGGACCATCATCCGCAAGTAGATTTGAGAGATAAGGAAGGAATGGATTTTGAGATGGAAGAGTGTAAGAGAAGATGACTTAGTTGAAGACTGGGATATTGGGAATTGAGCTAAATCTCTCCCTTGCAGCTCTCTCTCTCTCTCTCTCTCTCTCTCTCTCTCTCTCTCTCTCTCTCTCTCTCTCTCTCTCTCTCTCTCTCTCTCTCTCTCCTTGTGCTTCCTTATGCCTCCCATGCCTCGTATTTATAGCTAAACAAGAGAAGAAGGGTTGTGACTGAGAGAAAGAGCTCTTTGTGGAGGGGATCTTGGAAAAATCAGTGAGATCGGATGCTCAAATTATAAATATGTTAGTTTCATTGGCTTCGAAAGGGGATAAAACTCCAAGACATTTGCTTAGATATCTTTTAGATCACTCCTTTTTCTTCGTATTCGAAGTGATGTCTACTACCTACAAATTGCGATTGTAGCATGCACAATTTTGCCAATGTCTCTTTTTTCTTTTTTTCTTCCTTTTTAATAATATCTCCAAAACTAACTAAAACATCACTTGATTTTTTTTAAAAATGACATCCAGGTCTAGAAATCTCCATATATTTTTAGGATAATGTTTAATATATGTTGGTTTTTGCCCAAAAATCTAATATTTTTGGACCATCCATACCATACACATTAACACTAGTGATTAATATGGCTCATAACTCTCGTTCACGTTGTAACTTCTGTGAAGAGTGGCTACGATCCTTTTCAATCCGAGAAAAATATCAGATTACGACATTCGATTTTTTTATATATTTTTAATATAATTGTTAGTTATTAATGCTAGTTAGTTTTTAGTTAGTAATCTTACTAACTTATTAATTGACTCACTAACTTTTAAACTAACCAACTAAATTTTAATTGCATGGAAATATTACACGTTGACCTTCCTTTGATCGTACCAAGTTTGTAGATATATCTTGTAAAAAGTCCCACAAAGTAGGCTTTCCACCAAATTTTCCTAATCTATGGGCTTCTATTATATTGTTATAAAATCTTTGGACATCTTTTCGATTTAAAGACTCCATGTTGGCTTCGCATAAGCTTCTCATTTTCATTGAAAGAACTACAAGCTAAGACTTACTCATCCATAACTTTGGAGTAAGTTCTTTTATATGTTTTTTGGCATCAATTGTTGTATTCCTAAGCTCTTGTCTAGTGAGATAGTCTAATCTTCTGCCAAATCATGTTTCCCTATTTCCTATCTTCTCTTGTACAAGCTTCTCCATGTATATTCTCATCCTAAAGTCATTAAGCCTAGATATACATTTGCAATGGCTACAAGAGAAGTCTGTAAATGGTTTGCCATTAGTTGAAACACGTAGACACTCAATATGTCGAAAGCAACCATCTATTTGGAAGCATGTTTTTCCATCCTGTAGATTTGCCCTAGTAAAAGGCTCTAAAAACCAAAGCTTACCATCGCATTGATCATCTAATAAAGGTTTCACATTCATTTTATTCTTGTTCACTACAATAAATGGACTCCATAAACCCCAACATAACAAGTTTAAACTTATTAATGGATTTCCATTGTCTTCATGGTTATTAAGAGAGTTCAATAGTGGACTTCCCACCTTTGTAGAGAACACAAATTTGTTGAGAGATGTTTGCTTTGGATCATGTACTAGTCCCTTTCAAGGATGTCCACGTGAGCCTATAAGTAATGGCTTGGATTTTTCCACCTCCTTTGAAAATGCCTTTGTGTGTAAAATTGACTTTGTGTGTTCAGTCAAAATAGTATATAAATCAGACCTTGGAGGGCATAGATGCAACCATGTATCATCATACTTGCACCTTACACAAGCAAAGCTTTTGTCTTTAAAGTCGTGCAGTGTAGCTACAATCACCTCAAAATTCCAACCTATATTGAAAACAAACGTATATTATGTAACAAGTCTAGTATTATAGAGTGTCGTCGTCTAGTATACAATCCCATTCTTAGAAGAGAAAAAATTTCACATCTATAAACTCAAAGAAAGAAGATAAATAATACCTTCATGTCTCTCCATGTAATCATGCAACTTCTCTATCGAAGCCTTTATCTCTTTTCTATCATCTAATTCTTGCTCGATTGTTGTAAATTCTATATTCACCTTTTTAAGCCCTCGAAACATAAGATAGTTTTTTTCATGCCATTTACCATCCAAAATGTGTGTTCTCATGAAGTTAGATAAACAAGTATATGCGGCATTCTTCCCTCCTATTGTGCCCTTTCAATAAAATGAGCTACACTCGTTACACCATATTTGAACTCGAGGTTCTCCATCAACATCTTCACTCAGTAATTCAAATCTATCATCCCTTAAGATTGTGGATTTTTTTAATTTTAGCCTTACTCTACTGCATTCTTGTTTCCAAGTCTCAAGAATGCTTGGATTTAGCAATTTACTTCCTAGCTTTGATGTGAGATGTCTTGGAGTGTCATTTTGTTCCTCATCAACATGTTCTAAACATTGTCACTTATCTGATGAAGGAAGTTCGTTTATGATAGTATGACTCCTCCTAATATGAACTTGATGATGGTCACCAAGAGTCCATCACTCCTCTTATCGTTTCTTCACCAGAGAGTTATCCTCGATGAAGTCAAAAGATCCATCTATAAGCTCGTCACCCTCAAATTGTTCACATATTTGAGCAAAGATAGGTCCAAGTCCTCTGTCTTTTCTTACCCTCACAAGACCTAGGTCTTCTTGACTTTCATCGAGGATCACTTGAATCTTGTGAAAACACCTCATGAAGCCCAATTACCAAATCTATTATTCCTTAAGTAGGAACTGCATTCAACATTCAAAGGATATTATAAAAAGAGGAGTTCATTAGATGAGAAAACTTGATATTAAGTGTCAGGCTTGCTTGATATATTACACTAAGCACTCTTAAGTCTATGATGTAATATCATGACATGATTAATAATGCTTTTGTACATGCACTAGGGTTGTCAATAGTGTTTTGAGTTAGTAATACTCTTGTATATTGTGACATGGAATCTTGAAGTGATTTCTCTTAAAATTTATAAACACACAACTAACTTAACCTTGAAGCACTAAAAGCACACTTGAGTACATAGTCTAATGATACTCAACCAAACAATCATGATGATCAAAGTGAATTAAGAAATTCAAGCTATCTACACAAATTCAAATAAAGATAGTCCCACTGAAGAAAAACTTGATTTATAAGAGATATAATGCCACCATTTCAAAATGATACATAAAAAATAAAGAGCACACTTTCTAACATATGAAAATTTCCAAACGGATCTATATCTCTGGACAATAAAGTAAAACTAGTTACAAGTCATGATATATGGTATTGATAATGTAAAACTATATTTAGATAAAGCTTGGCTCCATTTCTTCCAAGGGATGCATAGCCAATTCACCATTCATACCATGGTGCTTATAGATATGCTCATTTATATTGTCAAATGAAACCCTTTTTAATGGATCGACATTCATCATTTTATCTCCAAAAACATCAGACAAGTTTCTAATCATTATCAAGGATGGAGAGATAACTTTTGTTACATCAAAGTAATTAGAAGCATCTTCATAGAAATAACAAAGCTCCCGTAGTATCTAGCCAAGAGCATAAACATCAGTCTGTGGGCTATAAAAACCCTTCAATGTGGTGTCTTTCAACTCATGCACTAACCATTTTCTTCGTATATGGTCTACTTTGCATTGCTTTAGTTTTTTTTTCATACACTTTATCATCATTTGAACACCCTTCGTGGCTTGGAAAATCCCTTCCTCTTCTTTGAGAAATCCAAAGTTGTGCCCCAATCTATAATCTCCACACGACAAACATCACCAACAAAATCTAATACAATATTTCCAAGATGTAGATTTATGTGTAACCATCTTGCTTTATGCAAACGACACATTCCCAAAATTAATGCATGTATAATAGATGTGATACATTTCCAAAATATATTTATTTGTACTATTTTATCACTTTTCAATTGAGTTTCTTCATCACGCCTTCTTTTATCTATACCCCAAGCATGAAATAACCTTGTAAATCGACCACAAGATGTAGGCAATTGAGTCATGAAACTTAAAATATTTCCACCATTAAAATATGGTGTTATGGTCCATAGAGGTTCTTCTGCAATCACTACAATCACACATGCTAACAATGGATGTCTAATCTACATCACTATCTCTCTTCGTTGCTCTACTTTCCTTATAACACTTTCCTGCATAGATCTTGTTGTGATCAAATATTGCTACCCCTACAACCTTTACTTTGAATACCACACCACAAGCACCCTTTCATAGTTTTTTCCCTAGAACTATCTCATCTTCACTCAGAAATGTTGTAGAGTACACATGAGACATATGTGCACAGTTACTTTGAAGGGCATGCACTTCATATATTGCCATTGAAGTGGTAAAATTTTGTTCCATAGCAACATATGCAGGCCACATCTTTTTATCCCATGAAATTGACTTGTTTAAGCTTCAATCAAATTTTGATTCTGCAACTCGTGCTTCCGTATACAATGCAAGTATTTTTCCAACATCAAAATCTTGTTGGAAGCTAGGTTTACTAGTGTTCCAAATTTCTAAAAGATTTCCAATCATGCCAGAGATCACATTACATGTTTTGTGAAATCACATTACATCTTAGTATGTCTCTTTTTCCAATATTCCAACAAGCATCTCTCATTTCTTCTTCTTTCATAAAGCATAGCCATTTTTCCAAAAGTATCTTTTTATCCAATTTACTCATTTTACCTTGGATACTTGTTTTTCCCTCAACGTCCATACCTAAAAGGTGAAACCAATAGAGCATATTGATAAGATTTCTGTGTGTGTGTGTGTGTGTGTGTGTGTGTGTGTGTTTTCCCATCTTATGTAGTTAAAAAATTACCCTTAAATTTTGACTTTAAGATAGATACTAATGTGGATTATCGAGTACTTGCTTTGAAACGAGTATATGAACAATTATGTAGTGTTAAGAAGCACAAAGATAAAATCTACTATCATTTTTTAACATTAGTTATATTTTTTTGTATATAAATTAACCACACTAGATATGATATCCATTAGTGCCAAAATCATAAAGACATGGGACATAGATACCATCTTTAGTGCAAGTCATCACTAGCTATTCTTCCTAAACTCCATAAATTGATCAATCTCTTGCTTTATCAATAATATTTATATCTCTTTAGTAATATTCTCCATTGGATCCTGCATTAGACTCCTATTAGATTATGAGTAGTTTATGTATAGTTACTACATTGGGTAACACGTTGCATAGTAAGATTATGTAAACTTTATGTCTCTTTAGATGTGAAAATAATGACACTAAATATAGTATCATGTAGTGCCAAGCCAAATGGACTTAGGACATGGATACCATGTTTAGTGTAATCCATTTGCAAAAGCCATAGTGTAAAGGATATATTCTCTACCATTTGAAAGTTCCAAAAAGGTTTTGAACTATATACAAGGTCATGTCATATGTTAGAACTTGGTACTCCAATCAAGGATCATGTATGATTTGGACTATCATGATGGGTTATGTATTGGTTTAATTAACATTCAATGGTCTTATATACAATATTTTCAAAAGTTAAAAACCTTCAAAAGATAATTGAAGAGAAAGAATCTTACTAATGAGCTCCTAATGAGTCCAATGAGAGAGAGAGAGAGAGAGAGAGAGAGAGAGAGAGAGAGAGAGAGAGTTCTTCTAATGCCTGAAATACTCTCCTTATTGTGAATGAATCTACAAGTACACATAAAACTAAGTATACTAGACAATAACTAATGTTTAGATACAGGAAAATTGTGAGCTTTGTATGGGGGATAGAAAAGTACTCCTAAACACTATGATGACCCATATTAAATGTTCCTAAGGTGTGCATGTGATCACTTGTGCATCGAAATGACGTTAACAATGGCATGCACAAACCAAGTACACTAGGTGAGAACTATGGCCTCTTAACTTATGCCAAGTGCAATCATATAAACATGTATTGATCATATGGAAATAGTAGATTTACACATGCGTAAATCCTACAATGAAAGTAATAACCCTAAAATGTATACTGATCAAACAATTTATTTAACATTACCTAAGAAAACTCTTGTAAAAGAGATTATACCCTTGTAAAATTTCCCTGCTCCGAATCAACAAATAAAATCCTAGTAAACCTCTTGACCAAAGTCATCTCTGCTTCACGCAATGATTGGGACAACAAGCTGATGGCCGCCTTGTGGGCCTACCGCATGGCTTACAAGACGGTTGTTGGACAAACCCCCTTTAGATTGACATATGGTATAGAGGAAATCCTTCCCTTGGAATTCTTCATACCAAGCCTCAGGATAGCCCTTCAAGAAACATGGTATGGGAAGGGGGCATGGACAGAACACTTGATTGAACTCGAACGCTTAACAGAAACTTGGCTTTTAGCCACCCATGCGCTCATATGTGAGAAGGTAAGACGCAAAAGCTAGTTTGACAAGCATGTCAAGCAGTGCAGCTTCGAACAGGGTGACTTAGTACTGCTATACTCAATAATTTACTAGTACTACCAACATGACGGTGCATGCTGGCACCTGTATCTGTTTGTGTGCCTGCACATGCAAATGTCTGCTTTGGAGGGGGTATACAGGACAATAATAATGGCAACGTGTGACAAATACTCAAGGTCTTGATGGTCACCACTCAAGGTGGCAGAGTTGGGGCAACCACAAAGTGAGAAAGAGAGAGAAAGAGAGCCACAGGAGGGTTGTGTGCTGCCTTCTTGCCCTTGATTTGACACTTGCTTCTCCTTCCCTTTTGAGCGCTCGACTGATAGAAGAATAGACCATTCAAAGAGAGAGGGAGGGAGGGAGAGAGAGTGCATTTACATTTACACATTTTCTTGCAATAATGACCACATGAAGGAACAATAAAGACATTATGGAGCCACTACCCTACTAGTTCACTCCACTCTCCTCAAGGCATCTCATCCACCATGTATGATTAAATTTTGATAGTGCTCTTCATGCTCAGGGGGTTCACTATATATATATATTCTCTATATAACGTGCGTTCATGGCCTATTTATAAATATCCTAATCTGTGAATTTTTCTTGAATAAAACACAACCCTTTTCTATTCAATCTATAAGTAACCCCTTTATATGACACCCTTCTGTATGTAAAAAAGTATAAAAATGATGTTTTAAAAACCCCTTATTTTGAACTCACGTTATATATACATATATTCATGAGTGACCCCCCAAAGGCTTCATGCCAACAATGGATGGATCACATGGGTGGTTTGAGCATGCATGTGGGTGGTTGGGCATGCGTGCAGGCAATCGAGCATGTCAAAAATGGGTCGAGACACATGATGATTCTTATTGGAAGAGAGAGGGAGAGAGAAAATGTAATGGAGCAGCAACCTCACCTTCAAGTCGTTCATCATCTTCCATTATTTCCTAGACAACTAGCATAACATAAGTGTATACAACAGTACTAAGGTCCGTAGGACCATTCACACTGGGTCTAAGACCAGCGACTTATTTAATGTCCCACACTTGCTGATACAGCTGGACACAGCTATTAATTGTTAACAAATTTTTTACCAATTTTACGTGTTTCCATGCGAACATGCCTTTTTCAATTCGAACCAGCGATCTAATGAGACAATCATGACCTACACCTTCCTCTTGATATTTTTCATTTTTACTACCTATCATTCTAATGCATGATCTGTCCGTTATTCATTTTCACGTATTTTAGGGTATTCTCGCATGTGTTTTTGGCTCTTTTTCTATGTGGACCTACCCTAAACACCTCCAAAATTCAATTCTGATTGAATACCCCCTTGCACAATTTTTCTTTTTTTCCCATCCTATTTTGGCCAATTTTATTTTATTTATTTTTCTGTGAGTTTTAATGCTCAACTTTTCTCTTTTTTCCATGTGAATGCCTATTAATGCCACCTGAAATGTGTTCTAACCTACCAACCATGTCCCACAAGTTTCACTTGACCTTTTTTCTTTTCATTACACTCCATTCTCATGCACTGATTTTCTCGTATTAATTTTTGACTCCATTTTTCTTTGTGTTTTTGCCATTTTTTTCCATGCAAACGTGCCCTACCGTGCCTAGAACCACGTTCTACCTTACCCATCCTATTTGTCACTTTCCTGTGAACAGTTTTTGTTTTCATTATTTCTTGTTTCAACCACAGTATTTTTTTGTATTAATTTTTATTTCATTTTTCATGTGTGTTTTTACCGTTTTTCCCATGCGAACAGGTCTTATCCCTATTGGAACCGTGTTCGGAGGTGACAACCCAGTTTGTCACATCATTCAAGATGTTTTTCCTTTTTACCCCCTTTATTTTGACCAACGGATTTGTCAGTATTAATTTTTTTGTGTGTTTATCAGCCAAATTTTCGTCTTTTACCCATGTGGATGCCCTTAATTGTCCCTAGACATCCCATTTCACTTTTCCACACTCTTCCTCTCGTCCTCTGACATATTTTTCCTTTTTTCCGTTCATCCATCTGGTACTTGGTTTAATTGTTATTAATTTTTCAATAATTAGCATTTTATCATTACACTTGTTTACGTACGAACACCCGTGTTTCGCGATTTTCCACGCATTGCTGCATCCATGGTGATGACCTTCTCCCATGCGCACACCCCATTCGCCATGTCGCCTCCGTCGTCGCAAAATTCTTTACCCCACGTGCCCACGTTCATGTGCAACGCAGAGGGGGGATTCTCCATTTTGCTATTCGAAAACCACGAAATACAAAGTTAACACAACAACACAATAATAAACAAAACCTTATTTCTAACACTCGAATCCCTGCCCAGCCCACCTACAGGGCCCCCGCCCACCACAAGCCCCCCCCTACAAACCGCTCGCCATCCTTAACACTACCCCCTCCCTCCTTCACATCCTCTCCTCCCCGTCTCCTCCTCTTGTCTCTCCTTGTCTCCTTCCCCCACCCTCCTCCATCGCCTTCCCCTCCCTCCACCATCCTTTTCTCCTCCTCCCCTTTTCCTTTCTCTTTTTCCCTCTCCTCCTCTTTTTCTCCTTTCTTCCTCACCCTCCACCTCTCTCCTTCTCTCCCTCCTCCTATCGCCTCCAACGACGTGGAGTGCCGCGCCCGCGCCCGCGCCCAGGATATCACTAGCCGCCACCCCTAAAGCTTCCGCAACCACCCCGCACGGCCTAAAGCCGAAGCCCCTGCCTGAAACACTGAAATTGTTGCCGCACCACTGTAACGACCGCCGTCGACCACCCACCATCCGCCGCGCCCCCCCCCCCCCCCCCCCCAAGGTACGCTTTTCCTTTTCTTTTTGTTTATTTTTTAAAACAAAACCACCACCCATTTATCAATAAAATTAACCTTTTGTTTTTAATTCAACCTGAAAACACACTTATCCCTTCCCAATTTATTTTACCGAAACATAAATAATAATTATACAATTTAGCAAAAAACAAAAAAAAAACCCTCGTTATTTCGCTTTTACATATCTCCAACAATAAATTACAAAACAAGCCCCTCAAAACCCACTTAACCAAAAACACAACAAGAGAGAAACCCAAACCCACACCCCCTAATGGCCCCTCCACCCCCACTTTTTTTAAAAATCTACACGTATGTATCTATATATTTTTTACTAATTTCCATTAACCAAACAAACAAACAAACCACACATTTAAAACAAAAAAAAAAAACGAAAAACAAAACCAAAACCCAACAAAAAATAACAAACACAAAAAACAAACCCCCCACCCACCACATACATTAATACCATCCACAACCACCATTTTTCTACTTCCCCCGTTTCTTTTCTTCTTTTGTGTGTGACTGCCCCTTTTTCGCTATGTTGTGCGCGTGTCCCTTTCAAAAGGTCTTGTTTGCATGCGGGGTTTTTGACCTCGTTGTGTGTGTTTGTGATCATGGTTGTTCACATGCGAGGACTCATGTGTGGCTTTGCCCACATGGTGGCAAGCTTCTAGCTATTCAAGAGTCCACGTAATCCGTGATCGGGTACCATCTTTTCCTCCTTTTTAATCTTAAAAAACAAACCATAAAAGCATTTAACAATTGTCTAATCTCATTAAAAATTCAAATGAAATGCAAAAAATTGCACCAAAAAAATCATAGAAAAATATGCAAGTTTTTGAAAATTTTGAAATATTTTATATTCATGAAAAATACTAATAAAACAAATTTTGTGTGTGTGTGTGTGTGTGTGTGTGTGTGTGTGTGTGTGTGTGTGTGCGTGCGCGCGCGCGTGTGTGTAAAACAAAAAACAAAAGGAAATTCACAAGAATTTAAAATGTCATATAAATTTTCTAAAATTTTGATTAAAAAAGAAAAAGTCAAAAATTTTATAAAAACTTTCAATTAAATTTTCATTATGATTATGACTCCTTAAAAATATATAAAAATTAAAAAACATATGGAAAATAATTTATTTGAGAAATAAAACAACTTCAACAATAAGACATTGTGAAATTTTCCAAAAGTGGTTGTTTTTAATGCTTTAAAAAAAAACAAATACGAAAATCCATAAAGAAAAAAATAATAATAATAAACAAACAAAAACAAAACCAAACCCAACTTAAAACACATCCATATAAATCTATGAAAAAGAAAAAAAAAACACATTAGAAAAAAAAAAACACAAATCCAACACATAATTACCCAAGTGCCAAACTCTCCTTTGTCCCTATTCTTTTTTATTAGGATTTGGTTTTTCGTAACTTCTAGGACACCACCTATGCTACTTGGTCACCTTGTTGTTTGCGAACACAAATTTTTCTTTTGTTTTTGGATTTTTTACAAGTGGGATTTTTCACGATAGACCTTGCGGGTCTCCACAGACTGCCATGTTTTTTCTATTTCCCTCCTTCACATGCACCGTCACACATATGTAATTATAATTAAAAATCAATCGACCATTGCACCCACAAATTTAATATAATGCGTATCCTAAAGTTTTAATTAAAAGGTAAAACTTTAAAGGAATTGGCTGTTAATTTATAAAAGGAACCTTGCATGTTGCATGAGCACATAGCACCATAACCCACTTAATTTGGTAACTTAAAATCCATTCACAAATATACTCACACATGCACTATACACACAATTAATTTGTAATTAATAATGAACCCCCCAAAGTCACACATGCATGCGCTTTGTGCTATAGATCATATAACTTTTTAAAAATGAATTGTATTTGTAGAGACCTCTAGTCTAGTTAAGTCAATATAAGTAGGGGTTGGGCTACGCAAACAACTCACTATGCATGAACTGATTAATTTAATAATGAATTGTGATTACTTGATCATCTAATAAAATGTAATAAAATGTGTCTTGTAGTTTTCACTCACCCACTTCATTGCATCATAGGTATACACCTTACAATTACGAAGATTGGGATTTTTCTTGGTCAGAGATAAGGATCTTGTCTATCTATACTTATTATGATGGTTGGAGTCTATGCTAGTTTAGTCTTGATTGTTGTATTGTGTCTGGGATATGGACTGCATGGAATTTTATTTCATTTTGAGTGTTTAATTACGAGGTTTTTAGGGTGCTTGAATGTATGCATCGCATTAAGCTTTTGGTTGCATATGTGCACAGGTCATGTCAACTTTTTCGTAGGATGTGAAATGCTTGGGGAGGTCTGGTCTAGTACAGTCAATGTGTTGTCATTGCTATTTTTGTCTCCCCTATTATCTATCTCAGTGATATGCTTTGGAGACTTCCATGACTTCATGTATTCAGAATATTTATATAGGAGTGCATACTTCATTGAAAGATAAGGTGGATTCTTTGACTAGTTAGCTTAGTAAAGCTCTTGCGGATTTAGCTTCCGAAAAGAATGCTTTGAGTGATATCCATACACAAATGATTACAGCTACGGCTTTGGTGGATTCACAACAAGCCATGATTAAGGAGTTAGAAGGAAAGATTAGCACTTTACAAGAAGCAAATGTGTCCTTAACCAAAGAAAAGAATGTCGACCTTGAGGAAATGATTGAATCAGTTCTCAAGCTTGGTATTTGTGAAGGCCAATTACAACATTCTCACAAAATTGTAGAGTCTCAAAAGAAGTTTATTGATGAGCTTAATCAGAAAGTTGCCACTCTTTCTGTTCCTCCTCTAGGCCCCATGATGTCTTCTTTGTTGTCTAAGGAAAAACTAGATCATTTACAACAAAATACTAAACCATGTGACAGATTTTTTGCAAAGGTAGAATGCCTTTAGTAGCACATGAATTGTATCCAGGAGGATTTTGCCCACTATGCTGAATTGGTGTCACCTCCATCATCCTTTTGGATTCAGTATCAGCAGAGCAACACTTTCTGTTGTTCATCTCTTTGAGTAATGAGGATTTAGAACCTCTAGAGGATGGGTGGCAGAATATTCGGTCAACATATTTACTTAAAGTAGTATTTGACAGATTTGTTGATGACTTGATCTCTCATGAAGCTCAACTATTATCTTTTATGTATCTCTGAGGAGATTTGCGCATCCCTAATGAGGAGGATATGAACCTTTATGTAGGAGATGTGATTTTGCAGGCGATTATGTATGTCCATTCAGCTGGAATGAATTTGGTTGATGGCCTAAAGAATTATCATCAACACACATTGTTGTGTAAAGGCTCTGCTTGGCATTCTCCTTTGGAGGTTTGCCGTCGACGGAGTGTATTTCACAAGTCAAATATTCAGTCATTGAGATCCCAACTATTAAACTATATTGCTAACAGTCCTTTATTCAATGAGGATTTCTTTTCAACTTTTGATTTTTTTTGGTTCCATCTATCCTTATGATCCTCATGATATCCTATCGTATTCCTTAATCTCCTATTGATTATTATTGTATATTGTTGTCCTCCAATCTAATCTAGATAGTATCGCTCTTTTATCTTTTACTCATGTTGTTTCCCCTCACATTCCAATTTTTACTAGCATGCCCCTTTATTTCCGATCCTATATCCTCGCCTACTCCTATTGAATCTACTTCTATTTTTTAACTTATTCCTTTTGTTTTTCTAGAAAAATCCCTTTAGAAATTTCTATTGTCTTTCCCTTCTTTTCCACCCTCGTTATCCCTTCAAATATCTTCGTTCTATGATTTATCTTAACCCCTCTTCATTGTTCCCTTGTTATCCCTTTACCATCTCCATCTAATTATATTAATCTTTCTCCCTAATCGGTGATGGATACTCCTGGGTATAAGAGTGATATCCTCTGTCGACAGCAATGGACATTGAATGATTCTTTGATAGGACCAGTGTTTAATTGCCCTATCATTCCTAGCTCCTAGGACACTTTGGTGCAATATTCCACTTCTTATCTATAGTTTGCTAGAGCACATGCTTCTTCTGAGGATACTTCCGTATGCTTGGCCTCTCATTTTTGTTGGTATCTTGCTTTTATGCATCAATAGTCTCACTTGAATATTAGGAAGAGTATTCCAAACTTGATGATTAATCCGAATGAGGATGTGGTTGTTGCTCAGATGGATGTTCTATATTGTTTTTCACAAGCTTTTCCTTCTAGGTTCATTATCCTATTGGAAAGGATGTGTTGCTTACAATTTCTTTAGAATGTGCCTCTACATTTTGTAGATGAGAACAAGAGTCTGGAACGTCTCAAGTTGAGTATGAAGTTCAAGAAAACATATCTTCATCCTACATAGCTCGTGGACACTCTCTTGAATGTATTGATCATTTTTAATGAAAATCTTTCTCCTTGCTCTTCCATTTTTGGGAGCATGTGCCATTTAGACTACATTGTCTTGTGTTCATGTGAGTTGTGCATAGGTTCTGTGGTGTATATGTGATGTTTTATCCCTCTTGCGTGGAGTTAAAGATGAAGATGAAGCTGATTAATGGTGGTTCAAGATTTTATCTACGAGATGGATGTTTATGATGGAAGAAAATTAACCTCTTATATCCTTTAACAGTTTGTCATGCTTTTGTGTTTCAAAGTTGAGATAATGAATAAAGGTGTTTTCCTTTCGTTACAATTCCTTATTAGATACAGGTTATGAGTTGGGGTTGTGTTTGTTGAATGGTTTTTTTGAAGGTGCTAAAGAAGAGCGAGATGAGCTATACTTTAAACTTGTATTCTCTTTTTCCTAGGTCATGAGGATGCTCCCTGATTAAGTGTGGGGATATGTTGAAGGTTGAAATGATTTGATTTTTTGGTGAGTTTTTATAGTTTTTGTGGATTGAAAGGTTGATTTTTTATGGATTTTGAATTATGTTTAGTTTTTTTGGAAGTGTTTGAGAGTATTTTGGATAAATGTTATTAGGTTTTGGAAGCTCGTGATGGTTTATAGTGGAGATATGATGTTCTGACATGTTCTATGAACTCCTGTTTTAGTGTCCGATCGGTTCTGTTCGAGTTTGCTCACCTTCTGTTTTGCTATATTTTTCTTCACTATGAGGGGTAGGAATAATGATCGATGAAGTTTGAGAGTTTTTGGAAGCTTATTGATTGATTCTTTATGGTTTTAAGTGATTTAAATTGAGCTAGAGGCATTTTGATGACCTTCTATATGGTCATGTAGATCCTCTGTTGAGCTTCTATAAAGCCTCTATCTCTATTCTATTCTGTTATGTATACCTCTGTAAGTGTCATGATGGATGAATGTGTAGCTTGGGGAATTTTTCCAATCTTGGGAAGAGATTAATATAAGTTGAAATTAGCTTGAAGAAGTGGAAGAAGTAGCTGTTGAAGACTTGAAGTAAAGACTGAAGTGACAGTGATAGTAGTGAGCTCTCAAGGGACACTATAGTGGCTCTGGCGACCTTTCATATCAAACATACCTCTTAAGAGGGGTATCCCTGACCTATGAGGTGTTATGAAGGATTATTATTGATTATCTCATTGTATATTTTAGAGAGCATATGTGAGAGAGAGTTTGTGTGTGTGAGATAACAAAATTTATGAAAAACAATGTATCTATGAGTGAGAGATTGTGAAAGAAAGCTATGGAAGCTTTGAAGAAGAATAATATGTGATTATTTCCATTCAAATTGGTGTATTCTATTGTGTCTTTGTGGTTTCTTAATGAATTCTATGAAGAATATAAAGAGCACAATCAATTTGGTTCAAGTTAAAGTTGTGAGAGAATTGTTTCAATGAATCTACGTGAATATTTCTAGTTCATAGTGTTCTTTTCCTTGTTACAATTGTATCAAATATGAGAAAGATGTTTGTTGATGATACAATATATATTTTCTTATAGTAGATTCCCTATTTTCTTAGTGTTCCTCTTGAGGCTCCAGGTAGGGTGAGAAACTGTGTTTGTGTTTTGTTGTATATTCTTCTTTTGAAGCAATTTGATGCTCTTTATAGTTTCTTTATATGCGGATCAATTCGTGGATTTGATGGGCTGAGTTGCCCTATCTTGTGGTCGTTAATGAGAGTGGGATTTAAACACCAAGGAAGTGCCGGATAAGTGCCAATTGATGCAAATTTAAAGTGGAATTTAAATAACGACGGAAGCGAAAGACATAGATCCAACAATTTTAAGTGGATGTGAGAGATGGGAATTCAAATTACTTAAAGAGACCAACCTTTGCACTGGTTACAGATTTTTCATAATTTTTTCAGGTGCCAAATCAAAGTAAGACAATTTTCCTACAATTCAAGACTTCAAGATGGACGCGTAGAATTTTTTAAACACGAAATCGGGTACCGGACGGAGAAGGAGCTTGAGGCCAGGCACTTGGATCGTCAAATTATTGCCAAGATTGGAAAAGGCATGGCCCTTTGGGTTCCAAAGGCCCAAAATTTTTCATGTGAAAGGGGGGAGGATACATTTTTGGGAAAAAAAAAACGGCATGAAAAAATAGCCACCCCCCTCTCCCCACGCCATATCGATTCTTGGAGAGGAGGGATTGGGGCTATCAAACAAGCCACTACTTTGATCATGCCAACCTATTCCACCAATTTTTTGCTCCCTATTTTTGGTCTTTGCATGAGCAATGGCTCCCTAGATATAGAGATGTAGATTTAGTCTTTACGTGCTGTGTAGAGATCGATGGCGGGTCCGATGCAAGTCTTCTACAACCTTTCACAACTACTGCACAGCAATACACCAAGCAACGTTTTCCACTAATTTCTCAACAATACATGTAATCTAAAACCTATTTTTGCAAATAAAACTTATGTTTGCTTCCTTGGAAAATACCTCAAAAATTACATATTCAAAATCTACAACATGTGCACCCACTTTTGATTGATACAACTAGAATTGTAGAATACCTTGAAACTATTTTTTGTAATCTTGTGGCTCTAAAACAAATATCGAAACAACCTTAGATACCCAAAAAAGTAGCGGGTAAGTCCTAAAGGGCTTTACTTATATAATATATAGTGCTTTTCTTGCACATCAAATCTCACAGCAATCTGAGATTTTCATTATGCTCTGCTTCTGGTGCCTCCACAGGCACTATCCAAGAGAAAGAGTGAAAGAATGAGAGAGCTCTTTACTCCTTTCTTCTTGCTTGAATCCTTACTTCTTCTCCTTCAGTTCAGTCTTCAAAACTAGCCTCTCTCAATCGAACCACTATGATACCATGTCAAGAATTGCATGGTGGAGGGAGTTGCTAAAGTTGCTATCCCAAACACACACCATATGCATAAGAGGAAGGTCACTCAAGAACATAAGAAGAGATATGGAGGCCAAAACATTTTCTTGCAGGGTTTTTTTCTTCTTCTTTCACACACAATACAATGTAACAAAGTATGGATAAGATGCAACACAAAGGAAAGTGACCTACTAAGTCAAATAGTGCATAACTAACTATACTAATCGACTAGCACTATATCTATGCAAGTTATAGATAGGTGCAACAAATTGAATATAATAAGTGATAAGTTAGTGGCCATGTGAGGATCATTATGGCCACCGATGGACCCATCTAGCTAGGTGGTCCATCATATGTTTGCATGTTTTGAACCTGCCATCTCAATAAAAAGAGTTGTGTTTTACTGTTTGCACTTTGCATTTTACCTTTTGCATTTTGCATTTTTTTTTCACTTCAATACATACACAACCCAACAAGCATGATGTATATTCAATCCACAAAAATGTCACATGGTTTGTTGAAGCAAGAAATGTTTGAGTTTTGAGTTTGCATTTCGAGTATTGCGTTTTACATTTTGCTTTTTTGTGTTGCTTTCGCTTCAATACACATACAACCCAACAAGCATGACGAGCGTGATGTATCTTCAATCCACAAAAATGTTGCAAGGTTTGCTTAAGGAAGAGAAGTTTGAGTATTATGTTTTGTGTTTTGCATTTTTATGTTTTTGTATTTTTTGTGTATTTGAATTTGAGTTTTATATTTTTTCATATCTGAACAATTCATATTGCTTCAATCCTAATCTAATGAATTGGTTCCTTCCAATTTAGTTTTCCTAACCTAGCTAAATGGTTTTTGAAATGCTAGCCACAAATGTACCATCCATGCCCATGTAGGGGATATGCAACACGCAATGATGCAACTTTGCACTATGGTGTAGGGATATGTGTACTATGATGAATGCACTGAGGAGTGTACTAGGATGTTAAGGAGATTGCATATAGATGTGTGCGCTAGTGCAAGGTAAGTTCACTTGTACACATGAGCACTAATGGGCACACAAGTGCACTTGTGTGTATAAGGGGCCTGTTATTGTACACATATGTGATGTTGTGCACTATGCAAAGGAGTATGTGTACTAGGATGGTGCAAGATGATCGCACGAGTGCATGTGTGTGCACTATTGTACATTGGTGGGTATACCATGGGATGGGTGTAAGTATATGCTATGGTGCAAAATGCCCTAAGTGATGTGTGCATGGGTGCACTTATGTGCAAGGTGCAAGGATGGTGAAATAATGGAGATGTGCACTTGTTGATGCACAATGGGGTGTAAGCAATGTGCACAAGACAAGGTTCAAGGGCTACACAAGTGCACTAGTGCACTGGTGCATGCATGCGCCATGTGCATGAAGGGTGCACACATGATGTGCACAAGACAAGGTTCAAGGGTGGGCTACACAAGTGAACTAGTCCACTAGTGCATGCATGCACAATGTCCATGAAGGGTGCACACACGATATGTGCAAGAGATTGTGCATGGGTGCACTAATGCACACTATGTGGGTGGAGTTGTGTAGCAGGATCATTCTAATGCATCTATGCACAAACATGAAACTAAGGGTGCACTAATGTACATGCACATGTACACTTGTTCATGTGTGTAGGAACTAAGATGAATCCTTATGTTCTACTGTGAGGGTGCACTATAATGAAAATGTCCAAGACCCTTGTGCACAAGGTGTATGCTAGCCAATCTCTATGTATAAGACTGCCTGATAAGGCCATGCACACAAAGCTCTAGGCATTAGAAACTATGTGGACAAAATGTATGCATATCAATCTCTACACACAAGACTTCCTAACAAGGCCATGTGTACAAAGATCTAGGCATCAAAAACTATGTGTGGTGAAATATAGGGCTTCTTTTGTATGAGTTGGCTAAGGGTGTCAATGTGCCTAAGATGAAATGATGTGCAAAAAAGGTGGTGAGGAAGGTCTTGTGCACAAGTGTATATGCATTAGGTCAAGTGTGGGGTAGGTGCACTAGTGCATGTACACTTGCATGCGTGGAATTGGTATTGCATAAGCACACACAAAGGTATGTGTATTAGATTCTCACTTGGCTATGTGAATGGGTGCACTACTGCACATGTACACTAGTGTGCAATGGTGTCAGTGTGACCTAGTCATGTGCAAGGTTGTTGGGCTAGTGCATGTGTGCACCAAGATTTGGAGTGGTAATCATGACATGTCTAGAGTGCAAGGTGGGTTTGTGTAAGATAGTGCACTAGGTTGTGTGCACTAGTGGGGATGCTAGTGTGTATAGGTGTATGCAAGGTAGTGCATGTGGGATGTGTAGTAAAGGGGTGCACAACGTGTGAAATAGTAGGCAAGTGCATACTACATGGTGGTTAGTGCACAATGGTTGCAAGTTGTTGCACATGTGCTCTCCACATTGGATGTGAACTAGGGATGGACTAATGTAGAAGGAAGTCATGCAGTAATATGAATGTTTCAACAAAGTGTAGCTAGACTAATGAATGTGTACTAGGTTGTGAAAGGATTGGCATGTCGATTTTTATTACATAGGAAGACTAGTGCACTATGGCACACTAGTGCACAAGTGCATTGTGCACCAAAGTTGTTAAGTGGTGCACATGGGTTGTGTACTAGGGAACAAATGCATTGATGGATGGTGGAGGCCAAGTGTTAGGGGGTGTGCATAGAGTGCAATGGGTGTGTACTGAGGGCACACTAGTTCATAGTTCAAGTCCACAAGGTGGGGTTCATTGTAGATAAGTGTGCACTAGGAAACTATAGGGCAAATGCACAAGTGCACAATGCAAAGAGGGATGCTCAAATGTACAGCTTTAGTGCAAGGATGGATCAAGGAAAGTGTCTAGTACATATTGCACATTGCATGAATGTACATTGCACATGTGCAAGGATGGTGCACTAGTACACAATGCACTAACTCCAAGTCAACAAAACAAAAAAATCAGCTTTTAAAAGAAGAGAGTGCGCATCATTTGTGGATGACATAATGATGGATTTAATGATAGAAAACAATCTCAAATATTAAAGAAAGGTGGAATGTGATGTAATGACAGGTTATCAAGGAATAATCCAAAAAGAAAACTCCCTTTAGTAGTTGAATCCATAAATTGAGTCCCTTTCTCCCTCTTAGCTCTCCTTAGACCCTCCCTTGCGAGTAGGGTGGGAGCCACATGGAAAAGAAGAGAGAGAGAAAGCATGATACTTAGCTACTTCTTCCCACTTCTTCTAAAATGGCTACATGATGGGTGTCATGAAAGCATTCCTTGTGCTCCTTGTAGCTTCTCCTCTCCTTCATTCTTCAAGTGGTGGCTCCTCCTCTTACAAGAGCAGCAAAGCAACACCTCCTCTTGGCAATATGGCGATGGTTGTGGTGGCTTGATAGTAGTGGAATTGTGGCAGGGATAGTGGAAAGGATGAGGATAGTGGTGATGGTGGTGGTGTTAGAGGGAAAGGATGGGGATATGGTGATGGTGGTAATTAGGGAGGAAGTCAGAGGTGATGGTGGGTACAAGTAGATTAAGGAAGATGATGGAGTTTATAAGAGAAATTGGTGTTGGTAGAGGGGGATAAGAGGAAGAGAGGGATGGCAGAGATGATGAGATTGTGAGGGTAGTGGTAAAGAAGGTGGAGAAGGAGGATTTCTTGGTGGAGGTTTGGGTGTGGAAGTTGGGAGGCTAAGGTGGTATAGGAGCTCTCGCTCAACCACTAAGACCCAGGGACCGCTTATTGCTTCAAGTGTTTCAAGCCAAGTGCAATAGCTACCTCTCACATAGCCATGCACTCTCTCACACCTATAAGTGTAGTGAGCTTACCTTCATGCTTGATTAAGTCGCCTCCTCCCTCAAGCACTCCGGTTGCTCCACGATCCAAGATGCAAGCCCAAGAAAGCTTGATCCTCAAGATCCAAGTTCCATTGCCGCATGTGAGACAAGAGAAAAGAAGAAGAAGAAGAAGAAGAAGAAGAAAAAGAAGAAGAAGAGAGGAGAAGAGGGAGAGCTTTTCCACCACAATCCCTCACTCTCACACACTCACTCTCTCATACTCCCTCTATCAAGCACAAGCACAAGCAAGAACAAGACAAAGAAGAGAGCTAGTTTTGGCAACACACAACAATGACCTTATTTATTTACTTTTTGCCTTTATACAAGCCCTAATCCCCTTTGGGCACCCATCCCTTTTTTGCATCATCGGCCATTTTAGCCTAGGTCCCCTTTTCCTATTCCCTTTCTACACTTACACTGTGCCCTCACCCATGCGTGTCTACATTTACAAATTGCACAAGAGGGAGTCTGATGCTCTCTTACAAAAAATTACGGTGCTCCTTTGCATTTAAATTACACCTTTCTTCTTTGCATGTGCCCTAAAATTTTAAGGTTATCCTTACACTTTTGGCCTTTTTTCCTTCCTATTTCTTCAATCGATTGGGTCACCTTTTTCCACTTTGCCATGCATATTTTTAATTTTCTTTTTTCTTTCTTATCACCGGGGTTAACATTACCCCCTCCTAGTCAAGTTCCAATCCCATGGCTCTTTTTGGCACTTGTTGATAAGGGCTCAGGTGGTTGATGTTGAGATATCGAGCTCTACTCGTGATATGCTAGGGTGACCATTGTGCATTTATGTCACCGACTTGTCAGTAGCTTTCTTGCTTGCACAATGGGGGAATACACACAAGGGTGGAGGCTGAAAACAGTTTTCCTCTTCTTAGTTGTGTAAGCCAAAAAGAACTCTCATACAAAGAAATAGAAGAACCCTATATATGGGTCTCAAACCAAACTCAACCAACTAAGGTGGCATACTAACTGAGCCACGAACTAGAGTAGATAAGGATAGCTATCATGTAACTATTATTTATGGGCGGTGTACCAACCGCATCTGCAACTGACAAGTCGGTGACTGTGTGGTCAAATACCACTTTCGTCAGTTTTGCAGATTAGCCCTTGTGAGGCTAAAGCTGTGTTCTTTGCAGTGACAGAACTTTTTGCAGTGTTCTGTAATGGCGTCTGATTCTCTCTCACAGATTGTCACTGAAAAGCTTGACAAGAACAACTTCCAAGCATGGAAGTTTAGAATGACGAATTTCCTTATGGGAAAAGGATATTGGGAATTTGTTGCAGGAAATGAAGAAGAACCAGTTCTTCCTCATGTTCCCAATCAACAGCAAATGTAGGCATTTAAAGCATGGCATGAGAGAGCCAGGAAAGTTATGTACTGGCTGTCTATCTGCATTTCAGACTCTATGATTGTGCATATTCAGGATGCAAGTACGCCAAAGGAGGCATGGGATACTTTGTCAAAAATGTATAGCACAAATACGCAAGCCAGGAAAATGCAGCTCAAGCAAGAGTTGCATAATGTGCAAAGAGAAAATATGAGCATCAATGACTACCACATGAAGGTGAAGAAGATTGCAGATGCACTTACTTCCATTGGGTCGCCAGTGGAAGATGATGATTTAGTTTCTGTGACCTTGAATGGTCTAGGAAAGGATTATGCACAGTTCTGAACATCCATTTCCATCCGTGAAAGATTTCCTGATTTTGAGGAGTTGATTGCTCTTCTAATTTCTGAGGAGCAGAGAAATGGTGGTGCATCTTCTTCAGGAGGAACTTCAAAAGAAGCTGTCTTCTACTCAAATGCTGGAAGAGGTAGAGGCAGAGGTAGAGGAGGCCGATTTGGAGGCCATGGTAGAAATCACAATATGCAGCAAACTCAAGAAAACCAGTCCTATGGAGGAGGATGTGGTAACTCTAGAGGCAGGGGGAGCCAAAGAGGTCGTGGTGGATGGCAAAGAGGCCAAAATGCAAACAGTAATGTTGAATGCTACTACTGTGGTAAAATGGGTCATATGGCTAAAGACTGGTATAAAAAGCAGAATGGCATCATGAATGGAAAATTGCAACAAGGGAATTATGCATCTTCTAGTAGACAGGGTGATGACAGAAATGAGCATTTGTTCATGGTGCAGCACATGAACAATTATGTGACAAGTGCAGAAGAAAGCAACGATGTATAGTATGTTGACTTGGGTGCATCAAACCACATGACAGGTCATGCAGAATGGATGGAGGATGCAAGGAAAATGGAAAAACCAGGATTTGTGGAGATTGGTGATGATACTGCACATCCTATTGTGCAGATTGGAAAAATTCCTTTGTCTATGTAGGATGGGAAAAAGAAATACCTGTCCGATGTATTTCATGTCCCGAATATCACCAAGAATCTAGTTTCTGTTGGTCAAATGGTTGAGCAGGGCTTGCAGGTCAGATTTAATCCTCATGGATGCTTTGTTGAGGATATGAAAAATAAAGATCGCTTGATAGCAAAAGGAAAGAAGAAGGGCAGAATGTTTACGTTGGATGCAGACATGTCTGAATTGAGTGCAGCAATGTTTGCACATGGGACCGGTGTAGTTGCAGATATTGATATCTGGCATAAACACATTGGTCATGTTAATGTACAGCGACTTAAATCAATGCAGGCCCAAAATATTGTTGCAGGATTGCCTAAATTCAAGGTTGCAGAAATGCATAAGGTATGTGAAGCCTGTCAGTTTGGAAAACAGGCAAGGAAACCATTTCCTAGACATGTTCAAGAGAGTAAGAAGCCATTGGAATTAATCCACTCTGATGTGTGGACTACTAAAGTTGCATCTCTTGGAGGCTGTCATTATTTTATCAGTTTTATTGATGACTATAGCAGAAAAGTTTGGGTGTATTTTATGAAAAAGAAAAGTGAAGTTTTTGGGCATTTCAAAACTCTTAAAGCTATGGTTGAAAAAGAAACAGGCCTGCAAATAAAATGCCTAAGGTCAGATGGAGGGGGAGAGTACCTCTCAAATGAGTTTGCAAGGTTCCTGCAGGAGCATGGCATAAAGCAGCAATATTCATGCAGTCATACCCCACAGCAAAATGGAATTGCAGAAAGAAAAAACAGGCATATTGGAGAGGTATCTTGTGCCATGCTCAATGAAAAGGACCTGCCTGATTTTTATTGGGCTGAAGCAGTTGCTACAATAGTCTACATAATGAACAGGACTCCCACTGCAGCAATACATGGGATGACTCCAGAGGAGAGGTATACTGGTAGGAAACCAGATATTTCTCATTTGAAAATTTTTGGTTGCATTGCCTATGTACATGTGGCAGATGAGTTGAGATCCAAATTGGATCCAAAAGCTGAGAAGTGCATCTTTATTGGTTACTCTCTGCAGCAAAAAGGGTATAGATGCTATAACCCTTCTACTCGTAAGTTTACAGTGAGCAGAGATGTTGTTTTTGATGAGATGAGTAGCTGGTATAAACCAGTAATGCTGCACAGAATTCACAGCAGCAGTCACAAAATATTAGTGGACCTGGAGCGTCCTCTAGCAGTGGTTCACATTCTTCGCCATGGACAGGCAGATTGAGATCAGGAGAATCTTCTCAAAGCAATGCAGATAGTGGTATGCAAGTATCACGAAAATGAAAAGAGAAGGTTGATCAGCCCATGTTTGATGTGAATGCAGGTCACTCTTATGTGGATGGTGAATCCAGTGGCTCAGAACAGAGCATTGATGATGAGTTGGGTATTCCTTCTATTGTTACACCTGGAGTCAGGAAGACCAGGGATGTTTTGAGAGCACCTGGGATTAAACCTAAAAAAACAGAGAAAGGTATTATGCTACTTGTCATTTATGTTGATGATTTGATTATGACAGGTGACAGTGATGAAGATATCCTTCATGTGAAAATGCTATTGAAGCAGAAGTTTGAGATGAAGGATTTGGGAGAGCTACGTTATTTCTTGGGCATTGAGGTGATTAGATCACCAAGTGGGATACAGCTCTTGTAGAGGCAGTATGGATTGGACATGCTGTCCAAATATGGGATGACAGGTTGTAAGCCTATTTCAGGTTTTTTGGAGCAGAATGTGAAGCTGAGCACAGATGCAGGTGAGCTTCTGGAAGACCCTACTATGTACAGACGCATAGTAGGAAGCTTGATTTATATGACTATTACCAGGCCAGATTTGAGCTATGATGTTGGATTGGTAAGTCAGTTTATGCAGGCTCCAAGGAAACCACATTTGGATGCGGCTAGATGCATACTCAGGTATGTGAAGTCCACATTGCAATATGGACTATTTTATGAGACTGGGGTTCAGATACAGTTGCATGGATACACTGATGCTGATTGGGCTGGTAGCATTTCTGATAGACGATCTACTAGTGGATATGTGTTCTCTTTTGGGAGTGCTGTAGTCACTTGGAGCAGCAAGAAACAGCCTACATTTGCCTGATCTAGCACAGAGGCTGAGTACAGGGGCACATCAATGGCTGCATGTGAGGTAGCTTGGTTGCATAAGCTACTTTATGATATGCATCAGCCTACAGATGGGCCAGTTGTCATTTATTGTGACAACATGAGTAGTATACACTTGGCAAATAACCCAGTCTATCATGCTAGAACAAAGCACATTGAGGTGCATTATCACTATGTGCGAGAGAGGGTTTTACTAGGTCTTATTGATCTAGTTTATGTCAGCACAGAGGATCAGGTAGCTGACATATTCACGAAGGCATTGGGCGCAGAGAAGCTGCGTAAGTTCAGAGACCTGCTTGGTGTGCAGGAATTGGGATTGAGCTCGAGGGGGAGTGTTGAGATATCGAGCTCTACTCGTGATATGCCAGGGTGACCGTTGTGCATTTATGTCACCGACTTGTCAGTTGCAGATGCGGTTGGTACACCGCCCATGAATAATAGCTACATGATAGCTATCCTTATCTACTCTAGTTCGTGGCTCAGTTAGTATGCCACCTTAGTTAGTTGAGTTTGGTTTGAGACCCATATATAGGGTTCTTCTATTTCTTTGTATGAGAGTTCTTTTTGGCTTACACAACTAAGAAGAGGAAAACTGTTTTCAGCCTCCACCCTTGTGTGTATTCCCCCATTGTGCAAGCAAGAAAGCTACAAGTGAGACTCCTTCCTTCTCTCCCACAATCTTGACAGTTAAAGGGTTTCCATGTGGGTTGATGATGGGGCTTTGTGGAGATTGGATATGGAGAAGAAGCATCACCAAATGGATGTGAGGTTGTGGAGGTCAAAGTAGATTGAGTGGGTGATGGGGGCCTTCAAAGTCAATGGTCTATTGTGGATTGTTGAATATACTTGAAAAGGAAAAGGAAGTGCACTACACCTGGGGGGTGTGCCTACTTCACCGTGTAGTATGGGGTGTCTGTGCCAAATGAAACTAGGAGTCGGGTTGGAACCTCAGGAAATCCTATGATATTGTCCCACACTTGAGGACCCAATTTGTGTACAAGGGGAGGTGCTATGGGTGTGACTTAAGGAGACACGTCAAGCACAAACTCCCTAGGTGTGTCCTACCCTTAATGTGCCCTAAGTATGAAGTGGGGAAACAGGGAGGGCTAGGGGCAACCGACCAAGGCCACCAAACACACCTAGCTTGAGAACCCCTACGTGTAGTGTTTGTGGCACTCTGATGTTACATGAGAAAGCTCTTTGTTCCTTTCCTTTTGCTTCATGTGGTTTTTTTCTTTGTTTTCTCTCTTTTTTTTAAAAGATACATTGGGAGGGAGCACACTATACCTCATCCTAATGCTCTTCAGTAGCTACATTTCAAGGGGGGCTAAGAGAATGCAAAGAAATGCATGGATTTGCATATAGCCCTTTTGGTTAATTCTTACATTGAGAGGGGTAGTAGAGAGGAAATGATTATTACATTTTTAGAACTTGTTGTCACTCATACCTTCCAAAAGGCTTGTGTAAAAAGCTGGCAAGAGAGCGGCCCTTAACATGAGAAAGGTCGTTGCATAGCTATCTATTCCTATATTGATATCAAAATAGAGAGGTGGCATGCACTCTTATTGGGCTACATGTTTTTTTTTAGTATAATTCGCAAGAGGCAAAGGTAATTACAAGAAGGAAAGTGGGGTCAAGGCATGCCGTGAACTTGTCCAAGAAGTGAGTGATGGAAGGTCGGAGGTATTGTGCCCCAAAGGTGAGGCATTCTTCAAGAGTAGTAGCATTGACATTATAGATCAAAGGGAACTCATACTTTCCATGCTTCCCTCCATCAAAATCCACACTGTGGTGCCTCGAGTAAGCCATCTAGATGGGGTCATCTCTTTCATATGGTAGCATGGTGCAAAAAGCCATCCATGCCTTAAAATTGGTGTCCCAGATCTTTTGGCGCCATTTAGGTTGGGTTTTATAGCTTTTGACATTTCTTGGCTCTTCAATGACCTTATCCTCCCAATACTTTGTAGAATCTCTTCTCCATAACATGGGATTTTTAACCCTCTCGTCTAACCATTGCTTACCTAGCCTCTTCGAGACCTAAATGGCTCCTCCAACCACTTGTCGAGGTAGCACTCAATTCAGGGTAGCAGGGTAGAAGAACTCAAATTCAAATGGCCTACACCTATTCTCCCACTACTCCCAATGGTTCAATTCCAGTGCCCAATTGATGGGCAGTTGTTTCTGAATTTGCAGCATCTGGACATTGGGCACTTCTTGTGGTTTCTTATTAAACTTTCTCCTCATGAATTCAGTTCCTTGTGTTTCCTTTTGGCTTGATCATTCTTTTCGTAGAGGTAGCATTTTCTTCTTCTTGGACTTCTACTTTTGTTGATGGAGGTGGGGGCAAGCTCTATTCACCATGTTGTGCCTCGATGTCACCAAGTTGCTCAAAATCAGACCCTTCTTCCCCTGGTGGTTCTGCTTGGGCCACTGTGGTTGGCTACTCTCGATGCTTCTACTCTCCAATTCCAAGTTTCTCTAGTTCTTTCATTGAGAGCCCCACTTGCATCAAAATTTACCTATGTTGCATCAAACTTGGGCTAGTAGTGGTTCTAGGGGTGTGCTCTTGGAGCCCATACCTTATGGCTCTCCTTAAGATCTCCAACTTCCTCTTTAGCCCATCCATGGAGTCGTCATCTCCAACTGAATTACATGAAGCACTGTGTCCAGGAAGGCATGTTGTTAGAGTTCTAGCCCTAACTCCATTGCTTTGGCCCTTGCCTCTTCCATGATTCTCCCACTTTCTGCTAGGGCAAGGCATTCGGCCAGGTCTCTAACCCTGTCTAGATTCCTCTTCTCCCATGCCTTGGCCTTCTCCTTCATCTTTCCCTAACTCTGGCTCTCAGCTTCTATGATAGCATTGCCACCACCTCCTCTTGCTTTTTCAAAATTGCCAACATTTTCTCCTTGTCTTGTTTGTGATAAGTCAACTCTTCTTTTAGTCGTTCCTACACTTGGAGGGTCCCAAGGAGTCGATTTTCTACATCTAGTAGCTTTTTAGTTGACTTCTTGTCTTTTTGGGCCCTAGCCTCTTGCAATTCCTTTAGTAGTCATTCCTTTTGTCATCTCTCCTTGTGGAACTCTGCATGGGCCTGTGTCTTCACCATTTTTAGCTCCTCGGTGAGCTCCTCTTTGAGGTTCTTTAGTTGTTCAAATTGCTCTTCCATGTCCTTTTTCCCCTATATAGGCTTGAGAAGTCCATTTCTAGCCCCATTTCTCCCTTTACATTCTCCACTTGTAGTTCCTTTTTGCACTTTCTTCTTCCTTCTCCACCTCGATTTCCTTCCTTGCTTATAGTTCCTTCTCTAGGTCCTTCACCTAACTCTGATAGATGGTTATCTGTTTTATCTTCTCTAGCTAGTAGGTAGCAAACACATTCTTCTCAATCTCTAACTTTGCCATAGTAGCCTTCATGTCCTCCATCTTTTTGAGGTGGCCTAGGAGCTCCTGCACATATTCGTCTCATAGTTGAATGTTACTGGTATGGCTAATGGCATGGACATTTTTGATGCTTCAAACTTGGCATGGAAATTGAACCTTGGACTTCTTTGGGTCTTTCTAGATTCTGCATCCACAGCAACAGGTCTCTTTGTCCCTGTCATCGGGGCTCCGCCACTTGGTGTTGTGGGCCAAGCTACTTCACTAAGTTCGGCAAGTATTGCACCCACACCACCACATTGCTTTGGTCCACTCCCACTTTTGAGGTCTCTTGGGTGGTGGCTAACATGGCAATTAGGGCTAGTGGTAGTGGGTTCATCGGGGTATTTCCCTTGCCTGGCATAATGGGCCCTTGAGCTCTTTCCTCTACTGCAACGCTGGAGCCTAGTTCATCACCTAGGCTTCTCCTTGTGAGCTCTTCAAGGCAAGAGGCTTGCTCCATGGACAACCACAAGGCTAGGGCCATTTGCTCATCTTCTTCTCTTTTCAACCTTTCCTTGTCCTTTGTTTTCTTTATTTTTTGTTCTCTTCCACTCTTTTGGACTCCTCTCCCATCTTTCTTAGTCACTTCTCTTCTTCTTCCTACTTCTTTTTCCATTCATCTTCTAGTTCTCTCGACTCCTTCTGTCCAGCTCCTAATTCCTTGTCTCCTTCCTCTATGGCTTTCTAGTTCTTTATATGTTCAACTTGATTTTTCTTTTTTTTCCTTGGCTTGATGGGACTAATCCCTCCTTCCCTTTTTTTGCCTTGGCTTGATGGGACTAATCCCTCCTTCCCTTCCCCACTAATAGTTCTCTCGCTCAAAGCCTCTTGTTGCTGCTAGACTTGGAGTAGAGCTTCCTTATTTTTGGGTGACTGCACAAGCAATCTATGGGCTGGTGAGCACTCGGGGGTTTCTTCCACCACTTCTTGTCTAAGTCTCCAACGGCCTCCTAGATGATGGTGCTGGTGAGCACACCTCCAAAACCTATGTTGGAGGCCTTAGCTGCTAGCTTTTTCCTTGTTGTCTCCATTGTGGAAGACAGAGACTCCCCACCTGCTGCTCTCGCTCCTGTGGCTAGCGCTTTTGCTAAATATTCAAGTCTTATCCACATAGCCATTCCTATTGATTTCATCGAGATACTTAGCCACAAGGCATATCTCTAGCAATGGCACTCCAATCATGCTCATCAAGGCATTGTACCTTTGATTGGAGAATAGAGCATTGACTATATTTGCCTGCAGCAGCCTAATGTAGGGGTTGGGGATATCAGCTAAGCTAACTCCATCATTCATGTATACTTGGGTCTTGTTCATCCCTAGCATGCCATAAACATCTCTTTTGAGCTACCTCTTAGGCTTGTTGACTAGCCTTAGAACTCTTTCCACCATTTCGGGGCTCAACTCCACTTCTACTATATGAGTCTATCCTCCTTGTCTCACTGTCATAGTGCATGATTCCTATTTGCATCAAAAGTTCGCAAGAACTCCATGCACTTTCTATAGTCAATGGCTTGGCTGACCTTCTCCATATATTTACCAAGATTACCTTGATCAACAATTTGTTTTACCACTTGTTCTTTCATTGCCATGTTTTCTAAGTTTTGGATGCTTCTAAACTTAAGTTGATTAAATGCCCTTGTTTCCATTGTTAGGCAGTATTTGGCCTGCTCTTCTTCCATCAATGGAATCTTGCTGGCTTTGTTGTGCCTAGCCATCTTTGGTTCCTATCATGATGCAACAACTCACTATTAGTTCACTTGAAATGACTTTTTGAAAAAAGATGAGGGCATCATGAATATATGCTATGGAAAGATGAAGTGCTCAAGTACAAAATGAAAATTTTTGCTTCAAGTAGTCCACAACAGTCCAACCAAGAATTTTATGAAATTTTTCCTTAAGCACAAATTGACTTTTATCCATCCTTTTTGCTTTTTTAAATTTGGTTTGAGGTTCAAGTTGTGTCTTCTTTTCCACCTTACCCCCTTCCCCCCAAGAGCGATGAAAATCCATCCTAGGATTGGAGGATGAAGGGTTAAGGGCATTAAGCACATGCTTGCTATGCTTTACTTCATCATGAGCCAATCAAATAAGTTTGGGTTATACTCCAAGTGGGCATGGCAGTCCATATCATGAGTTCTAATTCCTACGTGTGTAATATAGGTCAGGACATCAATGAGAAAGTCACTAGATTTCATCACGTTAGCAATGTGCAGTTCTTCCTCGGTCAAGATCTAATTGAAATGTGGTGAACCATTATGTGGTCTTCTAAGAGTCAATTACAATCGATGGCCAACTCTTTGAATGATGTAGAAGCCACATAGGTTGAATCATACTTTGAGTTTTTGATCGCCCATCTCTACTCGACATTGATCATAATTTGGCAACCCTCTTGTTTCCATTGGAGACAAAGACCATACCATGTACACAGAAAAGAAGAGTTAGAGCTGATTAGCTTTTTTAGCTCTTTTAGCTCTCCTATCTAATTGTAGAGACTTTGTTCGTGCTATAGGATGTGATCAACCATTGTTTGCGAACTTTCTCCCAAGAGATCTTGTTGCTGATCAATTCCTCGGCTACCATGGGAATCTTGACAAACATGAATTTAGATTCTTCCCAGGTGCATGGAAAGGAGGGTACATCTGCTATGCTAACAACTCTGCCTAAGTCTAGCTATTCATAGCTCCTAGCCAACGTGGTAAAAGTGGCATCCAATCATATATTGCAAATGACTAAGTCGTCTCCTGTATTCGTGGCTAGGTCCAAGGCCAAGGTAAGGATAGATCTATGCTCATAGGAGGATTCGAGGCCTGAAAGAGGTTGGGTTTTGGCTATAGATTGGACAACTTAGGAATTGATGCATGCTTCATGGATTGGTTGATAGGATGTTTAGCAGCCACTTGCATGATGGGTTGGTCTTGGGGCTCAGGTGATACGTTGTTTTTTTCTTATGGAGCAATTAGGACACTAGGAGTATCAAGTTGAGTTGGTAGGGATAGCTGGTTGTGGTTTTGGTTGATAGACTCATCAAGGATCTATGGGTTTGGTGCTTGTTGAATCAATTGGTGTCCCATTCCTAGTTGGCTCATCATTTTGTGGAGGTGGGCTAGAGGGCTTGTATTTAGGTGCATGCATGTCACTCGTAGTCTTCAATGACTAGATCTAATTGTTGCCTTCATAGTAGCCTTATATGTAATAGGTCTTTGGGAACCCATCGTAGCTTAACCATTCATCTACTTTTGTTAGCACCAATATTGTCTCCTAGGCCTAGGATGTGAGGTTCCATGGTTACGAGTTTGTGCAGTTTGGCTTATAGGCAACTGTGGTTGTCATTTGGGCACCCATTTGAGTTGTTGCTCAATATTCTTGGATGTGTCTCCTTTGGGTTGTAGGCAGTTTGTCTCGACAAGGTGGGATAAGACACAACCCCCCTCCTTAGACCTTGCACTAGGTTCCTCTACCAATGGCACTGAGGCTTCGATGGAGCCACACTACCCTTTCTCAAAGCCATCACAATCCCAACATTGCCAATGGCGAGGTGAATGCACTACGAATCCTATTCGACATTGCAATGTGCTTGTTTTTTGAATGTGCATCCTAGCAACGATTCATTACCATTCTTGGTGTTAGACAATAAATAAAAGATCATAGGTAGGCTTTCAATCTCGATAGAAATTGCTATTTTGCACTTTCCCAGTAGTGACTAGGATTGTTCCCCAAATGGATTGAGTTTAACGTTAGTAGGCTGCAATTGGGGTTGACCAATGAGGGCCCAATGATCATGTGTAAGGATATTAAAGTCAAGTCCCTCATCAATCAATAAGTGTATCAAAGGCATGTGTATTCTGTGCAGTCATTGATATGCATAGGTAGGTAGGTGCTACTATTTCCTCATTCTCATTCTCTATCTTAGTGATGGTGGCTACTCTTACCTTCATAGGGGGTTATAACATTGGAGGCTCGTGTAGTGGATGTGTTGGAGGGTAGTACTTCTTAAGGTAACTGCCATTGAAGAAGCCTATGCCCTTTCCCTCTAGGGTCTCAAGCTCTATGTTGCCAGTTCAACTAGCATTGCAGACTTTGAAAGGCCCCCATCCTCTGAACTTCATCTTTTACTTATGGCCCTTTACAGAGAGTATAGTAGCACTAGGTCACCTTGCTCAAAGTCACGTTGTTTGACATGTTTGTTAAACTAGGTCATCTTGCATTATGCCTTTTTGCATATTAGCACATGTATCACTAGGACTCGGGTCTCAAAAATACATTTTAGCTTTACCATACATTTCGTTCATGCCTCTCCTTTCCATCCCATCTCTCTTGCACTGCCACTCTCAAGCTTGGAATGACAAACTCCACTGGCAAGATTGCTTCGGTCCCATAGATCAGCTTGAATGGTGTTTTCTCTACGACCATCTCATAGGCTATCCTATAGGCCCATAGCGCTGCCATGAGTTTATTGTCCCAATCACTGTGTGAGGCAAAGACTATCTTAGTCATCAGGATGTTCACTAGGATCTTGTTCATGGATTCTACCTGACCGTTAGCTTGAGAGTAGTATGGAGATGATTTTCTATGGATGATCAAGAATGTGGATGGTAAATGAGCAATCACTTTATTAATGAAGGGCATGCCTTGATCACTAACTAGCTCAATTGGGCAGCCGAATCATGAGATCACCTGCTCCCAAAGGAACTTAGCCATGGTCCTCGTATCATTCTTCCTGGTGGCCCAAGATTTGACCCATTTCATGAGATAATCCATCGCTATAATGATATATTTCACTTGTGAGTACTATGTTGCGGGGCTAATTGGCCCAATAAAGTCAATCCCTCACTTTTCAAATGGTTGTCATGCTATTATGGTGCTCAACTCTATCTTGTCCTTACGGATGGGTACTTTGGTCCTTTGACGTTCATCTCAATTATTCACAAACTTAATAGCATCATGAAATAGGGTGGGCCACCATAGCTGAGATTGCAACACCTTGCATGCTATAGTGTCTCCACTGACGTATCCTCCATCATTGAGGATTTCATGCTCACATACACATAAAGGGTGTAGCCAAAAGATAATGATGAAACTTCTTTACACCAAATACCATGGCTAGGCCTCCATTGTGGAGTATTTCATCTCCGTATATGTGAGTTTTCTACTCTAGCAAAGCTCACAGGATAATTAAGATTATGTTCACCACATTTGGAACAAAACAGCTCCCATGGCAAACTTCGAGGCATCAATGTGCACATGGAGGAATGTCATGTTCCAATCTAAGGCTCCTAGAATTGGTGTAATTGTGAGAGTCTTATTTGGTTCCTCATAGGCACATTGGCATTCCTTGGTCCACTCAAATATTATCAAAAAATTATAAAGGGGTCTAGCAATCAATGCATAATTCAAGATGAATTACTGATGATACCTTGTGTTCCAAGAAGCACTGAACTCCCTTATAGTTTGTGTGTGGTGGTAAATTGACAATGACTCTAACTTTGGAGAAGTCGATGGCAATGTCGTTCTTAGACACCACGTGCCCTAGGATACATTTGTGTTTTACCCAGGAACTGGCACTTTAAGGGGTTCAAGGAGAGACTATGTAGCCTACACTGCTCAAAGAGTGCGCAAATTTTATGTAGGTTTTTTCTCCAATTGGAGTGAATGCATAGATCATCAACAAACACCTTTAATTCTCCTTAAGCATGTCTCTGAAAATGACACACATGAGATGTTGAAAGGTAGTAGGTGTATTCATTAGCCCAAATGGCATGACTATATGGGCAAACATTCCCCATTCTATTGGAAACTCTATCTTATGCCTATTATCAGGGTGTACCTGCACCTGATTACAACCTACGAGGCTATCTAGGAAATTGTAGACCTCTCTTCCTGCTACTCTCTTGAGCACGTGCTCTATGTAGGGTAGTGGATAGTTATCTCTCTTTGTCACAGCTTTGAATTTTAAATATTTTACGCACACACAAATTTTTTCATTCTTCTTTAAGACAATCACTATGGGTAATACCCAATCTCTGTGTGCTTGATTTTGTAGATAAATCAGACCTTCAACAACTTATCTATCTCCTCCTTGACAGTGTGTGCGTGCTTTGGATTTATCAAATATGGTCACTGTTTAATTGGTGTTACATCAGGATTCATCAGAATGTTATGGGTCCTTTGAGCTCATCTAAGGAGCAAGTGAATACATTTATGTACTCTTGCAGGAGAGTGATAAGATCAGACTCCTCTTGCTTAGTCAGGATGTTATAGCTATGAATATGGACCAAGCTTTTTCCTCCCCCTACCAAGTTGGCTTTCTTGACCTTAGCAAGCCCTTCTATTGGTTCATTTGCCTATCCTTGCCTCTTAGCTCCTAATAAGATCACTACCCTATTGCCCTTTTTAAACTTCATGAAGCATTTAAGTAGGTCTTGGGACTTCTATTGTTCTTCAGCTTCCATCCCCTTTGGCTTCTTTCTCTTTTCCTCTTTCAACCGCATATGCCTTAGGTGGACTAGCACGTCATCCCCTTTGGTGTGTTTGGCCTTAGGTGGTCAAGGTATTACTAGGTCACTCTCAAAACTCACTTCCAACTTGAAGTTAAACTCATAACCTTCACTAGAAGAAGGATTTTCCCTTGGTGGTTGTAACTTTGAAGTTGATTCTATCCTAAGGAGTGGTGCAGTACTACTTGGTTGAACTAATCTAGCTTGCTCATATTCTATACTCCTAGATGGTCCAACCAAGTACGGTTGCATCCTATTCTGAAGACTCCTTCAATCCTAAAGACATTGGCTTTCCGTGGCTTGGAGTCTACTCGTATCTATTTAATCACTCAGTTATCCGTGTCATAATCTATTGCCACGGCCTCTTTCCCACTTTTCTTCTTTGAAGAGTAACAATCTCCATACTCATTGTCTGAATCGTTACATTTTGACTGCTCATCTTCCCTTAGGTTTTTGCCCTCAGCCCTCTTCTCATCCGTATCAATTCTCAATTGTACATTAGGTTCAAGTTGTGCTCTTTGGTGGTCCATGAGATCCTTGAGGGGTTTGAGATTGGCAGTTGGGTTATTTGCTAGCTCTCTTGTCAAGCATTCAAGGATCCCCTCGAGCTCGAGTTTGTTAAATGGAATGTAGAAAGGGACAAGTATTGGTTGTCTACTGGAGCTCCTGGTCATCATGCAACATGGTACTAATGGTGGGGTCTTACCCTTTGGTAGCTGAGAGGTTGTGGCTTCATAGGACTCATTGGCTCTCCTTGCAGCTTGCTACTTATAATCATCTTTGTCATGTGAGAACGGCACGTTGATGGTGGCTAGCACATGCATCCAATCTTGCTCATCCTCAGGGCAAGGGATATACTTCATTAGTGGCATGTAAGAGTTCCTAACCTATGATTTTCCTTTCAAGTTAGCGGAGATGGTGTCTAGGTCGACTAGCATGGTCTTCTAGGTATCCATCTTGACTATTACAACCTCTAATCTATTGCCAAGAATATGAGACCGTTGCCCCAATCATCTATCACTCGTGCATTTCTCATATCTAGGGTCAGCCTACTAGCAGGATGTCGTAGTCCACTCCCTTCATGACTATGAAGTTTACTGAGAACTGGACTCCCGCTATCTTCAAGGGCCAGTCTTTCAGTGCCGCAAATAGCCTAACTTTCATTCCGTTCACCAACATGACATTAAACCTTGCAATCTCCACTGGTGGGTTATCCCAAGCCTACATGACTACATGGATGAGTACACTGACTCCTACGCCTGTGTCCACGACCCCCTTTCTTATGACATCCCCTAATGCTATGATGGCAGGTAGGACTACGTGCATTTATGTGCCTTCCCAGAAAGCATTCACGTTGTCGTGCCACTACACGGACACACTATGAAAAACTCTAGAGTGCATCATCATCCGACTTTCTTATTGATCAAGAGAGTCAATGTGATCCGAGTCATTAATACTAGTGTGAGTAGCATGAATGGCCCAAAAATACTAGATTTTTGTACAATTTTAGCCTATTTTTTATATTATTTATTTTAAAAATCTGAAAAAGTTACAAAAGCGTCTAGATTAGGATGGTATGCAAAAAGCAAGTTGCTTTTTCAGCCAATTATTAGATTTTTCATAAAAAAGAGAGATGGGTGGAATCGCACGCGTCGCAATCGTAGTTGATAGGCTGAAAATTGCACTTTGAACTGGAAGAAGGAGTGAACTAGGAGATCCTTGAGCAAGTGTACTACAGTTTTACCCCCCCTTTCAAAGTCAACGGAACCATCAGATTTGGGTTCTGAGAAGCAGAGAAGGAGTTGTTATTTTGATGCATATTTTTGTTCTACCAAGGAGCTCCAAGAGATCTAATGCTTGGAGATTGCTTCTGAGTCGTGCCAGACAAAAGAATTCAAGTTCAGTCAATAGATATTGATTCAATTCATTGTGCTTTGTCTTTGTCGTGTTTACCTCTTGTCTATTCTTTTTCTTCTCTTCCATCTCCTATCTCTACTTCCTTCTACCTCTAATCCCCGGTGCATACGACCTTTCAACAAAAACCCCTTCGACATCGGTGAACCCGACATGAAAGGTCGTCAGAAGAAGGAAAGACAAGATGGGAGAACCTTCGAACACAATCTCTAGTGATGTTTTGCAATAGCTGGTGCAAAATATGAATATGCTTATGTAGGTACAACAACAAGTGACAGGTGATGCAGGCTTCTGCTCAAACATAAAGTGTTATGATGAATGCTCTGCAAGCAGTTGAGCGTGAGATGAAGTTATTCAATGGCAGGAATGTATATGCATATGTACATACCTATGCTCAAAAGATGGAATTCTTTGGGGTGGCTCAACTTGCATGGAGCCGGTATTTTATTCGGATCACTGTACATGAACTAAAAGCGCAAATCGTTGAATTATACATGTCGAATGCTAACTGGGTAGCTTTCAAGAAGACACTCAGGGAAGAATTTTATATTGAAGATACTAGTTTGATTATGCACAAGACTTTTGAGGAGTGGGTTTTACAACCTAATAAGGGTCTTGTGGCTATAGAATTGTTAAGAGAATTTGAAAGTTGATTTAAGCAGTTCGATCTTGCAGAATAGCAAGCTCTTGCAAGTCAAAAAATTGAATTGTTTCTACAAGCAGTAAATCTTGAGCTTCAAGAGAAGCTTATTTGCTAGAGGATTAGACTACAGAGACAAGTCTAAAAACAGAGTGGAGGCATGTCAAGAAAGTTTTCATTGCTATTAACCCTCAAACGAATGAAGGTGGAAAATCCGGAAAAGCTAAAGCAGAAGACAAAGACAAAGAACAAGGCAAAGAGAAACGGAAGACAAAGACGTACAAGGATAAGAGTCCTAAATAAGGGAGAAAGGCGCACAAGGAAAAGCGCAAGTCAAAACTTTTGTAAAAGAGCGCAAGTGCATCATGGTTTAATTCAAGGAGCGCCGGGCTCTCACCCGTGCAATTTGTAAATAGAGATGGGCGGTGGAAAGGAAGCTAGGAAGATAGAAGGACAATGGGAAAAAGGGCCTAGGCTACGGTCGGCCATGTAAAAAAAGGGAAAAGGGGATGACCGCCCAAAAGGGATTTAGGGTTTTGTATATAAAGTTGAAAAGTGAATGAGAAGCTCATTCTTGTGTGTGGCCAAAAGTAGCTCTCATCATCTTCTTCTTCTTCTTCTTCTTGCTTGCTTGAGCTTGTGCTTGAGAGAGGAAGTGTGAGAGTGTGAGGGAGTGAGTGTGTGAGGGTGAGGGACCGGGGAGGAGAAGCTCTCCATCTTCTCCTCTCTTCTTCTCTTCTCTTCTATTCTCTTGTCTTGCTCGCGGCAATGGAGCTTGGGGATGGAGCTTGCTTGAAGCTTGCACTTGGATCGTGGAGCTACCGGAGTGCGCGAGAGAGGAGGTAACTCAATTGGCATGGAGGTAAGCTCACTACACCCATAGATATGGATGGCGCGTCGGCTATGTGAGAGGTAGCCATTAGTGCTCGGCTTGGAACGCTTGAACAATAAGCGGTCCGTGGGTCTTGGCGGCTGAGCGAAAGCTCCCACATTTTGGTTCCGTTGTTGCTGGGACCAATGGATTCAAGCCTTGAGTGCTTGCGGGCTTTGAATCGAGCATCAAAGTAAGGGTTTCCCCGAATTGGTACTTGAGATAGGTAGGAAGTGAAGGGGTTGAAGATGGTATTTGATCTCCTTGGCAAGTAGGTTTTTTGTTTTGTTTGAGGTTTATGTTGTGAGATGGAGTTGTTCTATTATTGGTCGATTGTCATCCCATGCCTTATCTTTTGTGATTTGCATAGGAGGTATTTTTGTCTACTTAGGCTTTAAGTGCATTGGGGGTTGTAATTGAGAGGAGCACTTCTTAGCAAGAGTTTAGTTGATGATACTTTTGAAATTAGTACTTGTATCCCTCAAATATAATGGGTTTGTTTCTACACGAATTTGACCATTCTAATCATAGTTAGGGGCTGTAACAGTTTGGGTTTCACCTTAGATTTTGGAAGTAGTGACTATTAGATCATTAGGTTTAACCATGGGAATAGTTGAGAAAATTTTCTTAATTGGATCTCAAAAATTTTTGAAGCACTTTTCGTCTTATTGGTTTTGGGCATACCTTTGACGACATTTTTGGCTTCGTCCTAACGGTTCATGTAGTTTATTTTCTTTGATTGAACTAGAAAGTGAGGTTGATTGTTGCTTCTTCACATTCGATGTTTTTACTATTCACTTGTCATCAGGGTTTTCCTTATTGGAGCGAGTGATATGGCTAAGATTTGGAAGTTTTGCCTCTGCATCTTAAGGAGATAACTTCTTGGAAACTTCAAGTGCAACTTTGTCAATGCTCTCAAAGAGAGGTCATTGGTCCTTGGAAGTATCCTTGGGTGTCCCTTGTGAACTATTTTCTTAGATTGAGCAATTGCAATATGTGCTTATTGCTACTATATTCCCTACTATTGCATGTTTCCTATTGCTACACCTACTATTGCTTGACTTGTCACACATAATTTAAGAGCTCCATGATATAAGCCATTGCCTTGTTACTATCAAATGATTGGATAATAATAACACAAAGAGTAGGAGGAGGTATCCTAGTGATAGAACTACACCTCTTATAAAAGGAAGCACAAAGTTCTTGAGAGCCTAGGTCACTAATCAAAAGGCTTGGACAACAACACATTAAGAGGAGCTAGGGTGAGGACCTTCAATCATTGAACTAAAGGCCTTTAATAGAGGTGTACAAGAAATCAAACAACAAAGGCATTAGTTGGCTCATCATGCAGACCCTAGCAAAATTGATGAAGTGTCACCATGGATGAGGTAGTAGCTATACAAGACTTGGAAATGAGAGAGGAAATATCAGAAAACAAATATTAGGCACATTAACACAACTAGTAGCAACAATCATCCATGATAAAACACCCTCTTCTTCATCACATGGCACATGAAAAAGAGGAAATGCACATTCTAAATGCAAAGGCACACCCTAAATTTGTGTAAGAGAGTGCCAATATCTCTCATGTGCAATTTGTAAATGTAGACGCAAGCATGGGTAAAGGCACAAATGTAAATAGGAAGGGAATAGGAAAAGGGGACCTAGGCTAAAATGGTTGGTCATGTAAAAAAGGGATGGGTGCCCAAGGGGGATTAGAGCTTGTATAAAAGGAAAAAAGTGAATAAATAAGCTCATTCTTGTGTGTGGCAAAAACTAGCTCTCTTCTTATCTTCTTCTTATTATTCTTGCTTATGATTATGCTTGAGAGAGGGAGTGTGAGAGAGTGAGCGAGTGAGTGTGTGAGGGTGAGGAACCGTGGTGGAGAAGCTCTCCCTCTTCTCCTCTCTCTTCTTCTTCTTCTTCTTCTTCTTCTTCTTCTTCTTCTTCTTCTCTTCCTTTGTCTTGTCTTGCACCCATCAATGGAGCTTGGAGCTTGAGGATCGTGGCCTTGCACCTTGAATCGTGGAGCAATTGGAGTGCTTGAGGGAGGAGGCACCTCGATTGAGCATGGAGGTAAGCTCATCACTACACTTGCAGGTGTGAGAGAGCGCATGGTTATGTGAGAGGTAGCTATTACACTTGGCTTGAAATTCTTGAAGCAATAAGCAATCCGTTGGTCTTAGTGGCTAAGTGAGAACTTCCATATTTTGGTTCCATTGTCGAAACCAATAGGTGTGTGCACACTCCGAATGGAGCATTAAAGTAGGATTTGCCCTGAATCGGTGCTTGAGATAGGTAGGAAGTGAGGAAGTTGAAGAGGTATTTAATCTCCTTTGCAAGTTTTTTTGGTTTTTTAAATTTAGGTAAGTAGGTTGGATTAGTGTAAGTGGTTGCTTGTGATTTGGATACATTTAAGGTGAGGGGAAAACAAGGAAAATAGAGAAACACGCAATAGGGTTTCTACTATGATAGAAGGCCCAAAACAGGGAAAAGAGAGCTTCAAGGCATTAAGACAACAAAGAAAGAGAAGAGAGAAGTAACATGGCTAGAGAGAAGGGCTTTAAGAGGCCAAGAAGAGGGAGAGAGAGCTCATTTATGTGCATTCAATCAAGAGAGAGGCTGAGAGAGAGGGAGAGAGAGCTATAGGATAGGAGCACACATTCGTTCATTGATTCACATTCCCACATCCCTGAGCCCTACAGGTATGCTTTGAGTGTTAATTGATGCTTGTTGATCCTAGTTAGGACCTTGTAGAAATGTTAGAAAAAGGCACAAGGGGCATTTAAGGGATTTTTCATTGTTCTAGGCCCATGTTCATCGCACTCGGACATTGTTTGCAACCTCAAATGGCCTCGATCGACTCGAAAAGCCCAAGTCACAAGTCCACTTGGACAATCACAAAACCGTCTAAGTCCGAGACTCCAACTTAGACCTTGGAACTAATTTGGCTTTGGACGGTCATCTACATGGACTGAGACGACCAAGCACCAAACCACTTGGACTCGGACAAGTTGGACACGAATGGGTACCTCACTTGGACATTGCAACTCGGATGAGTTTATAGGATGAAAATTCTGGCACATTAAACCCATCCCAAGGCAAGTAGAGTCTAAGCCCAAGCTAGATGACACCCTCATAGGCCTTCGAATGTGTAGAATGGATCGTAGGGCCACCTGACTCATGAATCATGACCTAACAGTCCAAGTAAACAACTACGGTCCACTGACTATCAGCCACATCTCCGATAGGGACCTGAACTAACTGACTGGACCTGCTACCCCTTAGATCACATGTCTAGAATGCTGTAGAGATCAGAATGAACCAGCTAGAGTGGCCATCACCCACACAAAAGGACAAGACAAGTGTATGTTGCACTGTATTTTTTTGATTGAATTTGCACACCGCATCAATTAAACATTTGGCGTGCACCAGAAAAGCTAAAACCCTGATTTTGCACAATGCACTTTGAGGAGCACACTGCTAGCACCTGAGTGCCTATAACATTGAGGATTGTTTTGAATAATGAGGAATTCATGCAAGATAAGATAAGTTGAACAAACCTACAACTAGGAGACCTCCAAACATTGAATAGTGGCCAATGACACCAATCACCGAATGCGAAGAGACTTGAGCCATCGAGCTGCTTAGGAGGCAACAACAATAGGAATGATTAGGGGCACATCCCACACAACTTGACCAATATGATTGACAACCTAGTTGCTCAAGAAACCGACAACATGTCAGGAACCAACACCAACCCAAAAAATGACGAGCTTGACTTGGGAGAATTCCTAGTTGACATCCAACAAATGATAACCCGGTATGACGTGCAAACTAGAATGGAGAATCATGGTAGACCAATCAAGGGCATCATAGATGATCTCTTGAGGAAGTGTGGAAGTTGGCAAGGAAGCACTGCAGGGTATAGCTACCTACAACCAAGAACAATGAGCTCAAAAGCCAAGGCAAGACATAGAAATGCAATAGGTTCAACACATCTTAGTGCTTGCCAATTGAAATAAGACAGGACCAAACATTGAAATAAGAAATAAGAAATGCAATAGGTTCAACACGTCTTAGTGCTTGCCAATTGAAATAAGAAATGCAATAGGTTCAACACGTCTTAGCGCTTGCCAATTGAAATAAGACAGGACCAAACATTGAAAGGGAGAGGGCACTAGAGGCTGATCTTACATTGCGCGAGTTGCTCATCACAAAGAAACTCTTGGACAACACAACTATAGAGCAATGTGGAGTAGCCTTGACAACTTCGTTGCTAGTAGGACTAGGAATCGCCCCAAATTCCAAGAGCCAAACCAAGATACCTATGGTTGCTAAGCAACTTGACAAGTATCAACATGGTAAAGAACCATATAGCTTTGTGGATCAATTTGAGCAAGTATGCAAGGCTAATGGCCTCATGGACCTTGCTCAACGTGCCCAAGCTTTCAAACTTTGCTTAGGAGACAAAGGACGGATGTGGTACACTAGTCTAGACAATGCAGAATGTAATAACTTCAATAACCTCAAGGGTCTCTTTATCAAGAGATTCTCTAAGGTGGGATATTCTGACAACCTCCTCATTGTCACGCTGATGAATGTTAGTCAAAAGGACAAGAAGGATATCCGAGACTACAACCATGTTCAGAGTCTCTCTTTAAGAGAATCCTAGCCACACCACAGAGCGACCTAGCGAATGAGTGGTCTCCACCATGTTCATAAGAAAAATCCAAAGTGAAGAGATTTACAAGGCCTTAGTGAGCAACTCACTTCTGCAAAGGGATGTGCTAGCTAGGGTCTTTAAAGAAGTCGTACGAGTGGATGACTTGCTCAAGGAGAGGAGCTCAAGACCCACAAACTGAGACAACATTGCCTTTAGAACCTCAGAAAGAGCTGCGACCATTAGTGAAAGATTTGGCCAGAGTATCGAGGACAAGAGAAAGAGTGCCACGTATTGGTGGATGTGAAGCTAGAGTTGGCCTTCTTCAAGAGATGATGAGGAGGCTTGCATGACCTCACGTGCAATGCATGCATTGCAAAGGAAACCACATTTCTATTGAGTGCATGGATCCTAGATCTAGACCCTATGCTAATTGCGGTAATTATGTCCATGATGCACTACATTGCAGACTACTGAGGCAATTGCCATACTCGCGACCATACAATCAGCCTTACTACCTAGGGAATAAACCAGAACCTTTCAAAAGGGGGGCTCCGCTAGATCTCCTATGACCCAAGGATTTAAAGCCAAATATCCCTAGGATGGATATCAACCCCATAGGGATACTTAGACCACTTGGCCACTTCATGGCCCATCCATCGAGTGGTGATGCCCCGATATATTACGTGGAGGAGCCGAATGAGTACAAAGCATATGTGAACCCTTACATCTCATATGATGAAGAAGGTAATCTCATCTTAGTGCCAGTGATGGCGTTGGGAAGGGGAAGAGATAGAGGTCTAGGAGGACAAAACCAAGAACCCACTTGCAGCCACCTAGGACACATCTCATTTGATGCCTCAAAAGGGAGCAAGCTAATTGAGACAAGGCCAACTTGAGATGCCCTGAGTGTGGGATCACACACTTGTATGCCAAGTGCCGTAGGCAAAAAACTTCCACTATTTTGGCTATCGTGCCATCCATACCATTGGGGTTGTTCATAGTTGAGACACTTGATAGCAAAGTGATGCCAATTCCCTTGAATGTCATGACTCGAGCACATGCAAAGCAAGTTGGTATTTTGTTACCTCCTAGCAACCTCGATGCATCTTTGATAGGAAAGAAAATCTGTCAAAGAAGGAGAAAGAGGACTGAGATGAAGATTTCACTTAAGACAGATAGTGCCACCACATTACGAAGGGGGAAGCAAGTCACAAATGCAAAAGCAGAGACATCAGCTCCTAAGATAGCAGAACAGGGAATGCCAAAATTGGAGAATATCATGATCTGAGGCACCAATTAGAAGTGGTTGATAAGGACTTGGAGTGGGTGAGAGAAGCCCAAGTGTAGCTAAAGAATGCAGAAACCATTATTGAAGAAGAGATTGATAAGCTCTCTAGTGTGAGCACACCAGTCTTGCCTACTCAGTTAAAATCAAGAGATGCATCTGCACCCCATGTAGCACTGCATAAATAGAGCCTAGATACCATAGGTAGGCAGATTGACCAAGATCATTGGCAAAAGAGCGTAGAACCTAACAAAAATTAGGCAGTTGGCAACTTGGTCACAACATTGATTTTGGCCCCTGTGACTCTGCCTTTGGGAGAACTACTCAAGCAGAATCCAACCTTATGGCAAGTGTGTTGTTGAAGAAGTGGGTAGAAAGACCAAATGAGCTTGGAGGGACCAACCTACTCAACTACAATACATCCACATAAATACCTAGCTTGACCCTAAACTCAATGCCTAAGTCCTTACACGTTGTCGAAAGGTTGTATCCACCGGGAATTAGAGGTAGAAGGAAGTAGAGATAGGAGATGGAAGACAAGAAAAAGAATACACAAGAGGTAAACACAACAAAGACAAAGCACAATGAATTGAATCAATATGTATTGACAGAACCTGAATTCTTTTCTCTAGCACTACTTAGAAGTAATCTCCAAGTATTAGATCTCCTGGAGCTCCTTCGTAGAACAAAAACGTGCATCAAAATAACAGTTGCTTCTCTGCTTCTCAGAACCCAAATCTGATGGCTCCGTTGGTTTTGCAAGGGGGGTAAAATCCCAGGACACGTGATCAAGGATCTCCTAGTTCACTTCTTCTTCTTCTAGTTCAAAGTGCAATTTTTAGCTTGTCAACTATGATCGTGACGTGCCCGATTTCACCCCTCTCTCTTTTTTATGAAAAATCCAATAACTGGCTGAAAAAGAAACTTGCTTTTTGCATGCCATCCTAATCTAGACGCTTTTCTAACTTTTTTGGATTTTTACAATAAATAATATCAAAAATAAGCTAAAATTATCCAAAAATCTAGTATTTTTGGACCATTCATGCCACTCACACTAGTACTAATGACTCAAATCATATTGACTCTCTTGATCAATAAGAAAGTTAGATGATGATACACTCTAGATTTTTTCACACCGTGTCCGCGTAGTGGCACGACATCCACCCCCTCTCAATCTGCACATCCTTCGGTATGTGCCAAAATCCTAGTTGTCACCAGATTTTGAGTCCTCCTCATCCTTTGTAACCATATCCTTTGCTTCTTCATCTTCCATATCTTCTTGGTGTCCCCTGTATCATAGCCACTATTTTCTTCCAATTTTGGCAACTCGTAGGCATTAGATTCCCGCCTCTCAAATAATTTGATTCTTTTCCCTGCTACTGGAAGTTTTATGGTTGTCCCATCCAACTCATTTAATGCATAAGTAGCATTATCAAACACATGTCTTACCACATAGGGTCCAAACCATCTTTTGGAAACTTTACGCATGGCACTATGCTGGTTGTCTAAACTGCTATCATAAACCAATACCTAATCCCCATCTTGTATGGTTCTTGGTCTGTGTCTATGTCTTTTGTCAAACCGTTTCTTGTTCTGTATCCTTGCTGGCCTTACTTTTGCAACTACTGTCTCTATGTCTTCTGACTTTCTTTCCAACTGTCTAATTCACAAGGCCAACAACTCCTCTCGATTCAACTCCTACTCCCAAGGTAGTACACTCCATATGACTGTCATCTCTTCTATATTGGTATGATAGGTTTTTGACCATATATCAATTCTATAGGCATATATCCTATAACAGCACTATGAGTGGTTCTGTCAGCCCACAAAGCATAAGGGAGCAATCGTGGCCACTCTTTTACCTTCTCTCCACATGCTTTTGCCAATGCCTTCACAATAGGTGGATGACCCCTTTCACTTTTTCCATTTCCTTCAGGGTTATAGGTTGAAGTTAAAGCAAGCTTTATCCCCAATCGTGCAAAGAAATCATGAACTTCATCTGCATCTAGTTTATCCCTATCTGCAGTAAATTTTCCCACATAGCCATACCAACAAAAGATCTATTCTAAGAGAAAAGTACACACAACATTTGTTGCCTTAGTATATAGAGCTCTTCCTTCCACTTGATTATTCAAGTATTCAGAGCAAGTACAAGATATCTCATTTGCCAAAGACCTGTAGGCATCGTGACTAAATCCACCACCCACTTAAAATAAAGAGACAATGGATATGTAGGCTACAATCCATCCTGATGTCTCACAGATGAATACATTTGACATGTCATACATGTTTCCACAAAATGAGCAACATCCTTATACATACCCTGCCACCAATATATTTCTTTGATCTTTGCAAAAGTACCCCAAACACCTCTATGGCCATCCCACAAGCTTTCGTGAAATTCTTGCATAACATTTACTTGTGAAGCTCTGTCACCCAAAACTTGCAATGGCATACCTTCTTTCTTTTTAGCATGTTTCCATAAGTATCCATCTTTTAAGAAAAACCCATAGGCTTTCCTCTTGATCTTCTTAAACTTCTCATCTGACCATTCATCTCTCTTTGTTAATGTACTGAGGAATTGACCAATTCTCAGCCACTTTCCTGTATATTTGTCTTCCAGAAACACTTCTACACAAGATGCAAAGCATCTAAAGTGTCTTCTCTTTGTTGTCCAAGATTTTTTTAATGTTGTAGCAACACCTTGTTTTGCTAAATTCACTCTTACAACATCATTTTTAGCCACAAGAAAGTCATCTTCTTCTCTTCATCCATCATCTCATCTTCATTCTCATAGTGTGCTCGAGACAACATGTCTATCACTGGGTTATCTCTTCTTGCAATATGCTGAAATTCAAGGTTCAAAGATTTGATGTATGCCATCCATCGGAGCATAGCAATGTCCGGGGTAGCACAACTAGTAATCATACCCAATACCGATAAACAATCAGTCTCAATGACTACATGAGCACCCATAAAATACTCCTTATCACATTTAAAGGCTATCACAATTCCCCATAATTCTCATTTTACCTATGGATGCCTTCTCTATCATTTAGTCGATACTTTAGCACCAAAGCATATTGCATATCTTTGCCCTTCCTCATCATCTTGCCCAATAGCCCAACCAATCCCGATTAGGCTTGTATCAATAGTAATAATGATAGGCTTTCCATGTGAATAGTCAGTCTTTCTCAATGTAGGAGCATATTTTAAGAGCTACTTCAATTTCTTCATTGCTTTCTGATTCTTCCTTTCCTAATGAAATCTCCGACCTTTCCTCAGAAGTTGATATAGAGTATTGGCTACATGTGCAAAGTGAGGAATCCATATCAAATAGAACACACATGCACCCAAGAATCTACGCACCTCGGATACATTCGTGCATATATCTTGCATTCTATCAATCCCATCTATTTTTGCTGGTGATGGTCTTTGCCCATAGGGCCCACATATATGCCCAACAATCAAAACCTCTTCAACTCCAAAGATAGAGTTTTTTCTAGAAAGAGTTAAATGCACCTCTTCTAGACGCGTCAAAATCCTCTCACAATCCACAATATGGTTTGCAACAAACTGTCTGCACCCATGAGCATCCATCTCTTCATTCTTTTCATCCATTGCACACCCTTTGATTGGAACATCATCCAAGAAGGGCATTGTCAATTGTGGTATAAAATCCCTGAGTACCCTATTCATAGCATTTGTCATGTGTGTCACTGAGTTTGTTGCAACTTGCGGGAGAGTACACATCTAAACTAACCCCAAAGGAGTCTTCATGGTTGTGATATCCCTGCTCTCAATTGCAAGCTGAAACTGATCATACCCTGAGTAAAGATCACCCAAAGAATAGATCACTCTAGCTGCAAAAGCCTTTGTAAATTCATCAACCACAGGACCTGCACCCACATTTCTTATGGTCACTTTATTGACTAGTTGCATGTCTTGAATAAATCTCAAATCCCCATTCTTTTTGGGCACAGTAAACCAACGATTTGAGTACAGGGTTGAAGAGGGCTCCAAGATCTTCATGCGAATCTTTTCATTTAGCAAATACATCATCTTTGGCAAGTAAGCTTTAGGCATTGGAATAGGCCTCAAGTTCCATGGTACATTAGGCACATTAAATATTACCATAGGAGAGACAACATTTGGATCCACACAACCTATTTCAATTGGCTGAAATGCAAATGCCTTTCCATGCCTAGTTAACATCTGCATAAAACAATCTCTTTCAGCAGAGGCAAAAGAAACCCTTCTGCACTAACTTTCAATTCCTGTAATGTTTCATATATAAACTGATGACCTATATCTTTAGGACCCCGTAAGCTTGGCTGCCTTGACACTTTTTCATACAAACCCTCACTTTCTGGTGGAAGTGGCAAAGCAATTGGTTTCACCTTTTTGTCAATTGTCTTATACTTTGCCTCCACAAGTGCTTCAACCCATTTTAATCCTTCCTGCTGAGCAAACAATGCTATAACATCATACATGTCCAAAGAACATACTGACAACACTCTGTTTTTAGCCTCATTTTCTACATGTATAGTTGCTAAAATTTCAGCCATAGTGTCATTAATATTCAGCCCATAAAAGACGCCTGAAATGCCTTCATTTTTAGCTAACAATCCCAATTCTTTTAGTTCCTTAGTAGCCTATTTCATAGATATGCATTCAGCTTTGCATATAGCTTCCATAGGCTTAAACCAACATGAACTGTTTGTTGTAAACTGAGAATAACCAATAGTAAATACATGCTTCATTCCATCAACAAGTGAGTACATCCTGTGAATAGCACTATTATAGCCCCACATTACAATAGTGCTTAATGAAAATCTTGGTCTTTGAATTCCCTTGCATTTGGAGCCAAAGGAGACTCTCAAAGCGTATCCCGATTTCTAGAATGATTAACACAAACAGTAAGAAATTGGATTGCTTTCCTCCCATCCTTACTTCTGACTCTTGCATAAGTAGAACCATCATCATGCACGTTTGTTTCCATACGCACTCCTATAAGGGATGTCCCAAAATCACTGCATATGAGGAATTATATTGCACAAAGAAGTGGTGCTCTTTTTGTACATCACCAATCGTCACTTTTACATTAGGGCATGCAGCATAGCGCTCTCCCGAAGATTTATTTGCAGCCCTCATATGCCAACCATGATCAACATCCACAGGCCATGCACTATTTTCATACAGTTCATGCTCAATGACATTTATCTCAGACCCATGGTCAAGTAAAGCAACACAAGGAGTTTCATGTTTCCCTATTTTCACTAGCGTTTCAATGGTAGCCCTGGCCCAATGATTTCTTGTGTAATGACTTTGAAGGACATTTTTAGACCTCATATCAATGATTTTGTTATTGTATTCTTTGATGACGTCCAAACTTATTCTGAGGAGGAAGAAGATCATGAACCACATCTTTGCATTGTCCTAGAGACAATGAGAACACACAAGTTGTATGCCAAGAAGAAGAAGTGTGCCTTCTTCAAAAGGAAAATTGAATACTTGGGCATAGTATCTACCGAAGGTATATCAGTAGATCCTGCCAAGGTCAAGGATGTTCAAGATTAGCCACCCCCAACCACTATCAAGGAAGTGAGAAGTTTTCTTGGTCTAACATGATGATATATGATATTCATCAGAAACTATGCCCGAATTGCAATACCTCTTACTACAGACCTACTCAAAAAGCAAGTTGCTATTATCTAGATGCTAATTGAACAATCTAGCTTTGAGTAACTAGAGCATAGTTTGACAACTACTCCTATCTTAAGGCTACCTTACTTAAGCAAGGAATTTGAGGTTGTCACAAATGCTAGCTCTCTTGCATTATTGGGATGTGTACTAATGCAAGAAAGTCATCTGGTAGATTACTCTTCAAGAAATTTGAAAGTCCATGAAAAGAGTTATGCTACTCATGACCTGGAGTTGTTAGCTATGATTCACACTCTCAAATTATGGAGACATTACTTGCTTGGAAATAAGAATTCCTTAGTCATTGATCATAAAAGTCTTAAGTGGATTTTTACTCAATCTGATCTTAATATGATGCAATGACGGTGGATCGAAATTTTGCAGGAGTATGACTTTGAAAATAAGTTCAAACCTGGTAAAGAAAATGTAGTAGCAGATGCCCTTAGCCATAAAGCCTTCCTTAATGCTCTTCACTGAAGACCCATCTAGGGCAGAAACTCTAGCTATAATGGTATCAATGCCGACTAGTCCTATCATCGATTTGACTAAGGATGAGGCAAACAAGGACCCAGACTATCAACAATTTTTTTGGGAAGTTCAGAATAAGGAACAATATCACAAATTCAAGACCAAGTATCAAGAATTCTCAATAGATGAGGGCGAAGACTTGTTTATTTCAGAATGAGACTATGCATTCCTTCAATGTCGACTAATCCTATCATCGAGTTGACTAAGGATGAAGCAAACAAGGACCTAGACTATCAACAATTGTTTTGGGAAGTTCACAATAAGGAACAATATCCCAAATTCAAGACCAAGTATCAAGATTTCTCAACAAATGAGGACGAAGGACTTGTTTATTTCAGAATGAGACTATGCATTCCTTCAAGTTAGACACTCAAGAGAAGAATACTTTGGGAAGCAAATGACTCTTCTTTTTCAAGACACCTAGGTTATGCAAAAACTCTTAATGTTGTTAGGAAAAGTTATTACTAGGAAAGACTCAAGGGTGATGTACTTAAGTATGTTATTGAACGTTTAAATTGCCAAAGGATAAAATTTGAACGTGTCAAGTTACTAGGAAAACTCCAGTCACTTCACATCCCCCAGATGAAATGGCAGTTTATCAACATGGACTTTGTAGTTGAGTCACCTTTTGTGCAAGGAGAATATAACTCAATGATGGTGATAGTAGACATGCTAACAAAGGTCACTCATCTTATTCTAACAAAAACCAATTATAAAGCTTCAAATATTGCAAGAATTTTTGTAAAATAGAGTTTTAGGTTTCATGGGTTACCTAAAAGGGTCATCATAGTGATCGTGATTCTCTTTTAACATTACATTTCTGAAAAAGTTTATTTGAAGCCATTGGAACCAAAATTTGCTTCAGTACTGCTTATCATTCACAAATTGGTGGGCAGATGGAATGAGTTTACCAAGTGATTGAGGATATTCAGCACCCATATTGTAGTAAGAAACCTAAAAGGTGGATTCGGTATCTACCCTTAGTAGAAATTTCTTATAATTCCTCCTATCATCGAAGCATTCAAATGACTCCATTTCATGCACTATATGTTCAAGATTGCCGTATGCCACTTGATTTTTTTGATCCTACTCTAAGGGTAGAAAATTCGAGAAAAATGTTAGAAGAAATGGATGATCAAATCAAGATTATCAGACAATATATTCAAGCTCCCAAGGACCGACAAAAGGCATATCCTGATCTGGAAAGGCAAGAATGAATCTTCAAAGAAGGAGACATGGTCTTCATTTGTTTCCATCCAAAGAAGAGTTTCCTATCTTTAGGAGAATTTAAGAAGCTAAGTTCAAGATATTGTGGACCCTACAAGGTTATCAAGTGCTTAGGACCAAGCGCTTACAAGATACAACTCCTTGAGAATTTAAAAATCCACAATGTATTTCATGTTAGCTTATTGAAATCATGCGTAGCTAACCCTAACCATATCCTTGATGATCAACAAGTCGTAATACCTAGCCAGAGCTATAACTTGACAGAGTAATTGATGTAAGAGATAGAAAATTGAGGAGTAGAACCCTTAGAGAATACCTTGTCCAATGGAAAGATTATCATGAAGAAGATGCTACATGGATAGATGAGAATGTTCTTTATCAACAATACCCACGATTTCTCTTGAGATGAGGACATCTCGATTCCTCTAAGGGGAGGAGGATGTAATATTCCCATGTCTCCAATAATTTTTTTAAAAAATAAATGTTAGTTAGTTTATAAGGTTAGTTTATACATTAGTTAGTAAGTTAGTTTATATGTTAGTAAAGTTAATTAGTAAGTTAGTTAGTAAGTTAGGAGTTAGTAAGTTAGTCATAAGATTAGTATTTAACTTACTAACCATTATAACTAACAATTAGACTAAGGTTTTTTTTAAAGAGAGAAAGATTTAAAAAAAAGAGAAGTCAAACTGATCTGACACCGCAAAGAGGGCCGCCTCCCAATTGACCAAGCTGCGGGCCTTATTATTATCATCATCGTCATCTCATCATCGTCGTTGTTATTATCACCCTCATCATCATCTTTATCATCATCATCAACGTCATCATAACAACCTCATGACCACCTGCTTTTTTTTAAATAATAATAATTAAAAAAAGAGACAGAAGCTCCCACTCTAAGTGAAGGAGCTGTTTTGACATAAAGAGAGGAGAAAGAGAAGGAAAGGGAGAGGCACCATGCCCTCCCCTCTGCCTATATAAAGGCGTGGCCTCTACTCTAATGAGGAAGTAGAAGGATACCCCGAAAGGTTGCGAGAGGGAGTTAGCGAGAGAGAGAGAGAGAGAGAGAGAGAGAGAGAGAGAGAGAGAGAGAGAGAGAGAGAGAGAGAGAGAGAGAGAGAGAGAGAGAGAGAGAGAGAGAGAGAGGGGGGGGGTGGAGTTTCCCCGAGAGGTTGCAAGAGAGGGAGTTAGAGAGAGGGTTAGAGAGGGAAAGAGTTAACTCAACCCCCCCTCTCGATCATCGACTAGGTAATCTTCTCTTATGCTCTCCCATCCCGAGTTCATCCCTCCTTCTTTATCTCTCAAGCCCACTTGTGAATGATAGCTCCAAAGCAATGAGGTGCAAAGACCATAAGATCCACTGCAACAGATCAAAGAATGGGGATATTGCCAAAGATACAAGAGTGCCCAAGGTTGTTGGAGTTGCCACTACCAATGGAACATCACGTGTAGCGAATGCGAGTGCAAGCAAAGGCAAAATTCCCAATGTGCAAACCAGGTTATTCTCGACTTAGAAATAGGCTATCATTTTCATATTGCCACATAAAATAATAAGGTTTTTACCAAAATTTTACATAAAATGTTAGCTTTTACATTAAATGGTATGAGAACCACTTGTTAGAGTATCCATATAAAAATTAAGTACATAAAATATTAGCTTCCATATTTACACTTACACAAAATTCATCTAGAGAACGTATTAGTGCATGCATAAAATATTGATTGTTACCTATAATTTGTAGCTAGATTAATCGAGATTATAATCCGTAGAATTATGAAGGAAATAATTTTAGGTGGATATTGCACAAAATAAGTAAAGGACTATATGCACATTCAAGATTAGTTAAATAAAATAACTCGATATATCTATTGTCAAATGTGATAAGGTTAAGTATTGATTAACGCTTGCGAAAGTCTATTTAAAAGCCTTGTAAATCGTCTCATCGTCATATTTTTACTAGAAAATTTGCTATTTCTTAGGGCAGATCAATGTTAAGAAGATATTGGATGGAATCTAAAAATGTGAAGAGCAACTTAGACCCTCCCAATCTATTGTATTACCTACAAAATCTCAAAAATTGAAGGATATCACATATTCTTCATAAATAGTTTGTTCAATGGTATCGCTTATGTTGGTTGGGTAAGTTAGCCCTAAATGGAAAATCCATATATTGCTTAACAAAGTTGAAAGAAATGTGCTCAACACTTCTTTATGGAGAGGATAATCATCATTAGATTATAAGATTACCTTAGGTTAAGGTATGCCTTGGCTATGTAAAGCTGTGAGCTACACGATGGTATGATTGTCATTGCATCATTATATGTTTGAAAGGATTGTTTGTGTTTGTTGGAATCTAGATCTATGATTAAAAACATTAACAAATAGGATAAAAGGAAAGATTTCACTAAGCTACCCCCAAGCTAGCTATGAGACCCTACTCCAAGGGGGTCATGGTTATCGCTTCGAGCAACTTAGACCGGCGCTGTAGCAGAAAGGTTTGTCCGTAGGGACAGTCTTGAGCAGTAGGAAATGTGGATGCTAAGGGGGGTTCTGGCCGTAAATTTCGCATTACTCCTAGAATCTGATGAGCCCCTCCCCATGACCTAGGATGGGATCCTAGAACCCTAATACTAGTTACAAGGGTGGAATCTTGGGGGGGCAGAATACCCTCTGGAATTCTATATATCTTCCACAAGACCAAAAAAATAAAAATTGTAATAAACTTCCAATATAATAAATGAATTTGTTTTACTGAAGGTTTGTTTGAATTGTATGTGTGTCCATGAGATAAATTACATGGAGAAACCTATTATTTAATGGACTAATCAAGGAAGCTGATTATATATGTTTCAATAAATGTGATATAGGTAATTTAAAAAAGTAAAGATGATATTGTCATCAAAGAAAAGCAGGTGGGCATGTCCCCCGATGGGTCCACCATCCAACAATAGAGTGGTCCCAGTTAGCTGAGAGGTTTTCTAAATCAACGATGATAGAAATAGAAAAACAATAAATTGACCAACTAGTCGCTAGATAAAACCATTTGTTTTAGGGGGGCAGAATGGGATTTTGCCTTATGGAGAGAAGGATTGATGTACCACACTCCCCTTTGGAGCCCCAAGAGGAACACCAAGGAAAAGGGATTCTACTGCAAGAAAATCTATCTTGTAACATCAACAAGCTTTTATTTCATTCTTTTGATGACCAAAACAAAGAAAACAACAAATCTTCACGCAGCATCATAGTAGATATCTCCCATGGATTTGATAGAATCAATCCATAATCTTCAACATCTTCATAAAATCCATCAATAGAACAAGGAACATAAAAGAATACACCATTTTTTAATGGAAATCAATCACATAGTATTTATCTTCAATGTCTTCATAGTTTTCTCTCTCAATCTCTCATATACAGATACATTGTTTTCATAGAATTGGCTATCTCTGACTCTCTCTCTCTCTCTCTCTCTCTCTCTCTCTCTCTCTCTCTCTCTCTCTCTCTCTCTCTCTCTCTCTCTCTCTCTCTCTCTCTCTCTCTCTCTCTCTCTCTCTCTCTCTCTCTCTCTCTCTCTCTCTCTCTCTCTCTCTCTCTCTCTCAATAATACATTATCTCCTCACTACAATACTCAATAATGACACTTAATAATCCCTCTTAGGTTGTGGATGCACCTCCCAAGAGGTACGGGAGGTATGAAAGGGCACCATAGCCACTACAGTGTCTCTTCATAACTCACTTCTGTCACTGTCACTTCAGTCTTCTATTCAATCTTCAGCAGCTGCTTCTTCCATTTGTTTTAGCTCTTTTGAACTTAGATTCATCCTTTCCAAAATTTAGAAAACTTTTCCAAGGTCACACATACATTCTAAAGAACACTTACAGAATATCTACAGAACAGAACAGGAACAGAGCAGAGACAAAACAGAGACAGAGACTCTACATAAGGGTTACAGAAGGTCATCAAAGAACAATAGATCCTCATAACTCATACTAAAACCATTCCAAACTATCAAAAACTATTCAATAATCTTTCAAAATATTTCAACCTTCATCAATCATCAATCCATGCTTCATATAGAAGAAAATCAGAACAAAACAGAAGCTATACAGAAGGTATCAGAACCAATCAGAACCTCAATAGAACCTATAAGAACATCACAGAGCTTCATATTTCCACTAAAAATCATCATGAACTTCCAAAACATAATCAATATCATCCAAAAAATTTCAAACACTTCCGTTAACAACCATATATCACTCTAAATCCATCAAAAATCAACCATTCAGACCTCAAAAACAACAAAAAACAGTCAAAAATTCAGTCTTTTTCCACTCTTAACATATCCCCACACTTAGAAAGAAAGCGTCCTCGCGACCTTAAAAAAAGAAGAATGTAAGTTCAGTAAACCTGTTTGGATATTATCTCCATTTTTTTTAAAAAAAATTATTAGCAATCACAAAGTCATAAAGGATATAAGAGTTTTCTTTGAATCAGCATCATCTTCTGCTAGCTTGTAGTCCAACATCTTCTTCATCAATCCATCTTCAACTTCAACTCCATCCAACAAAGATAAACAATATATGCATACCACATATACAACTCACACAGACACAACAAGTAATCTGAATGATGGCACATGCCCCCAAAAATGGAGAGCACACAAAAAGATTTCCATTAAAGAAAAAGAACTGATACATCCAAAAAGAACTCCAGTGCTAAGTAGGATGCAGGCACTTCTTCTTAAACTGCATGCTAGACTTGAGACAGTCTAGAGTTTTACTCTCATCTACAAAATGTAAAGGCACATTCTAAAGGGACTGTATACAACACATCCTTTCCAGCAAAATAAGAAACCTGGTAGGGAAAGCTTGTGCGAAGTAATACAGAATATCCATCTGAGTAGCAGTCACATCCACATTCAAATTAATGATCAAACGAGGGATACACTTGCGAGTGTTCAGATTAGACTATTGATGCATAAAAGCAAGGTACGAGCAAAAATGAGCTGCAAGACGTATGAAGGTATCCTTAGAATGAGCATGCACCCAAGAAAAATGAAGGTAAGAGTTTGAACATGCTGCAGAGGTATCCCAGGACCTTGGAATGAAATGTTAGTTAAACACCGGTCATGTCACAGAATCATGCAGTGTCCATTGTCATCGACGAAGTATGTCACTATCATACCCTGGTGTATCCAGCATTGATTGAGGAGGAAGGTTAATGTAATCGGAAGGAGAGGGGAATGGAATAAGAGGAGAGCATTGTAAAGGAGGATAGGATATATCATAAAAAGAAGGGAAATGAAGAGATAAGGAAGATGGAAAAGATGAAAAATTTAGCAAAAACTTATGAAGGAAATTTGTTGAGAAAACAGAAGGAACAAGAGAAACTACAGGAGGAGGTTTAGAAGAGGTAGGCAATAATGTCGAATCGAGGAAAAAAGTAAAGACAGGAATGTGAGGGGAATTAGAAGAAGTAAAAGACAACAGAGGAATAGTATCAGGGTTGGAAGTGAGGTGGGAAATATACAATGGAAAACTATAGGACATAAGAGAATAAGACAAAAGATCAATGGGATCTAATGGATAAAAAGAACAACGAAAAGCAAGATCTTGGAAAAAAGAATCAATGAATAATGGATGATCATCAATATGACGCAACAGTTGAGTTTGCAAATGCTGGATATCAAATTTGTGGAATACACCCCTGAGATGACGAGGCTCCAAAGCAATATCCTCCAAAGGTAGATGCCAAGCATGTCCCTTACACCAAAGCGGCTCAATTGAGTGCACATACATCACTGCTTATAAAATTACATCTCCCACATAAACATTCAAATCCTCCTCATCAAGAATCTGCAAATGCCCTATAAGATACATGAAGGACAACAACTGTACTTCATGCGAAATCAGCTCATCAACAAATCTATCAAACACAGACTTCAACAAATCTGCAGACCACAAATTCTACCACCCATCCTCTGAAGGTTCTAAATCCACATTGCTCAAAGAGATATACAAGGCAAAACATTGTTGATTATACTTGATCCAGAAAGACGGTGGGGGTGACACCAGCTCAGCATAACTAGTAAAATCATCCTTCACACAATTCATACGTTGTTGAAGGCGTTTGACCTTAGCAGAAAAACCATTACACAACTTCGCCTTCTGCTGTAACTAGTCAAGCTCCTCGTTGGAAGATACTACAAAAGAAACCACAAGAGGTGGAGGAACAGAAAGAGTAACAATCTTCTAATTAAGCTCTGCAATCATCTTCTTCTATAACTCAACAGTTTCCTGAGAAGACTGTAGCTGACCCTCACAAGTACCCAGCCTACTGGCTAAGTCGATCATCTCCTCAAGGGTAGAATGCTTCTCTTTAGTCAAAGACGCATTCTCTACTTCTAGGGTAACTACTTGAGCTTCTAACTTCTAAATGGTGGCCTTCTAGGAATCCATCAGGGTAGTAGCTTTAGTCATTTGTTTGTGAATATCCATGAGGGCGGCTTTCTCAGATGCTAGATCCTCCAAAGCCTTACTCAATTGGCTAGTCACAGAATCCACTTTGTCCTGCAATGAAGTATACACTCCTATGTAAATGGACCGAAGACAAGTCATCAGTGAAGTCTCCTGGACACAAAAAACTAGCTGAGGAAGCAAAGGTCCAGCTAACATTGTTTGTAAGGAAGTAGGTATCTGTCTATCCAATTTCCCATCCCTTTGTGCTACAAATAGATTAGGACATGACAAAAATGAAGGAAGGGAACTGGTAGAAACAGGAGGAATGGAGTCTTGTGCAGGAGAACTAGAAACTGAAATAGAAACAGGACTAAGGGGCCCTTTAGTACGTAATCTTTTACTGTGAGAGAATCTGGCGGGGGGCCCATCCTCTGAATCAGAATTGGGCTATAATGGAGGAGGAGTTGGAACAGAGGGTGGAGGCTACTTAGGAGCAGGATTAGGAAATGCTCACCACCAGGAGGAGGTGCAAGGGAGATAATCTTCTGAAGAAAAACACCATAGGAGATATTACTACCCTGACCTTTCCGAACTCTCTGAAAATGATGATCCATCTTCGTGAGAATGAATGCTGCCCAATTGAACTTGGCTCCCTCCACGATCCTAACAGAAGCAGTGAACAGCTCCTTGGAGAGACATTTGGAAGCAAGCTTCCCTAACACGAACCTGTCTTGTAGAAACTGGCAAAGTTGTTTCCATACCGGGGAGGAGATGTGAGCTACAGAAACCCCAGAATTGGTGATAACTTTACTAGAGACCAAAGGAGTAGAGGTTTCTTTCTACAGGAGAGAAAGGATCTCCTCAACTGTCAATAATTGATTTCCACTAGGGACGAAAGATGCTGAAAGAGGCAAACACAACGCATCATTGATATTGACTGTGGATAAGCAAAAGCATCAGTTATAAACCAAGCAAGACTGATTCTTGTAGGATGCCAGGAAGGAGTAGAAGACTAGCATGACGAATGCAGTCTGCCTCCAGGAGAAGAGCATAGTCATGCATCGGCAACGGCACATGCTAGATGACAATAGGAGGAACAGAGGTAGATGCCATTCAGACTACACAGAATACCCACACATACAACCAAGGAAAAAGATGAATTTTTTCTTGCAAAACCCAGACAAATCAACACTGAGAAGAATATCAAAACAAAGGACAGACGATTAGACCAAACTTCCCCAAACAATCCACATCCTATGAAAAAAATTTGACATGACCTACGCACTCGTGCGACCGAAAGCTTCATGCTATGCAACAAGCAGGCACCGTGCGACCGAAAGCTTCATGCTATGCAACAAGCAGGCACCCAAGACCCTGTGAAATCAAGCAATCAAAAATAAAAATGCAAACACACCGTACCCCAGACAATGACCAGACTCAAACAGAATCCAGGACTTGGACCAACAGAATAAAGAGAGATGAACAAGATCGATATCTCGGACTTAACAAATCCCAATCCCTGTGAACGCATTGCATAAACATATGGTGCAGTGAACGTGGATCGGTGAACACTATCGAATTCATTTTAACCATGTACAAATTAGATTACAGTTCGTTATTAATTAACCATTAATGCATAGTGAGTCAATTCCGCAATCCCAACCCCTACTTAGACTGACTTGACTGACTAGGGGTCTCTAAAAATGCAATTCATTGTTACAACTTACATGATCTATGGCGCAAAGTGCATGCATGCGTGATGGCGGGGGTTCATTTTAATTACAAATAAATTATGTCTGTAGCACGTGTGCGTGTGCATTGTAGATTTATTTTAGAAAATTATATGGGTTATTGTGCCGTGTGCTCGTGCAATGACAGGGTTCCTTTTACAATTAACAATTGTGTTCCTTTTAAATTAAAAATTAATGAAGTGCATTCTGTTTATTTGGTGGGTGCAACAGTCGATTAATTTGATTACAATTACATGTGTGTTACGGTGCAACATGAGAGAGAAAAAGAGAAAAAACGTGGCAATGGGTGGGGTTGTTTGCAAAGTCTGATACCATGTCCTCAAAAAAAAAAGGAAAGGCGCAATCCACAAATATTCCACGCAACGGACAAAAGGTTGATTAAAACTAGTCGTCCTGTTGTACAAAAAAACGAATAAATAACTAACACATTGACCAAAAATAATAAAACAAATGATACGTACGACCAAAAAAAAAAGATGGATATGTTGGAATGTTGAATTGATTGCGATTTATGGTTATGAGTTTTTTGGTTTTGTTTTGTTTTGTTTTGTTTTGTTTTTTTAATAATATATTTTGGTATTTTTTTTTAAAAGAATGTGAACATGAAATTTCAGCAACCAATCATGAGCATCAAGTGTCAAAAAGATAATCAAATTTAATTCACATTTTTCAGCTCACTGTTGAGATTGAAAATGAATTTTGCATGAATTTGGATAAAAATTTAGGGTTTTGTCTTTAAGTGAAAATTTGGCCAATTAGGAAAGAATTTTCAATTAAGAAATGATTAACAAAAGGGACAAGGAAGTTTGTAGAAATTTTTGAATTTTTTTTGAAATTATATCGGTATTTTTATCAATTTTTAATGAATTTTGGCCAGTTTTTTAATATTTTTGAAAAGAATTTTTTATTTTCGAATTTTCTACAAATTTTTGTTGAGATTTCCAGTTTGAAAAATATTTTAATTGTTTACAAAAATATTTGATATTTTTAAGAATTTTTTTTGGATTTTAATTAAATTTTAATGAATATTTGAATTTGCTAATGTGTTTTTAGAGATTTCGGGATTTGAAGTACTTGTGACTGCATATGAACAACTGCTAATAATTGTGGCTGCATACGAATGGCTGCAAGACCCTACCGCACACGAACAAGTCGGACGTGCGTTCTCGCGTGTGAACGCACGCGAACAACCACCGACACCAAAACATCGACCACAGCACGCAAAGGGGGGCGAACAACGGTTGAGGGGTAAAGGGCGGAGATAGGGGGTTGGGACAGGGGGCTTAGGTGGGGGGTGAGGTAAATTGAGAGAAGGGAGGGGGGGGTGTCAAATTAGGGGGAGGGGGTGTCATGTGTAGGGAGGGAAATGGGGGGTGGGGAAGGAGGAGGAGGAAGGTGGTGGTGGAGGAGGAGGAGTTGGGGGTAGGGGTGGGAGAAGAGGAGGCCGAAGGTAGTGGAGGAGGAGGAGGAGGAGAAGAGGAGGGGTGGGAGAGGACGGCAGTGAGGACGGCGGTGCACGGGTGGGCGCAAGCGGCAGCAGGGAGGGGAAGGGGAGGAAGAAAAGGGGAGGGAGGAGGAGGGGAACGAAGAGAGAAGGAGAAGGGAGGAGGGGGAGAGGGAGGAAGGAGGAGAAGAAGAGGGGGAAAGGAGGAGGAGAGGAAGAAGGAAGAAGGGAGGAAGGGTAGAGAGAACGGGGAGAGAGAATGAAGAAGAGAGGGAAGAAGGGGGGGAAGGGAAACCGTCGGGGGTTTTTTTTTGCTTTTTTTGTTTTTTTAATTTTCTTTTTTGTTTGCTTTTTTTTAAATCTGTGTGGGTTATTGTGTTGTAGTGGGGGTTTTTTTTTTGTGGTTTTGTGTGTGTGTGTTTTTTTTGTGTTTTTTGTTTTTTTTAAGATTTGTTTTTTGTAATGGTTTTGTTGGTGTTTTATTTATTTATTTATTTATTTATGGTTTTGGTTTTGTTATTTGTTTTTTGGTTGTTTTAAATGTATTTGTTAAAATAAAGAAAAAGAAAGAATGGGGAGCCGATCCCGTCCCGCGCGCATGCATGGGGCGGAGTTAAAAAAATTTGAAGGGATGGGAGACAACACGGGCTAGGACATCAAGACAAAAGGGGGTACGAAGAGAACGAGGCATGTCAAGGCGCGGAAATTCAAAAACGTGCACATTCATGCGCAAGGCAAGGCGCACTAAGACATGGCAAAACAAAGAAAATTTAATAACTCGCAAACCGTTCATCGGAATGCAATGCAATAAAAAGGAAAACTGGGCCAGAAGGTAAGGGGGAGACTGGAAAAAGTACAATGGGGTGGCTAGGATCAAATCACGGCGTTCCCCTGGGAAAAATACAAAAAACGACGCCAAAAATACATACGGGGATTAATATTGGAAAATTAGCACGCCGGAACGTTGGATGAAAAGAAAGAAAATTGTGCCAAATAATGTGTCTAACAAATCTATCATGTCAAAACACGGTTCTAACCAAGAGAGGATGTGTTCACATGGAAAAAACCCAAAAAAAAACTAAAAATGGGCTCAAAGATAAATACAAAAAGAACCAAGCAGCAAAATGAAGGGCAATAAAAAGAGAAAGTGTACGTAGGAAGGGGATGCACAGGCTATCAAGTCAAAACTCACTTCCGGTGAAGTTAGAAGGGGTTCACATGCGAAAAATACAGTAATAAAAAAAAGAAACTAAAAATATATTGAAAATTTAATAACGAAAAATATAGCAGAGTGGAGAAAAAGAAAAAATGTAGGGAAAGACTGGTAGGACACAACAATCAAATGAAACTGGAATTCCGGTGAAAATAGGGCATGCTCACATGGAAAAATGCTAAAAATATGCACGAAAATGGCCCGAAAATGTACAAAAATTAATAGCGAATGAATCGTGCATGGGAAGGATAGGGAGCAAAAAGGAAAAATGTCAGGCGGAAGATGGAGGACATGACTATTATGTCAGATTATTTTTCGGAAGCAATAAAGATGCGTTCACATGGAAAACCATCCAATTTATTGGAAATGCTTCAAAAATTAATAACTCAAGAACCTCGATCAGAACAAGGGTTAGCAAAAAGGAAAAATGGTCAAGTCGAAGGGAAAAATATGGTTATAAGGTTGGATATGGGTTTCCGTGAACGTAGGATGTGTTTACATGGAAAAACATCAAAACAAGAGATAAAGGGAAATAGGGAAGGAACGGCCCCAAGGGTGGGTTGAACAGGGACGGGTGGGTGGGGAAGGGACCCCATCAGGGTAAAATCAGGTCATGGCATACATATAGGATTAAAGTGAGGCATATGCAGAGGGATATGCATTATAGACGCGCAGGGACGCGTCCCCACACTTAAAACCTTAATGGATAGGGTTAGATATAGCAACACAGCCTAGGACTCCTCACCCGAATGGACTCTAGCGTCCCCACACTTAAAACATAACATACACTTGCAATCATAAGGATAAGGTTAGAAAGACTTGGCTCGGTTCGTGTATGGTCGAGGAACCATCACTGCTACTGAAGGATTGGAGTTGGCTGCAGGAGGTACCACGGCTCACTCCAACGTTCAACCAGCATGGCAAGGACCATGCAGCAATACCCAGGGAGGTAGCTAGTTGATGAAACCCGTAGGGGGAGGTGTCGTTGACGAATGATAGTCACTCAACTCACTGGCACTCGAATGGGATGAGAGAACAGCCACTCACCCCATAATGTACATCACTCGAGTTAATAATGATGAAACCCAAATCTCACACTCGGTTTAGGAATCGACAAGGGAATGGGGCAGAGGGAGTATGCCAGGGTGCACAGTTGATAGTGTATCAGTGCGTCCAACCCTGTCTGGCATAGGCGTAAGCAGGAAGGCCAGGGAACCTTGCAGTACCGTGTACAGAACAGAGTGACGTGTCATGTGCTGATGGCAGAGACCCATCCCGTGGGTGCATAGGAAAAGAGAACATACCTGACTCCAAGTGTCATAAAGTCCCTCAATCCTCACCTCTCGATAATTGATGGAGGAGAACCACCAGTCACACTCAACCCACCCTCTGTCACATGCTCTGTTGATAGATGCAGGAGGGCAACCCATTCCTAATGTCATCCGCTGTAACTTTGAGAGGGAAACCTCCTTGGACCAAAATTAGGACCAAACTCCCTAGGCTTTGGTCCAATATCCTGTGTCATCATTTTGAATTCTAGCAAGTTGAATCTTGCATTTTCATCCTTCTGTCTTCATTTGTGCATCTCTTTCAGAGAGCAAATATCCTCTGTATGGTTCTTCCTCAAACAATAGGAATAAAAGGCTCCAGGAATGGTTGGTTTTCAGGTACATTCAGTGGCTAAATGTCCCGCTTGATGAACTTTCTGCACCATGTATTAAAACGCATCACATCTCTCCCAGCTCCCCTAGGAGTGGATATATTGGCAGTATTCACCTTTAGCATCTGTAGCTGCTTTGTAATCACATCCATAAGCTCTTTCTTGATACTTGCAATTGAGTTGGATAAGTAGTCCTTCAAATTTTCACCTCCTGAAATACTTGTAGTAGGGTTTTGTGAAGCTTCTATAATTATTGCATACACTGGTTGGGTTGATCCAGAGGGTCCTCTGTTTTGGTTCTGATTTAGAGCTCCTGTTGAGACTTGGGATTGTTGATTCCAGTTGATAGGGTTCCACTATTGTTGAGTCGCCATTAGAGGAACTGTTTGAGGCCATTGTTGTTGTGGTTGAACCATCATTTGAGGCACTGTTGTCTATGGCGACCACAGTGGATTGGGTGCACTATACTATGGCATTGTTTGCATCTAGGGATAGGGGTAGGGAACTGTCCCTGGGACTGCATTTGGTGGGTATACCATTCCTGGCATGGGAGGAGGTAAGACTTTTTTTCCTGGAGTCATTGACAAGCTTGCTTCAACTTCATCATACAATCTTGCACCCTCCACTGCAACTTGCAGATTGACTGGTCTTCTCAATTCCACGAACTTGCGAACTTCTAGTTGTAGGCCTCTAAAGAACACTCCTTCTTGGATGCCTTTATCCGAATGATGGTTAGTCCATCTCTTTAGGATGGATTCCATTTGTAAGACATAAGCTTCTACTCTTTCTCTAGAGGACTGACTTAGGTTCATGAACTCCTCTTACATCCGCTCTTCAAAACCTTCACGCCTGAATTTAGTGAGGAATGCCAACTTCAGGTCGTCCCATGTGCCAAAAGTTATTCTGTTGCTCTCTCATACCACTGAAACACCGCACCCTTGAAAGTGGTGGGAAATATTGCTAGCCAATGCTCAGGGGTTCTAGCATTGTTAGCCACACATGCTACCATAAATTCTGCTACATGAAGATCAGGGTCTTCATTGTACTCTCCCTTAAAAATTGGCAATGGAACTACATTTGCTGGCTTGTCATCAATATTTCCAAGACGAATCTAACTAGGAAGGGGACCTTGAGTCGCCATGGGGACTTTTGTAAAGAGTGCTTTTAGGGTGTCAAACAAGGCATCTGCTGTGCGAGCTCATTCTCAGCCTTGATTCTTGCCTTCTCTCTTCTCACGTATCTCTGGACTCGTTCTAATGCTTGCTTCTTGATTGTGTCATTCGTTAGGGGCTTGGCTCCAACCAGTTGTTCAGTACTCAACATAATAGAATCAGAGAGGGCTTCAGTCTCTCGAGGATTCTCTGGCCAACATCTCTTCTACTTCCTTCTTTTCAACATCTCTGAATTCGGCTTTCAAACCACTACAGAGGGGGAGATATTCCATTCTGAAAGTATCAAAATTCATTCTTCTTAGGATCGTTGTTGTGCCATCATTATAATAATGCCAGATTTTGAGGTTTTCAACAGTGTATGTTGTGAAAAACACTCTATCTACCAACTTCCAGTGGGTTGCTAATTTGACAAACAAAAGATTGTCAGTGCACCAAGCATCCCATGTATCTTGTTATTGAGCATTCACGAACAAATTCCAACTCTTTTCCTTCTTGTTTTTGTGAACCTCCACAGACCACGACTCCTGAAGCTTCTTCATGATCTCCCACTTGATGATGTCTCAAAATTTCTCAATGAATACCAAATCTTCCATGGATGTTCATTCTCTCTGTTTCTACCCTTCAGTTTATTTCCAAACAATTTGCCACCAAGATGCAAGTTTCTGTTGCTTCAGCAGGAAGAGGAAACAATCCACCGCATAGAGCTTGCATCATGATGGTAATATGTTTCCGCCAATGTGGGATGAACTTCTTGTGGAAAGTGCCTTTGGTCATAAGAATCTCCAACTCTTCAGTGGAAGAAAGAACTTTGCAAATATCCATTGAATTCTCCTCTTCTTGGCAATGCCATTTCCTTCCTTTTCAGCCTCTTCTAATGCTTGTTGATGGCAAGTTTCCACAACTGCGCACCAAAAACATGGAGCCCCAAGAGGAACACCAAGGAAAAGGGATTCTACTGCAAGAAAATCTATCTTATAACATCAAAAAGCTTTTATTTCATTCTTTTGATGACCAAAACAAAGAAAACAACAAATCTTCACGCAGCATCATAGTAGATATCTCCCACGGATTTGATAGAATCAACCATAATCTTCAACATCTTCATAAAATCCATCAATAGAACAAGGAACATAAAAGAATACACCATTTTTTTATGGAAATCAATCACATATTATTCATCTTCAATGTCTTCATAGTTTTCTCTTTCAATCTCTCATATATAGATACATTGTTTTCATAGAATTGGCTATCTCTGACTCTCTCTCTCTCTCTCTCAATAATACATCATCTCCTCACCACAATACTCAATAATGACACTTAATAATCCCTCTTAGGTCATGGATGCACCCCCCAAGAGGTATGGGAGATATGAAAGGGCACCAGATCCACTACAATGTCTCTTCATAACTCACTTTTATCACTATCACTTCAGTCTTCTATTCAATCTTCAGCAACAACTGCTTCTTCCATTTGTTTTAGCTCTTTTGAACTTAGATTCATCCTTTCCAAAATTTAGAAAAAAAATTCAAAGTCACACATACATTCTATATAACACTTACAGAAGATCTACAAAACATAACAGAAATAGGAACATAGTAGAGACAGAATAAAGATAGAGGCTCTACATAAGGGTTACAGAGGGTTACACAAGGTCATCAGAGAACAACAGATCCTCATAACTCATACTAAAACTATTCCAAACTATCAAAAACTATTCAATAAGCTTTCAAAAGATTTCAACCTTCATCAATCATCAATCCATGCTTCATACAGAAGAAAATCAGAACAAAACATAAGCTATACAAAAGGTATTGAGAACCAATCAAAACCTCAATAAAACCTATCAAAACATTACAGAGCTTCATATTTCCACTAAAAATCATCATGAACTTCCAAAAAATAATCAGTATCATCCAAAACACTCTCAAACAGTTCCATTAACAACCATACATCACTCTAAATCCATCAAAAATCAACCATTCAGACCTCAAAAACAACAAAAATCAGTCAAAAATTCAGTCTTTTTCCACTCTCAACACCCTTCATCTCCCATTCTTTTTGAATCAAGTGCAATGGTAAGTCCACTTCAATTCGAGTAATCCTATAGGAAGTGGAAACTTGAAATTACTAACACTATCTGACTGTTAGGAGACCCGAATGATTTTAGGAACCCAAAAATTTAGGTCGATCCTAATGCATTCAATCAGAACTCTTCTGTTACGATGTAGGCTTAGTAAGGTCTAAGTGACAAACCCCGTGACACTCCAAGGGAGCGCCAGACGGCATCATTTGGAAAACCTACTGATGGACTACTAAAGGTGCACCTTTGGAATGAGCCTGGCAGACACCTCACAGTCATAATCTTTAGTAGCATTGTAATCCACCACCATTCTAACCACTGAAATTACAACAAGCATCTTTCATCATCAAGCATCAAAACTCCTTAAATGATAATACTCTAACATCCCTAGCATCCACATCTTCAATGAAAGTTGAAGCATGCTACTATGACAGTGAGTGCCATGGAACCAGCACTCATCTAGGAGGGGGATAAATGTTAATAGAAAAATGAAAATCTGGAACAACAGAAAATTATGTGCAAAGAATTGAAGATTAATTTTTTAATTAACTCGAATTGGTTAAGACATAAGAGAAATTTTTGTACTAGTAAGAGCCAAGCTCACTCCCTGCAAATGTATTTAAGCTCATGGGCTAAAGAAAAGTGGTCTATTTACATTTTCAACATATGATGCCTCATAGATTTTAGGGAAAGCATAAAATTGGAGGAGAGATCTCTAAACATATGATGCCTCATGATCTCTCCTCCAATTTTATTGATACTTGCAATTGAGTTGAGGGATGGAAACACTAAACACTTTGTATATAAGTGATAAAAAAGAATAGTATAAGCTATTCATGTGTACAAACTTGAATATCCTAGTTTCTTGCTTCTCTTTTGCTTGCTTGTGAGAGAGTGGAGGAGAGTGAGAGAGTTAAAGTGAGAGGGAGTGGGGGACTTGGGAGATGAAGTTCCATCTAATCTCATTTCTTCTTATCCATCTCTCCTTGTTAGAGGGGAAGTACAAAGTATGTGAGAGGTGAGTGAAAGAGAGTGAGGTACATGAGAAAATCTCTTCTTGCCCATCTTCTCCTCTTCTTATCCATATTCTCCTCTCCATGTTACACACATGAAGTTGGTGGTATTTATGTGGGAGACTCGAGGAGCTCATGACTATGGATCATATGACAAGCCTTGGAGTTAAACCACAATGAAGAGGTAAGTCATTGCTTGCTACAACTCAACATAAGTGTATATTTATTGTTGCTTGGAGATTAAGGGTAGGTGTGGGCATCTTATGAAGCAAGCTAGCCACAAATGTTGTCCAATCATGACTATCTTTGAATCTCATTCACACAGAAAATTGCAATAAATATGCTAGAACGTAGTAGCCAATTTCAATTTCAAATCATGCCTCTAAAATGAATCCCAATAAAGAAAAGGAATGACAAATATGACATAAGTGCAGTCCATTCGACAACTACAAAAAGCATATACTATGACTATAAAGGGGACTGAATATTCTTGATGCCTTGAGCCAACCAATGTAAATAAGGTTAGTCTCATTTGGATAAAAATAATTACAATAAGTATGTTAAATTATGTCATTTAAGAATTTGGGGGGGGGGGGGGGGTAGTTTTTCACTCATAATTATGTAAGTCTATCATGTGGCTTCAACAAAAGGGATATATAGAATCCCCTTTTTAGACCATTTTTACATACAAAAATGTATTTTTAATGGGGGTATTCATGGGTTGAATAGGAAAAGGGTTTTTTTTATTTGTGATAAATTTGCATATGTGAGATTTTTAAATTGGGCTATGAATGCATGTGATCAAAAGGGTTTTACATATAGTTCCCAAATAAGTCTAATATCCAATGTTGGTTTGTTATAGCTTAGTTTTCAAAGAGACACATGTTTCTTAAATGTGCCTTAGTATCATTTGATCCATGAAGGGATCTCGATGTTGTTCACACTCATGACACACATGCCTTGATACCAATGTTTTGTCTTTCTAGTGCATCACCCTTTGTGAAAAAACCAATGTCTTGTCTTCTTACTATGTTGCATGTTCATTTATATCCATAGGGAATATAAGTATTTATAGGTCAAAATGGATAGTAAGAAGTCTACTTATGCACCATATGCATGTATATCTAGGAAAAATGAGATGAGAGACATATACTTCATTTGCTAATACCACTCACATCTCAAATTGATGGGTATCTTTAGATTGTGAATATGATTTTACATCCATCATTGATAAGTTAGGCATTATTTTCTTTATATTTGTATCTAGGCTTTAGCATAATTCTTTAGTTGATTACCCTATCACTTTGATGTATATCAAGCTTGTATATTTGTAGAGTCTAATTATTTGCATATTGCATGTCACACCAAAGGGGTGATAAAGAATGAGAAAAAGGATCTCTAATGCATAATGAGTATGGAAAATGGAGGAAAAGGAAAATAGATATGGTCATAAAGTTCTAAAACCTAACAAGGGCCTAGTTAGTAATTAATGATCCAATTTGCAACACCAACTCATATGAGGGATACAATGTTTGAAACTTCACCATCATTTATTTGCAAGAAAAGTTGTCATACTAAAGGTGAACTTGGAGTGTTATGCATAGAGAGACATGCAAGAATTTGAAAAGGGTGTTTGAAGGTAAGCTTTACATTATAAGCATTTTTGCTACTACGAGAAATTCTTAAGGCATTCATTTTACTTGTTTCTACTAGTAGAAGGTCTTCACGCTCTTAACTATTTTGGCATTCTTGAGATTACATTAGAAAGACCTTGGCCTCCCTTTGCCTAGCTAAAGGAGAAAATTATTTGAATGTTTATACTATATCATTTGAGCTACATGTTCAAGATACACCAAACCACCAAAGAGCTACTGAACTTGGAAAATCTCCTAAACCTAAAAAAGGTTAAATTGTGCGGCACCTCCTCTCATTAATTGGTGATGATTGATACATTCTCCTGTCATCTCTCTCTCTCTCTCTCTCTCTCTCTCTCTCTCTCTCTCTCTCTCTCTCTCTCTCTCTCTCTCTCTCTCTCTCTCTCTCTCTCTCTCTCTCTCTCTCTCTCTCTCTCTCTCTCTCTCTCTCTCTCTCTCTCTCTCTCTCGTGTCATCACCATTGCCAGGTGATGACTGGCAGCAGAGAGCACGCACTTGGAGATGGTAGTAGGGAGTGAGTGGGGAGCCTACAACAAATCATCACCAACAAGAGTGGGGAGTGAGTGGGGAGCTAGTAGGTCATCACCAGCAGCAAGTCTGCCATCAAGTTGCGCTTGCCTACTTGCCCCTTATTTCTACACCAATACCTACCAAACTTGGCTTTTCCAATAGGCATAATTCATACCATCAAGCTTAGTGATGTTGAAGATAGCACTATCAGTAGAAGAAGATGCCATACTATAGTCCAAAACAGTGCAGACAGTTCAAAACTGCTTGCTGTAAACTACAGAAAATGACCAAAAACCACCAAAACCAAGGCAAAACGGCGAGAAACGAGTATTTAATTATACTTTCCACTAAGTACCATCAAAAGTACATAAAACTAGGATGATTCAGAATGAAAAATACATCACAGTCCGGAGATATATGCTTGATGTAATTTATGACAACAATGTACAATGAGAGCTGACTGTAGGCAACTGACTGTAGGCAAAACCCAATATTCGAAGTCAGTCACTAATTATCAATGCAAAACCGGCATCAAGCAAGTATCAGCAGGCATGTAATAGTCAAACTGACATGAGCCAACATCCAAGCATGTCAGACAAAGTCCGTCAATAAAGTCAATACACCCCCCAATCAACATGGCAAAATATATATACCACTGCCAAGACTTGACACAAGTTGGTGTCTGCTCAGTGAATACAAAGCCGATTCAGCCCAAGTACATCTACACAGACCAAGGTATATCAAACATACATCATCCACAAGAATATCCCAGTCTCAAGTATCCAAAAGCTCAATATGCATAACCTACACTACTGCTCAATGTCTAATAAGCATACAATGATGCTCCCACTGGCACAAAAGCTATAAGTGTCATGCAAATAAGCTCAAACGGAGTATCCAAGATCATACATCAGTAAGACATCCAGAACATGTGAGTGGTCAAGTATCCAATGATAGCATCCAATGTCATGAAGAAAATCCCAATCAATCTCTATGACGATGAGCCAAAGCAAGACCAAAATAAGCTCCAGAATATCCAAAGTCAAGCCCAAATGAAGTTCCGGTAGCATTCGAGTCCAAACAATGTAACTAGCATGTGTAGGTAGCATAAGCATCAAGCATGTACCAACAGGTCATACATAGACCATAGGTATAACCTCTATCACAAAGCATGCCGGTATAGACCAATGTCAAGTAAATGCCAACCAATATGGAGCTCAAACAAGGCTCATAATACATTTTGGAAACATCCAAAGCATTTGCCAACCTTCATTTGCATCCCAATAGTCATATGAAACACCCGGGAAGCACCTGTGTGACCAATAGGCAGAGCATAAAGTGACTAAATAAGCTTCAGTCCTGGAGTGTATAGAGTGATTTACTGTGTAAAATTGAGTATTTCAAGCCATTAAATCAGCTCCAAATGATGGCCAATCAATAGGTATACATTTCCCAAACAATCGGGGACCGCTTAGGACTAACCGGGCATAATCGCGCATCAAATGACCATGTAGCATAAGTATAAAGTGTAATGACAAGGGGCTACCCTATTTTAGGCTACTTGTGGATTGTGTAAAATAGTCAACGGCTGAGAAAATTCAGCCCCAAAAGCATCTCACATCATAGGCATATATTCCCCTAGCATTTGAGGAGCATTCGGGACCAACCGAGCATCAAATGTCAATGCCAAAGTGATCCATACATAAAATGCTAATGTGGCATTGTTGTGGGCTGCATGTAAACTGTGTATAGAAATCCCAAACCTGAAGTAAATCACATCAATGCTCAATGACAAGGCTCATGATCAAATGCCAAATATAAACCAAGTATATAGTGTCCAAATGAGGTTGCCAATGAGTACCAAGGCAGGGCTGAAGTAAAAAACGACTTTTTTTGCAGACCCTTCCTATTGTACCCTACAAACTAACATAAACACTCAAAAGAATACTTCAATATATCTGAAGGAATGCCTTGAGGGTGCCCAAATGGCCGGGTAGGTGCTCGAGAAGTCGAGGAGTGATGGGAGCTCGAGAGAGTCGGCTATGGCTGCCGGGAAGGAGACCCAATGAGTGTAGGTAATCAATAGGAAGCTGAAGGAGTCACGGACCAAGCTCGAATGCTCAAGCAACCACGCTCTGATACCAATTGAAAGGTGAGAAGGATCGAAGCTTGCTTGGAAGAGCTATGGCAAGAGAGCAAGAGCAAGAAAGAGAGAGACACAAAATGGAAACTCCAACTGTCACAATGTGTGACCGAGCTTTCTTTTATTCAAACTATCACTAAAATAATAAAGAATAAAGTAGCAGTGATAGGCGCTTACCACCTATAGTGTGCAGTGTTGGGTACTGTCAGCGTAGTAATACATGGGCGACTAGGCAGAGGCAGCTTTACCCCCAACACCCCCTACTCTGCCATAGCACCCCCTACTCCACTAGCAAGTTTGCCAAGAGGTCATGGAAGGAGAGAGATCATCCCATGCCTACCCTCTACTCTGCCATACCTACCCTATGTGCATAGAGACAAAGAGAGAGAGGGGGAGAGAGTGTGTGTGTGAGTGAGTGAGTGAGAGTGAGAGTGAGAGTGAGAGTGAGGGTTTTGTTAGAGAGAGAAAGTGTGTTTTTTGTTAGAGAGAAAGAGGGAGAGAGAGAGAGAGTGTGTGTGTGTGTGTGTGTGCTTTGTTAGAGAGAGAGGGGGGAGGGAGACAGAGAGTGTGTGTGTGTGTGTGTTGTTGGAGAGAGAGAGAGAGAGAGAGAGAGAGAGAGAAAGAGTATGTGTGGGTGTTTTATTAGAGCGGGAGAGAGTGTGTGTGTGCCTTTTGTTAGAGAGGAAGGGAGAGGGAGAGGGAGAGGGAGAGGGAGAGGGAGAGAGAGTGTGTGTGGATTTTGTTAGAGAGAGAGGGGGAGTGTGTGTCTCTTATTAGAGAGAGGGAGGGAGGGAGGGAGGGAGGGAGAGTGTGTGTCTATGTGTGTGTGTTTTGTTAGAGAGAGAGAGAGAGAGAGAGAGAGAGAGAGAGAGAGAGAGAGAGAGAGTGTGTGTGTGTGTGTGTGTGTGTGTGTGTGTTGTTGGGGAGAGAGCGAGAGAGAGAGCTAAGAGAGAGAGAAAGAGAGAGAGAGAGTTTTGTTAGAGAGAGGGAGAGAGAGGGGGAGAGAGGGGGAGAGAGAGAGAGAGAGAGTGTGTGTGTGTGTGTGTGTGTGTGTTTTGTTAGTGAGTTGACTGGTTGGAGAGAGAGATTGTGTGTATATGTGTGTGTGGTTTTAGTTAGTAACTTTGCTAATTATTTAGTTGGTTTGTTGTGTTAAGTTAGTTTGCAAGTTTAATTTTTTCGTTAATTGATTTATGGTTAGTTTATCTTAAGATTATTAGTTTAGTTTAGCAGTTAGTTAAGTTGTTAATTAGTTTTATGAGAGAGAAAGAGAGAGATAGAGAGAGAGAGAGAGTGTGTGTGTGTGTGTTTAGTTAGTAATTTTGTTCATTGTTTATTTGGTTTATTATATTATTATTTTGTAAGTTTAATTTTTTTGTTGATTGTTTTAAGGTTAGTTTAGCTATATAAACTTGCATGATGGAGAAAAAAATAGTTCATGCTATGACATATGATTACATCACATAAAAAAGATTGGGAATTTTATTTTTAAAATAATGTAGCCATTGAATAATAATATAGACTACATCACAACAAAAAGAATAAGGACATTAATGATGACTAAAAAAGATTCATGCCATGCATAGGGTTACATCATTAAAAGAAAAATGTGACATAACTCAAGGCTATGTATTATATAAAAGGGGACAAAAATAATGAGGTGAGTGTTGCGCTCAAGACTATACTCAAACATGCTATACTTCAAAAGTAAAGGATCCATCTATCACGCTCACTCATACATTCTAGAAAATCAATCTCTTCATGGCTACTCTCCTAGTCTACTAGAAGGAATTCCCTTACAATTCAAGAAGAATTGTCTAGAAGAATGGTTGTCACCTTTCTAGTCATGATTGATTGGACTCCTAGATAGCATTTCACTAGAAAGAAAGTTGATGCTACTAGTTCACCTCATAGACAGCTACTTGTCTTGACAAGAACAGTTGATGCAATTGGTTTCAACAAGAACGTAGCTTCTTTCGCGAGCACGTGAGTGTTTATGGTTGGGTCTAAAATAAAACTTCTTCCCAACATGATTTAATGATGAATCGATTCTAGATTGGTGACACATGCACACACAAATGTATGAATGCATGCACATGCACATGTGCATGTGTGTGCACCCACACAAACAGATGTGTGAATGAGCACATGTGCAACATCATGCACATGCATGCATGTGCCCATACACACACACACACTCTCTCTCTCTCTCTCTCTCTCTCTTTATATATGTATATATATACATATATATACATACATATATATACATATATATACATACATATATATACATATATATACATACATATATATACATATATATACATACATATATATACATATATATACATACATATATATACATATATATACATACATATATATACATATATATATATATATATATATATATGGCTTGTCAAAAATTTCTAATAACACTTCGATTTTAAACTTTTGGTCAAGCTCCAAGTGACATCCAAACCATCCTTCCTTTGAACCTTGATGCATATGCTTGGTTTAGGAGAAAAAAACCACACCTAAAATTTTAGACCTTTGGTCGTGCTCCAAGGGACGTTCAAACCATCCTTCCCTTGAAGATTGATGCAAATGTTTGTTTTGGGCGGATAAGTGATGTTTTCAAGAATGAGGAGAAGAGACAGGATGATGGCCAATGGAGTTGTGGTGTAGTGGTTTGGGTGTGGGTTGGGGGTGAGTGAGTTCAAACCCTGCGCACCACATCCCAAAGGCACAATAAAAAATATATATTCGCTTCAAAGAAGAAAGAGGATGATAGCAAATAAACACATCCCAAGATATAAGAATGCTTTATTACACCTTGTAGCCCTCTTTAAAGAGGCATATTTGAACTTTAACTTCCGAATCCTTCATCCTTTAAAAAGTGGAAACACAAAGCTAGAACAACAAATATTCCATAAATTCAAGAATTACAGAAGCGTCTCAATATTATAGATCCTTTATTCTTAGTAAATACAAAAACACAAATGTAAACATGTTTATCTATACAAACACATGCATAGACATGCCTTATCATGTATTTTCATAAGCTTAGGCAAACAAATATAGACAATTGTATAAGTATGCACATTGGATAAATCGCAAAAAATGAACACACATACATATGTGCAAATGTAGATAAGCAAAAACATGTACATATATATGTTTCCAAGGTTACACAAATAGAAGAAAATGCTATTGTGTATTTAAGTACATCCCATGAATACTCAAGAATTAGTACATCTATGCAATGCATGTATGCTTTTCCATGCATATATGCATGTGTAGCTATGTGCATAGATTTCTACATATGCATATAAGTACAGATGTATGTGTATAAGTATACAAGTACACATATTTTCATGTGTTTGCATGCACACCTCTGTGTGTGTGTGTGTTCTATACATATGCCTTTTGTTTCCTCACAATATAAAAGAGGATTTGAGAATCATGAATGCCTTGGTGTTGTTTTGCAAGGGGAGTGAATTGAAAGTGAAATTTCAATGCTCCTTGCTTGGAGTCTTGGGATAAGCATTTCATTCCTTAGCTAGGAGAGATAGTACCATTTTGAAATGTGGCTAGATATCTTGGCTATCTTGTTAGTTTAATTATTTACTATTTATTATTTAGGACTTTGGCTTGGTGACTCCCAAACCAAGGAGAAGGTCACCAAGCATATGTGGCAAAAGAGGAGAGGTTTAGTGCTTTGTGTGTGTGTGTGTGTGTGTGTGTGTGTGTGTGTGTGTGTGTGTGTGTGTATGTGTGTGTGTGGAGGGCATTCTTTAATATGTCACCAAGTTGCTTTTCATCATATTCTTGACCACAAAAGCTCCTTGGAGTAGGAGATTTAGTTTACAATAATAAAGATTACTAGTGTTCCTTATGCTAGGTCACTTCATAGCAACCACGCAAAGCAACCTTGTGAGGGAAGCAAAGTTACCATGCTACTTTCACTTCCCTCACTTCTTCACATGTTCTCTCTTCTCCTTTTTATTTTCTCTCTTTCTCTCTCACCTCTTTTTTCCTCTCCCTCCTCTTTTTTCTTCTCACTCTCTCCTCTCTTTTTTATTTTCCTTTTTGTCTCCTCTTTATTCTTCTCATTTCCCTCATTTTTTCTTTTTTCTCTCTCCTCCTTTTTTCCTATAAACAATTTATTCTCTCCCCCTTTTTCTTTTTTATTTTATCTCTTTCTTCAATGATTTTCTCTCCAAATTCTTTACTTCTCTCTCCCCCCATTTTTTCTCCATTCTCTCTCATAATTTTTTCTCTCCATTTTTCTCACAATAAATATCTCCCCAAATTCTTTCCTCCTCTCTCTCTCTCTCTCTCTCTCTCTCTCTCTCTCTCTCTCTCTCTCTCTAAATCTATGTGTATGCATCTAGATAGACCACCTAGGAGAGCCTTTGAGGCATCTAGGCAACTAGCTCATGCAAGATATGAGACTTCACGGTATGCCAAGGTTGAGTAGTAGCTCAAAGGATATTGGATTGACATGGACCACCTCCCTTTTAATAAGGCCCTAACTCCCCTTCATATACATCTCCCACATTGAGAGGAACTTGGCCATGCCACAAGACCTTTACCAGTTGAACTTACAATATACATGGATTTCACCCCAATAGCCCCTTTTCTCAAAGATGTACTACTACAAGGACCACTTCATGAAGACTACAATGGATGGCTTCATTGAGAGACTCGGATACCTAGATATATACATGCCACATGAGATGTGGGTAGCCATTGGCCAGCTTAGGGTATCCTCTCATAAGCTTGAGATCGAGATTGAGAGGGCAATCATATTCCCTGAGCTAAGTGGACTTGCAAATTGTGCCAAGATAGGTGGGGAGCAAGGAGCATTACATTTATAGATGCAAGGCCTATAATATAGTCAAGCCATATCCCATGCTATTTGGAGGAGACACCTCCCTCAAACTAGTCATAGAGTTCTCAAACTACTAGCGTCACTTGGGCTGATTCCTAGTTGACATTCAAAGCTCCCACACATCATTATTACAAGTCGGGACAATGAAAGAGAGAGATATCAATCATCACATGTCACCAACTTCTCACGCACACACGACACCTACACAAAGAGGGGTGACACTCCAAAGAGCGAAGGAGATTAGAGAAGCATGGCAACCACGGATACTAAGATACTAAACATAGATACTACATCAAAGAGAGGTGAGGGAGATCCATTAGTGACATGAACAACACATGGCAGAGTTGAGGGCTTAATGTAGATACTACTGTTACATTAAGGATGTATGACATACTCTACTTGCCGATCTTGAATGGTTAGAACTAGATATATGGAGATTACTTCATCTTTCACAATATGTCACTCATCATTTTTAACATGCCACACCTTGATGTCTGGAAATGATCAACATTGTACATGGTTTTGTTTCATAGGCTAATTTTGGAGCCAAAAGACGTAAATATACCTTTCTTTCTGCTCTCCAAGACCACCCGCGCCCCCCCCCCCCCCAAACCATTTCTCTCTCTCTCTCTCTCGCTCTCTCTCTCTCTCTCTCTCTCTCTCTCGTGGGTGAGTATCCCTGTTTGCTGTCCTAGCCACCGTCGTTTTCCCGCGGTGCACTCCCGCGCAGCCTCCATCCTTGACTATGCCTCCAGTGCCTTGTCCCACTGCCGCTCGTCCGATTCTTGAAACTCTAATAGGTGATAAAGAAGTAGGCCTAGGGGCTATGGCTAGCATCGAGGGGTGGGGATTGCTGGGAGAGGGCTAGGAGGCGTGCCCTAGCCATGGTTTCTTCCAGGAGGAAGTTGCGGGCGAGTTACTGATCTCTGCGCCGCGGAGCTTCTGCACGTGGTTGTGCAGTGGGAAGCCACCATGGCCGATGCCGAGGGAGAGCTTGAGGGACTCCATGTAACTCACAGGGCCAATTTAGTGCTTGGATTCTTGAAGCAAATGTAACCTTGGACTTTAATGCCTTAACACATGGTCACAAAGTATGAAACAAAAGCATTTGGTCATTGAAGAATAGATTTTAATGAGATGATCCCAAAAATGATGGTTCATTAGTTTTAAGCTTCCTGGGTCTAAATCTTCTTGGGTACATCACTTTCTTGGACATCTATATTGTATTTTCAAGGTCTTGTCCCTTGAACGCTCTATTGGTCCCCCTTTGTTGGGTCATGAGGAAAGAGGGTTCAAAAGTGACTAAGCTCCAATGATGCCATATAGACTCTTGCCCACTCTCTTAATGAATATTTGGAGGGAATCCCCCCATTCTTCAAGAATTTGCATATGTAATCTTATCTCATGAAAGAAAAATCATTGTTCTAAGATATCTCTTAGTTCTTTTCAAGGCCACATAAAAGGAAATGCATTCATATATAACATAAATTTCACTTCATTTGGCAAAAAAAAAAAAAGAAGAAGAGGTAGACTAGTCTAGGAGACCTCGAATGATGGAAACTCTTTGCAATACTAGAAAGTGTCCATTGAAATTGAGCATTTTGATTAAACATGTTTTTGCCTACTTTAGCATGCTAAAAAATAGACATCAAAGACAATCTACTTGAAGACTTGAAACATTATCCACACGATCTCCAACACCATCTAACACTTTTAACTATAAAGAAAGAACATAAATCAATACATAGTGCACACAATTCTATTAGATTCTCCATACATCATACATTCTTGGAACTCCCAAAAGGCAAGAGTTTGGAACGTTGTTCCTAATGCCAAAAGGTATTACTTTTGTTAATAAACTAATGCTAACTCCTATGCACTTACTTGAAACATGCTAGTGGCCAATTGTGTAGCAATCCTAGGCCTAACACATGGCACTAGCTAGTGGTTTGGCTTGTGAAAGCCAAGACCCAAACCCACTAACACCCCTTGATCTAAACTACATGCGTACTATGGCTACAAGCTAACAATTAAGCCTCACTCAAGGCCTTGTGCCCCAAAATGAGCCGCACCGAGCAATCACAAGTAAAGCGTAGATGCAATACTAGGAGTACTTGTAACCCTCTTTTGCAGTTGTTTAACTATACCATTACATTATTTTAGGAAATCTACTATATTGCAAAATTCATAAAGGTAATAAAGAAATACATTGAGTTGAGTAGCGACCCATGGTATGGGACTATAGCCCACACCTCATGAGAACCAAACTCTTCTACCCTTCTTGCAACTCCTAAATTCCTAAAGTAGGCTTCTCGTATATTTCTTGAGCTCTTGAAGTCATTTGCTTCATCTCAATTAGCACCTCAGAAATCACTGCAACCTGCTCCTCCTCACTTTGATTCGTTATCATTTTTGCCACAAACTCTTCAACCTCCCTCTTCAATGCTTTAACTTACTCTAATTACTCAACTTCCTAATACTTGAGATGCATCTCCTGCAAATTGCTACTGCAACTCTATCTTTTCCTTCATTGGTTGCTCCATGCCTTCAGAATTAAAGGACCCTTTCAAAATCTCATATGGTCTTTGCACAACAATTGCTAGCTGAGATGTAATATTTTCCCACACTCCCAAATCTTCTTGCACCAAAGCTTGCCTCATCTTCTATAACTTTTCATTCATGATTACTACTCCATCTATTTCAATGTCCATGTCCCCTTAGCATCTACTTCTCAATCTACAATAATGGTGTGAGCCTTTTCATTAGCATTTCATTTGCTACTCTCAATATAACTACCTACTCCACCACCACAAAGCCCACCTCATTCAAGATATTTGTTTTAAGCTCATCAATCCATTCCTTGAACGATTTGGCTGAAACCTTGATGTTTGAAATGTTGTAAAGCAAGGCATTCTTCTCCTCCTTCAATTACAGACATTGTCGACCTTTAACTTGTAATTCCTACTCGAGTGCACTAATATGCATCTTCAAATTGCTTATTTGTTGTTGTAATCCTTGCACCACCTCAAGCTCAACACATCCCTCATTCTATAGGTTTTCCAAAAAAGTTTGAAGGCATTTAACCATAGCCTTTGCCTCCATGACCCCAATTCATTCCAACTTCACCCTAATTTCCTCCTTAATCTCTTGCTTTACTAGTGCTACCTCAACCTCCTCCTTTATATCTCTCTTCTCAACCTTAGTGACCTTAGTTGCAACTATAGGCTTGCTGATTTTAATATTCTTGGTCTACCTCACTTCCATTTCCTTCCCCTTTTTCTCAGGTATTTATCGAAAGGAAACGTTAACTACATCTTGACACTATGTTGACACCTGGATGCCTACATAGCCTATTCGTGACCAAAACCCATGACCAAATAATGCAAATATATTCTCTTTTGTCTGGATCCTCTTTAAAAGGATCTATTACTTCTTCTATCTCCTCCTCTTGAATGTCAACTACCTTCCTTTTATGCTCCCCTTACTAGTCCCCAACCTTCTGTTGAGATATCGAGCTCCACTCGTGATATGCTAGGGTGACCGTTGTGCATTTATATCACCGACTTGTCTGTTGTAGATGCGGTTGGTACACCGCCCATGAATAATAGCTACATGATAGCTATCCTTATCTACTCTAGTTCGTGGCTCAGTTAGTATGCCACCTTAGTTAGTTGAGTTTGGCTTGAGACCCATATATATAGGGTTCTTCTATTTCTTTGTAAGAGAGTTCTTTTGGCTTACACAACTAAGAAGAGGAAAACTGTTTTCAGCCTCCACCCTTGTGTGTATTCCCCCATTGTGCAAGCAAGAAAGCTACAAGTGAGACTCCTTCCTTCTCTCCCACAATCTTGACATGGTATCAGAGCCTTGTTCGTGGTAAGGAGCTCAAGAAAGCAAGCCAAGCTTGCGGTGTTCTGGTAAGAGGAGCAGTGTTGCTTTCATTTTCTGTTTTGGGAGCAGATCTCTACAGGCAGCACATCCGGAAATTGCAAGAGTGCATTGTCTCAGGTTGAGACGCCCTTCGCGGTGAAGCAAGAGGTTGAGACCCTATTTTTTTTTATTGGAGGCCATTTCGGGGCCTATTTTGGAGGTGGAAGTTTTCTGCACGCACTCAGGAAAAAGACCCTATTTTATGCTGTGCGACCACTATTCTACAGGTCGGTGAAAAACTACTGTAGAAATTGCATCGTATGCTTGTGCGCAGAGACATTGGGAGTTTCAGAATCATCCTTGGTTCCTGTTTATGCAAAATCGTCACTAGGAAGTGACTGTGTGGTCAAATACCACTTTCGCCAGTTTTGCAGATTTGCCCTTGTGAGGGTGAAGCTGAGTTTTTTGCAGTGATAGAATTTTTTGCAGTGTTCTGTAATGGCGTCTGATTCTCTTTCACAGATTGTAATTGAAAAGCTTGACAAGAACAACTTCCAGGCATGGAAGTTTAGAATGACGAATTTCCTTATGGGAAAAGGATATTGGGAATTTGTTGCAGGAAATGAAAAAGAACCAGTTCTTCCTGATGTTCCCAATCAATAGCAAATGCAGGCATTTAAAGCATGGCATGAGAGAGCCAGGAAAGTTATGTACTGGCTGTCTATCAGTATTTCAGACTCTATGATTGTGCATATTCAGGATGCAAGTACGCCAAAGGAGGCATGGGATATTTTGTCAAAAATGTATAGCACAAATACGCAAGCCAGGAAAATGCAACTCAAGCAAGAGTTGCATAATGTGCAAAGAGAAAGTATGAGCATCAATGACTACCACATGAAAGTGAAGAAGATTGCAGATGCACTTGCTTCCATTGGGTCGCCAGTGGAAGATGATGATTTAGTTTCTGTGACCTTGAATGGTCTAGGAAAGGATTATGCACAGTTTCGGACATCCATTTCAGTTCGTGAAAGATTTCCTGATTTTGAGGAGTCTTCTACTCAAATGCTGGAAGAGGTAGAGGCAGAGGTAGAGGAGGCCGATTTGGAGGCCGTGGTAGAAATCAGAATATGCAGCAAACTCAAGAAAACCAGTCCTATGGAGGAGGACCTGGTAACTCTAGAGGCAGGGGGAGCCAAAGAGGTCGTGGTGGATGGCAAAGAGGCCAAAATGCAAACAGCAATGTTGAATGCTACTACTGTGGTAAAATGGGTCATATGGCTAAAGACTGCTATAAAAAGCAGAATGACATCATGAATGGGAAATTGCAACAAGGGAATTATGCATCTTCTAGTAGATAGGGTGATGACAGAAATGAGCATTTGTTTATGGTGCAGCACATGAACAATTATGTGACAAGTGCAGAAGAAAGCAACGATGTGTGGTATGTTGACTCGGGTGCATCAAACCGCATGACAGGTCATGCAGAATGGATGGAGGATGCAAGGAAAATGGAAAAACCAGGATTTGTGGAGACTGGTGATGATATTGCACATCCTATTGTGCAGATTGGAAAAATTCATTTGTCTATGCAGGATGGGAAAAAGAAATACCTGTCCGATGTATTTCATGTCCCGAATATCACCAAGAATCTGGTTTCTGTTGGTCAAATGGTTGAGCAGGGCTTGCAGGTCAGATTTAATCCTCATGGATGCTTTGTTGAGGATATGAAAAATAAAGGTCGCTTGATAGCAAAAGGAAAGAAGAAGGACAGAATGTTTACATTGGATGCAGACATGTCTGAATTGAGTGCAGCAATGTTTGCACATGGGACCGGTGTAGTTGCAGATATTGATATCTGGCATAACGCATTGGTCATGTTAATGTACAGCGACTTAAATCAATGCAGGCCCAAAATATTGTTGCAGGATTGTCTAAATTCAAGGTTGCAGAAATGCATAAGGTATGTGAAGCCTGTTAGTTTGGAAAACAGGCAAGGAAACCATTTCCTAGACATGTTCAAGAGAGTAAGAAGCCATTGGAATTAATCCACTCTGATGTGTGGACTACTAAAGCTGCATCTCTTGGAGGCTGTCATTATTTTGTCAGTTTTATTGATGACTATAGCAGAAAAGTTTGGGTGTATTTTATGAAAAAGAAAAGTGAAGTTTTTGGGCATTTCAAAACTCTTAAAGCTATGGTTGAAAAAGAAACAGGCCTGCAAATAAAATGCCTAAGGTCAGATGGAGGGGGAGAGTACCTCTCAAATGAGTTTGCAAGGTTCCTGCAGGAGCATGGCATAAAGCAGCAATATTCATGCAGTCATACCCCACAACAAAATGGAGTTGCATAAAGGAAAAACAGGCATATTGGAGAGGTATCTCGTGCCATGCTCAATGAAAAAGACTTGCCAGATTTTTATTGGGCTGAAGCAGTTGCTACAGCAGTCTATATAATGAACAGGACTCCCACTGCAGCAATACATGGGATGACTCCAGAGGAGAGGTATACTGGTAGGAAACCAGATATTTCTCATTTGAAAATTTTTGGTTGCATTGCCTATGTACATGTGCCAGATGAGTTGAGATCCAAGTTGGATCCAAAAGCTGAGAAGTGCATCTTTATTGGTTACTTTCTGCAGCAAAAAGGGTATAAATGCTATAACCCTTCTACTCGTAAGTTTACAGTGAGCAGAGATGTTATTTTTTATGAGATGAGTAGCTGATATAAACCAGTAAATGTGATAGATGATGTAGATGCACAAAATGGCAATGCTGCACAGAATTCACAGCAGCAGTCACAAAATATTAGTGGACCTGGAGCGTCCTCTAGCAGTGGTTCACATTCTTCGCCATAGACATGCAGATTGAGATCAAGAGAATCTTCTCAAAGCAATGCAGATAGTGGTATGCAGGTATCACGAAAAGGAAAAGAGAAGGTTGATCAGCCCATGTTTGATGTTAATGCAGGTCACTCTTATGTGGATGGTGAATCCAGTGGCTCAAAACAGAGCATTGATGATGAGTTGGGTATTTCTTCTATTGTTACACCTGGAGTAAGGAAGACCAGGGATGTTTTGAGAGCACCTGGGAGTGAACCTACTTTGCGCAGGTCTACCAGAGCTAGGTATCCTGTGGATAGGCTGAAATATGATGGATTTACAGTCATTCACTATGCATATATGGTCAAAGTGATACAGGAACCAGAACCCACTTCTTTTGAGCAAGCCATGGGAAAAGAAAAATGGGAGAAAGCCATGGATGAAGAAATGGATGCCTTGGAAGCAAATGCTACATGGGAGTTAGTACCTTTGCCTAAAGGTAAGAATGCAATTGGCTGTAAGTGGGTTTATAAGGTGAAGCACAATGCAGATGGTTCTGTGAACAGATACAAGGCAAGATTAGTAGTCAAGGGGTATGCACAAACATATGGCATTGACTATGAAGAAACATTCAGTCCGGTTGCAAGGATGGCAACCGTAAGAGCAGTCATTGCTATGGCTGCATCAAAGGGATGGTCTTTACATCAGATGGATGTAAAGAATTCCTTCTTGCATGGTGATTTGCAAGAAGAGGTCTATATGGAGCAGCCACCAGGTTATGTGCATGCTGTTCATCCTGAGTTTGTTTGCAGGTTGAAGAAAGCCTTGTATGGCTTGAAGCAAGCACCTAGAGCATGGTCTGACAAGATAGGACAGTATCTTGTCACTATTGGCTTTCAGATTTCCAAGGCAGATTTCTCACTTTAAGTGAGAAAAACAGAGAAAGGTATTATGCTACTTGTCATTTATGTTGATGACTTGATTATGACAGGTGACAGTGATGAAGATATCCTTCATGTGAAAATGCTATTGAAGCAGAAGTTTGAGATGAAGGATTTGGGAGAGCTGCGTTATTTCTTGGGCATTGAGGTGATTAGATCACCAAGTGGGATACAGCTCTTGCAGAGGCAGTATGGATTGGACATGCTGTCCAAATATGGGATGACAGGCTGTAAGCCTATTTCAGTTCCTTTGGAGCAGAATGTGAAGCTGAGCACAGATGCAGGTGAGCTTCTGGAAGACCCTACTATGTACAGACGCATAGTAGGAAGTTTGATTTATATGACTATTACCAGGCCAGATTTGAGCTATGTTGTTGGATTGGTAAGTCAGTTTATGCAGGCTCCAAGGAAACCGCATTTGGATGCGGCTAGACGCATACTCAGGTATGTGAAGTCCACATTGCAGTATGGACTATTTTATGAGACTGGGGTTCCGATACAGCTGCATGGATACACTGATGCTGATTGGGCTGGTAGTATTTCTAATAGACGATCTACCAGTGGATATGTGTTCTCTTTTGGGAGTGCTGCAGTCACTTGGAGCAGCAAGAAACAACCTACAGTTGCCTTGTCGAGCACAGAGGCCGAGTACAGGGGTGCAGCAATGGCTGCATGTGAGGTAGCTTGGTTGCATAAGCTACTTTATGATATGCATCAGCCTACAGATGGGCCAGTTGTCATTTATTGTGACAACATGAGCAGTATACACTTGGCAAATAACCCAGTCTATCATGCTAGAACAAAGCACATTGAGATGCATTATCACTATTTGCGGGAGAGGGTTTTACTAGGTCTTATTGATCTAGTTTATGTCAGCACTGAGGATCAGGTAGCTGACATATTTACGAAGGCATTGGGCGCAGAGAAGCTGCGCAAGTTCAAAGACCTGCTTGGTGTGCAGGAATTGGGATTGAGCTCGAGGGGGAGTGTTGAGATATCGAGCTCCACTCGTGATATGCCAGGGTGACCGTTGTGCATTTATGTCATCGACTTGTCCGTTGTAGATGCGGTTGGTACACCGCCCATGAATAATAGCTACATGATAGCTATCCTTATCTACTCTAGTTCGTGGCTCAGTTAGTATGCCACCTTAGTTAGTTGAGTTTGGTTTGAGACCCATATATATATAGGGTTCTTCTATTTCTTTGTAAGAGAGTTCTTTTGGCTTACACAACTAAGAAGAGGAAAATTGTTTTCAGCCTCCACCCTTGTGTGTATTCCCCCATTGTGCAAGCAAGAAAGCTACAAGTGAGACTCCTTCCTTCTCTCCCACAATCTTGACACCTTCTTAGATTGTGGGGTACAAACATTAGGTGGCATGTCGGGATGCATGGCACTAACATGCTAATACAATGTTGTGAACATGGGAGCTACATGGCTCTTTTTCCCATAATCACATTGGCTAGTCACAAATACTTATGCCGTGAACCAATCACAAATAACTCTAAGCACAGTTTGGAGTAATTATATTCTTTACCAACCAAAGCACATCAAATGTTTCTTTGTGTAATAGATGCTCAAGCAAGAACAACCATTGGTTTGTATGTAAGTTGGTATAAGCATTAGTTCCATGAAGTTTCTAGAAGATTCCAAAACATTCTATAAGATTTAAGAAAATACTAGACAATTCTAAGAAGGTTCTAGATAGCTGTTTGGGAAGCTCTAGAAGAGGCTTGCATCGACACTTACATTAACATTGCTTATGTCAACGCTTATATATGATGCTTATGTCATCAATGATATCATCATCTAGAAGCTTTCTCTTAACCTCCTCAATTTTGGTATAAATAGGGATCGTGGGCTACAAGTCCTTCAATCTTGCCAATGCCAATTATGAGATTCCTACAAGGTAAGTCGTCTTCCACTTCTTGTCTTAGTCTAGTCTTGCCTTGTATCAAGTCTTGTCTTGTAATCAAGCCATGCTCTTGTGAGCATTCTCTTGTAATCAAGTTCTCTTGTGATCAAGTTATCTTGCAATCAAGTTGTAGTTCAATTTCTCTTTCAAGTTCTTCTCTTGTAAGTTGCGAGAGCAATCTCCTCACGCTTGAAGAGCACTTGCTATGCTCATAACAATTTGGCAAGACTGTCCTACCATGATCTTGCCTAATCATGATGGAGTCTGTGATGGAAGGTATTATTGCTTCTTTACAAAGCATCCAACAACAAATCCAAGAGCTTCAAGAAAGTAATGCAAAGCTATAAATAGAGCAACCACAAGCTTTGGGCTTATGTATGCAAGACATATAATGATAAGTTCAAGAAATTCAAGAGACAAGCCTACATCAAGGTAGAGGTCCACCATAACTGCTACTAGCAACCTTCATGGTCAACACAGGAAAGAACCAAAGGTCAGCCATCCAGAGAAATTTGATCGCACAAGGTCAAAATTTAGAGGTTTCCTCCTAAAAGTATAATTTTTAATACATATGCAACCAAATCATTACCTAATTGATTCTTCTCAAGTCAGCCTCATAGGAACTCTCCTCTCAAGTACAACTCTCTCTTGGTTTTTCACCCTTGCTTGAGAAGGAATCCCAATCGCTATATAATTTTGAGGCCTTCGTACAAGAGTTCTTTGCCACATTTGGAGAAGTAGACAAAGCAAGAGTAGCTAAAACATGTTAAGACTTCAAGCTCTTTTATCTTTAATATGTGTGTAACCGATACTCTGTCACCTGTCATATGTCCAAATGTATCAGCAAGTGTGGGACATTAAATAAGTCAGTGAATTTAGGCTGTGTGTGAATGGTCTCTAATACCTTTAGTGTGTTGTATTCACTTCAATTATGTGTTATGGAATTATGAAGAAAATGAGATGAGAGCACACTGCTCCTCTCTGTTGCTCCAACCCTTCTCTTTGTCTCTCAACATGGTATCAGAGCCATGAATGGGCTCTGTGGTGGATAGCATTTTGGAAGAAGACTTGAAGACTGAAGACCAAGGTTTCTTGTGAATAGCAAGCTTCCTACCATTGTTGTTTTACAAGGTATGTATTGAAGGTATTTCATCTTGCTTGAAGGAGAATTTGTCTAAGCCTGCTATTTGAAGCATTGTGGAGGCTTGTTTGAGCACTTTGAAGAAGGCATTGGCCATCATTGGTGTGAAGGACTGCAACTGATCCTCCTAGGCTGCATCACATGATTGCGCATGTTTCTTGTTTGATCTCCTCTGCTACAACTGAAGACATTGAGCACTAACCTAGCTATCCAATGCTTGGAGATACATTGTGGAAGGTACTTGAAGGTCTTGACATGGCAATGCATTGATGGAAGCTTAGTTTGAAGGTTATGCACAGGTACACAAACCTGGAACAAAGCATGAACTACTGTAAATAGTGAATATACATCATACACGGGATCTTGATTGATGAAGCATTAAAGCTATCTAACATGCATTCTTGGCTCCATTGAAGTGTAGATACATCCTGGAAGACATATGTATTGTGTCTTATGCATTTGAGTTGCAATTGCTTGGACAAAACATTCATATTTGAGAGTGTATGACAGGCTGAAAACTATCATAAAGTTGTGGACATCAAGCACTCATTGGTCCTGAAGCATTACATAACATCTGTTAACTTCTATCAAATGTATGGCATGGCATATACATGTTAAATGTTTGGAGGACTGAGATGAGCATTCAATGCTCATGAAAGTTGAGTTTCAGAGCTGAAAATAAATGCATTGACATTGTTTTGGCTTGTTACAAATAGGGAATGCATTCTCTGACATTGTCTATTGAAGACAGAGTGTCTATGGTTGTCTATATGATCATGTATTGACCCCTACATTTGATAGCACATGTATGAGGTACTTTGAGGACATTTTGGAGCTAGATAAACCTGGTTTGACTAGTATTGGCTGATTGCAACCTTCAAGCAAGGTATTTAACACTTGTACTTGATGTATATGCATTGAGCTATGCCCGCATGATCATGTATGGACTCCTACGTGTACTAGCTGATGTCTGAGAATTTTTAGAGCATGTATGACATGTATACATCTCAATTTTGGCCTTGAAAGAGTTGGTGGTCATTGACAATCTGCAGATTTCAGGCTGCATGTTTGGTTTACTGCAGTGAGGTTGCATGATACAGAGTTATAGCAACTACATGGTCTATGTGTTGACTGATATACCTACAGGTTATGCCACATGTTTGTGGATGGACTTGAGAAGTTAATGGGCTGAAATACCTTGATTACAGCACACATTTTGTTGCAAAAAACTATCATAAACAGTCAAAGACTGCAGTTGGTCAGTTAGACTTGTTGGCTTGCTGGAAGTCAAGCATTGACTAGCCATTGTCTATTACAATATGGCAAATGCAAATAGGACAGACAACATAACCCAAATAGTAGGGGAAAAGCTTGACAACAATAATCATGCCATATGGAAGTTCTGCATGGAGAACTTCTTGATAGGTAAAGGATATTGGGACTTGGTGACAAGTGTTGAGGCTGAATCTGAAATCCTAGAGAGGAATCCTACAGCTGATCAAAGACAAGCGGACCAAGCTTGGTTGGAAAGAGCTCGCAGGGTGCTACATTGGTTATCTTTGTGTATCTCAAATGCTATGGTAATGCAGATCGTGAAGTGCAAGTCACTAGCAGATGCATGGAACATATTGATCAAGTATTATGGCACAACTACCAATGCGAGGAAGATACAGTTAAAGCAGAAATTCAACAACATGGAGAGAAAAGGCAGATCTATAAGGATTATGTCATAGAGATTAAGACTATTACGGATCAGCTGGCATCTATTGGTACACAAGTTGAGGATGAAGATATGGTTGTAGTGACATTAAATGGCTTGGGATCTGAATATAAGTCATTTGATACTTCCATATCTAGGTTGAAATACTGGATTTCAATGAGCTGGTCGCATTGCTTATTCATGAGGAAGTTAAACTTGGCTTGGCTATAGGCTCTAATGGCTCCAAGAGCAAGGATGTTATCTTTTATTCGCATCAACGTGACCATGGCAGTCATGGTACATGTTATGGTTTTGGCAGAGGAGGCCAACAAAATGTATCTTATGACAATAATAACCAGCAGGGTCCAAATGCAAGAGGAGGTGGAAATTTCAGAGGCAGGGGGAGATCTAGCCCTAGAGGCAGAGGCTCCTGGCAGCTGCAGCGTCCATCTGACAATCCTAATAAGGATAAGGATTTTCACTACTGTGGAAAGTATGGCCATATTACCAAGGACTGCTGGAAGAAGCAAGGCAATCAAAAGAGCAAGTAGCATGGACATTATGCATCGCCCAATCAGACAGATGATGATTCTGGGGATAGACTGTTTGCCATGACACGTGAAAGACAAGGCTACTAAGAAGCCTACTGAGGATGCTATTTGATATATTGATTTGAGGGCATCGAATCATATGACCCGTCACGGTGATTGGTTTATTGACATGGTGCCTAAGAGGAATGGCTATGTATGCACAGGGGATGACATGCAGCATAGCATTGAACATAAAGGCAAAGTGCCTTTGGTAATCCATGATGGCAAGAAGAAGAACTTACATGATGTATTGCATGTCCTGTCAATTACTAAAAATATGTTGTCTGTGGGCCAGATGATTGAGTAGAATTTGTAGGTTAGGTTTAATAAGCATGGTTGCTTCATTGAGGAGTTTGGTAATGGTTGCAAATTGATTGCTCGTGGTCATAGGAATGGCGGGATGTTTCCTCTTGATGCCACTTTGCCACAGTTAAAATAAGCCATGTTTGCCCATGGCTCTGGCACAGTAAGAGATTTAGAAATATGGCATAAGAGAGTGGGACATGTTAATCTTTAGCGGCTGCAAATGATGCAGAAGAAACACAGGTCTATCCAAGTTTTCCTACACAGATATTGGTCATGTCTGTGATGCTTGTCAGTTTGGTAAACAGTCAAGGTTGCCTGTAAGAAATAGTAAGTGACCATTGCAGTTGATTCACTTTGATGTGTGGGGGCCAGCCCATAATGCATCTATGGGAGGCTCTAAGTATTATGTGACATTCATTGATGACTTCAATCACTACTTGGGTTTATATACTAAAAACAAAAGATGAGGTGTTTGCTAGTTTTCAGCAATTTAAGCAGCAGGTTGAAAAGGAATTTGTTTGCTACATATCTTGTTTGAGATTTGACAGTGGTGGGGAGTATGTGTCAAATAAATTTGACTGCTTTTTGGCTGAAAATGGCATACGTAGGCAACTTACATGTAGCTACACTCCATAATAGAATGGGGTAGCTAAACAGAAGAATAGGGTCTTAATGGAAGTTGCTCATGAAATGATGAATTAGAAGAAGATGCCTCTCTATTATTGGGCTGAGGCTGTTATGACAACCATGTATATCTTGAACATGACTCCCACTACAGGTATTCATGATACGACACGATTTGAGAAGTTGTATGGATACAAGCCTGATATCAGTCACATGAAAGTATTTGGCTAACTTGCTTATGTGCACATCAAGTATTCTTAGGTAAGCCATGGATATTACAAGAAGATTGTCAAGTTGATAGACCCACTAGTCGGTTGATCTTTGGTAGATGTTAGACATGTAGTAGCAAATGCCTACCCTGAATCTTCTCAAAGTGAGAGAGTTCATTTATCTTCATCAGAGTTAGATACATTAGACAACCCATCTACTAGTGAGATGTCATCAAGTGACGAGTCCAAAGAGGGGTCCACTATCGAGGATATCTATAAGGTAACTTTGAATGAACCAATAGAGGCTCAAGATAAGACAAGAGACGGAGGGGGGGGTAGATTTTAAAAATAAAGCAAACTTTAATAAGTTGAAGCCCTATTATATGTAGGGGTTAATGTTGGACTTGGTGCCTTTGCACGTCTTTTGGGTTCGAGCTTAAACTTACAGTAGGTGCCAATGCAATCAAATGGGCAAAATCATTCCTTATCTTGAACATCCATATTTAGAGAAGTGTTACCACCAAGGTCGAGTGATCTAGCAGAGTAAGGGTTATCATATTACTTAGTGGCAAGACGGATCTTTCACGTGGGATATTAAGGTCTATTACTACAATTGTCACAGGGTTCTTATTAGCGTCCATATTGAGTTTAATAAGGAAGGAGGAATTATACTTGTCATACATCCTCTCTCTCAGGTTAACTTTGACTACCATAAGTACAAGTAGGCTAATCAATATGGTGTGGCTTGTCAATGAAGAATGAATCTATACTTTGTATTTTGACGAAGCTTCATGAGGGCCCACTTAGCATGTGCGTGTCGACATGGTTATTAAAGACCCTTGATGTAGAGTCGTTATGAAAATGGAAGTTTATTTAGGTATTACTTTTACTGATAACATAATAGAATACAAGGCCTTAATCATGGGGATGAATATAGCCCGATGTGGTGGTATCTGTTGTTTAATGGTGAAAGGCGACTTGTAGCTAGTGATCAACCAATTCAGTGGGACTTATAGTGTGAGGAATCCCATTCTGCAGGCAGATGTATTATCATACAGCCTTGGATATGCTTCAATTTTTTGAGATAGTGACTTGTCGGTTGGTTCCTTGTTAGTGGAGCCACTTTGTGGATTCGTTGGCAAATTATGCCTTTGTTGAGGATGTATTTCTCAACTATGGTCCTAAGGGGTTGTTAGAATTGTTCAATCTTATTAGCCCAATATCTTGTGGAGCCTACTTTGCTGACATGTCTTGTTATGGACGATGGTTAGTATGGGTGATGAGCCAGGTAGCAATTAACCATCTTCCTATTCTTTCATGGATGCTTAGGATCAATCAATGACATATTCACCAGACACCCCTTGCCATTTATATAGGGGGGCTAGCTAGTAATTTGATGCATTTAGTGTAGGGCCTAAGTAGCCTATCCCTTGGTCTAGTTTTATGCTTCAATAGAGTTTATGCGGGGACCAGGGGTTTGCTTTCAGTAGTAGATTGTTAAACTATGTATTGTATGGTTATATTTCATAAGGCCAAGGGGGCCATTTCTTTTGGCATGAAATGCTTTAATTTTTTAGGCCAAGAAGGCCATGTATCTAATTAGTGTAGGTGCATTTGATGGTTTTCTGTTTTAGTGTTGTACCAAACAAGTCTGAAGAAGTGCCTAGAGAGAGCCTCTTGCTACGCAAAAGCTTCTTGTGGTCAAGTCTAGGTGTTATTTTTCATGTTTTCCAAGTTTTGCCGCCATAGCTAGGGTTATGATGAGAGCTCAAAGGTTCAAGAAAGTGAAAGATTAAGTAAGAGATGATTAATACTCCATGTTAGGGCTGTTTTTGTTCAAGTAAATGAAGGGATAGCTTTTACATGCTCACGTTTGATGATTTCAAAGGAGAAGAGGCTGCTATAAAAATGACTCAAACTATCCAAAAACTTCCTCATGTACCATGTGAAGCAAATAAAGTGAAGATGAAGCATATAGGTACTCTATAGCTTGCTCAGGACTCATACAATAATCTCAATAGGTCACATGAAGAATAGAGGTCATGGGAAAGAGGTAGGAAAAGAGATCTCCATGAAAGCTCTCACAAGGAAGCTTAGAAAGAGGAAAGAGAAGACTGCTTCAAAAAGTAACCACAGTTTTACTCTTCAAAATCCTGTTTAGACTCAAGTTAAGTCCAAGAACCTTCAAAATGGCCCCAAATTGACCATGAACCACTAAAATGACCTTGAACATGCCATTATTCCTTGAGACCTTCTTCAATATCCTCAAATTTAGTCCCAACTTGCTATAGAGAACCTTAACTAGTCACACTTTTAACTATATCAAGTCATGTGACTAATTCTTGTCCTCCAATTACCCTGTGCCTAGTCTTGTAACCAGATCCACCATGAAAATTACCTTTCCATTGGATCAAAGAATGTCTCTGATACCAATGTAAAGAAGCTAATTCCCACAACAAACTATAAAACTAGAAATACAAGAAAATAGACTAAATTGCCAAGAAATCATAGCCAAGGTTACTAGGCTAAAATCATATTACCATTAATGACTGAGAATCAATTTATGAGAGGTTGCAAAATGGTATACACCCCAATGCTATGGTTGCCAAGAGTATGCACCCTCTTAGATGGTGGGAGATTGAGATCTTAAACATAAAATGTTAGAAATGGCAAAAAGATCCTTGGCAAGTCGCAATTTAGCCTTTTATACTTAACCCTAGTAGGCTAAATATTGGATAAGGTATTAGGGTATGTTTACTCTATTACATATAATCAAGTATGCACCATTTAAGTTAATAGACCACTTTTTCTTTATATTGTATATTATCTATAGCTTATGTACATTTTACTGTGTGAGAAAAAAGAAAGAAAAACTAGCAAGAAAATGTTTTAGCCTCCATCTCTCTCCTTTTGTTCTTGAGTGAGCCAAAGAAGAAAGAAAAACTAGTAAGAGAATATTTTGGCTTCCATCTCTCTCCTCGTTTTATTGAGTAAGCCTCTTCTCGTTGGTATAGTACATGGTAGCTTCTTCTCGTTGGTATAGTACATGGTCAGCAAAGCATCTCGAGCAAGTTCCCCACCACAGATTTGTGACAGCATGAGGACATCATCAAAATTGTTGGTTGAAATCCATCTCCAAAAAAGCCCCCTTGGCTTTAACATTGAGTTATGCCAATTCAATGTTACTTGGCACTTCCATCTATAATAGCATTGCTGTGATTTCACCCTTCACATCCTTTGTCACTTCTTTCAAGCATTTCTTACTCATTAAACTAAGTAGTCCCTATCTCCATCATAAGATCCTCCTCAAATTGAGATAGCCACTAACTCACGTACACCATCTTGCAAAAAGTATGCATTCTCATCTATATTTTCTCTTCAAAAAGCTAATGTAATTTGAGAAAGTCTCACCTTTGCTCCTTTGACTCTATCTACCTCTTAGTTCATCTCTACTTTAGGGTCATCATATCCCCAATCCTCTTTTATTTGCACACCTTTATTTAGGCCATAAGACACATTATCAATAAAACTTATAGGTTCATCTCTAACAACCAAATATTATTTTCATGCTTGAGACTCTAAGGTGGGGATCTTTCCATGTGCATGCCCCCTTGGTGCACTCTATCCAACATATCAACGATATCTCTAATCTCCCTTGGGCACCACTCTTCTTGTAGGGCAAGCTCTAGAGACTCACAAGCAATAACAACATCATCAAACAATGGTAGGCCATCTACATCATGCAAATCTAAAGCCCCTCTCACCCTAATCTCCAGAAAAACCTCACTATCCCAAGCATATGACTACAATGTTGTCTCCATGAAAACATCCTCTAGCAATATGTGATCTCTCTCTATAAAACAACCATCCTTATAACACCTCATGAACCTAAAAAATCAGTGGGAAATCTCCTAATCTATAACTATCAACCATGCTTCTTTATTCTCATCACAAGTATTGAGTCATGTTAATATATCCTCCTCATGGTTAGGTAGATATTGAACATGACTTCAAACAAGGTTTACTCTCATAAGTCCAAATGTAAAATCACCATGTCTTGCATGCGCTATACACCTTTCGCCCTTAAATGTTTGATTTAGATAAACCTCATATAGACTTTCTTCTAAAAAGATGAACTTCTCTTCCATCCAACCCTAGGACTTTATCTAGAGCTTTTGTACTCTCTTGACGGCTCTCATAAACATCAGGTCTATCTCTACAGCCATTCCTATCTCTCAAATCTACAATGTTGTTGCTATGTTCATATACACAACATTGCCAACACAAGTAATGAATCTAAGGTCAATGTAAGCCTAAATTTTTGTGTTCAAATTGTCCCATCAGTAATACAATTAGGATTTTCTCCAAGAAACCACACCTCAGGCAAAGTAAACTCCCCATATGGAACATCCCTCTAATCCAAATCTAGTAATTCTTCCTCCAATACATTAGTATCTAGCGTATCATCCTTCACAACAGGTACCTCATTACCCCTCTCTAGACCATTAGAACATACACACATACACACAGAGCAACACATCTTTTACCTTTTATTCTAATGTCTTACGCACTCTTGTCACTTCACCCTCATCTTCACACAACTCTATTGAGGGTTGAATGTAATTGATTTTTGGCCATCTTTTGTTGTTTTTTAAGGCATGGAATGGTTGATTTTATGTTTGAATTGTTGGATTTGAGCGGTTTTAGATATGTTTTATGGAGTTTTGGGATGGATTGAATATGTTTGAGAAGCTCATGATGATTTCTGGTTGAGTTATGATGTTTTAATAGGTGTTGATGTATGTTTGATTAGTTCTAATAAGATTGATTTGCCTCTATTTGGGTCCATTTTTTATATTATTTGAGAATTCGAGATTGTAAATTTTTTGGTTTGAGTGTGATTGAGCATGTTCTGGATGGTTTTTGGAGTGTGAATGGTTTTGGTTGAAGCTATGAGGTTCTATGGTGTATTGTTAACCCTCTGTGGTGTACTGTTGAGCTTCTCTTCTATGAGTGTTCTGTGGGATGAATTTTTAGCTTGGAGATGTGTTCTTGTCATTGAAAAGGAAAAATAAAAGCTCACAATAGCCCAATTAAAGTGAAGAAGTAGCTAATGAAGATTGAATTAAAGAGTTGAAATGACAGTGATGGACTATGAAGAGTCATTGTAGTGTCTTTGGTGCCTTTTCGGATAAAACACACCTTTTGGAGAGAAACTCCACAACTAAGAGATGATTTTTTATGTTCATTATATTTTATTATAAGTGGCTATGATTTATGAGTGATTGAAAGTGTGATTCAGAGAGAAAGATAGTCATTTCAGAGACTAAAACTATGTATTTGTGAGAGAAATTATGAGAGATTGAGAGATGGAGAATAATAAATCATAATGAATGAAGCGTATGTGATCTGTTCCATTAAAAATTGATTAGATCTTTGTATTTTATCAGTTTTTTATACATAATAATGAATATTTGTTGATGATAAATCTATGGGAGATTGATTCAATGATGTTGCATTAAGATTTGTTGTTCCAAGTATTGTTTTCCTTCTTGTGGTCTCTTGAAGAATGAAAGATATGCTTGTTGATGATACAAGATAGACTTCCTTGCAATATTTTTCATGTTTCCTTGGTGTTCTCTAAAGGTCTCCATATTTTGGTACACAATTAGAAAAAACTACCATAAAAAACAAGCACCCATAAGAGGTTGGAAATGAAAGAGACAACACTTTTGAAGAGAAAGAGGAGCATAAGCATTTGTAATACTCCAAGTACTACAAAAGACTTAGTAGAATTCATTAGTAAAGCCACTTTTTTCAAGAGATTCATTCTCCAATAATGAAGAGAGCACAATTCTAACTTGATGAGGGCCTTATATGATAGAGTGTTCCCTCTATCTATAGAAGTGATAGAGACTTGTATTTTCATGTCAACCTATTTGGGAGAAAACTAAAGAAGCAGAAACAAAGAGAATGAACATCAATGGAAGATTTCGCTTTCATTCAAGAGTTTCTAGACATTATTAAGTGAAATATTGTGAAGGATCTCTAGGAGTCATGGTCAATGGAGGTTTATAAGATTAATAAGAAAAAGAGATGTGACTTATTCATGGATGTACAATAGTAAGACACGCGGGACACCTGGTGCACTAGCAACCTTCTCTTTGTCCAATTGGCAACCCATTGGAAGCTAGTAGATAGAGTGTTCTTCACAACCTATGCCCCTCCAAAGTTGATAGTACCAAAATGATGGCACTATGGCAATTCTCAAAAGAATGAATTTTGATACCTTCATAATAGAATACCTTCCCCTCTCTAGTGGTATGAAAGTAAAATTTAGAGACTAAAAAAAGAAAGAAATGGAAGAAATGTTGGCAAGAGAGTCTTCCAAAGACTAAATCCCCTCTATTTCCCTTTTATGGAACACCAATAAACTAGGTGGAGCCAACTCCCTTATAAATGACACAATAAAGGGGGAAGTACTGAAACAAATCAAGGTGTACATGAGAAGACAAAGTAAAAACTCAAAGCTAAAAATGAGCTACTAGGAGAATCATCCTTTGACAACCTTGTGGTACTCTTCATAGAAGCCCCAATGGCAAATCAAGGTCCCCTTCCCAACTAGATCTATCCTAAAAATATTGATGATAGGCCAGCAAATGTAGTCCCATTGCTACTTTTCAAGGGAGATTATAATTAAGACCCCAATCTTCATATAGCCAAGTTCATGATATCCTGTGTGGCCAACAATGCCAAAACCCCAGAGAATTGATTAGCGATATTCCTTGCTACATTCAAAGGTGTGGCATTTCAGTGATATGAGAGACAACTCATTGATCCTATTGCACACACTTACGAACAACAAGGAGATTCCAACTCCTACTAGGGAGCAGAGCCCTTGACCCACACAAAAACCACTATAATATCAACCTCAGAGTCCACTCTAATCTTACGAGCTCAAGAATCTCATTCACAAAGTGACTTATTTAGTTAAGAAACATCTAACCATAAGCCTACCACACTGGATGATGTGACATTTCTAGCTACTCTCTCAAGGGAGATCCAAGAATCCTTGGAAAGCTTCCAAAGAGCCACACACTTTGATTGTGCTAGACTCTCGAATAAGGAGCTAGAAATGAAGTTATTGGCTCTTAAAGGACCAAGGGACTAGTACCTTTAGTAAGGTCCTCGAACAAAAATGGACATGCAACAAGAATTGCTCATTATGAAATTAGAATTGGATGGGATCAAGAACATGTTGTTGAACAAAGGAGCATCAAGATCACCCAATGACACCCTAACAAACCCGATCTAATGCAAGCTTTTTGGTCACACTAACCTACTCATTATAGGAGCTCATATGGCCCAAACCCTATTGATCCTAATAAGAAATATGCCACCTAATGACACCCTAACAAACCTGATCTAATGTAGGCTCTTTGATCACACTAACCTACTCACTATAGAAGCTCATATGGCCCAAACCCTATTAATCATGATAAGAAATATGCCACCCAATGGGATCAAGCCAAAGTACCCTTGGTGGCCAAACAACTTGGCAAGTATCGCATGCGAAATTATTCATACAACTTCATATAGTAATTTGATCAAGTTTATCAGGCCAATAACCTCACTAGGAATACCAAGCAAGCTTAAGCCTTCAAGTCTATATGGCAAGAAGGATTGTACTTGGTTTATTGCCTCAATGCAGTGGAGAAGGCTTCTTTTTTAGTCCTAAAGACTCTCTTCATCAAGATATTTGTAGAAGTAGGCTGTGGGAACAACCTCATTATCTAGGTAATGAATACTAAATAGAAAAAGTCCTAAATTCTGAATCCCAACCTAGTACAAGAAAACTCGAGACATGAAATACTCAAACTCAAAACCTCATGGAAAATGCCATGCAACAACAATAAGAGATCCTAGAAACAATTGAATCATTTGAGCTAAACCAACTATGTCAAAAAAAGTGAAGTGCATACATTGTAGGGGGTGCTATCTGAATGCTCCTGAGAGAGTAGACTTGCACAAATTGTGGGTGGTTTGGGCATAAGGCATCTAATTGTAGATCTCCCATGCAATTCTTGTACTTTGTACCACATGAAAATAAAGTACTCACATGCCCAAGGCCACATGAGATGGCTTTACTTGCTCCCCAAATTAGAGACTAGTAGCTCCTAAAGTTGGCACCAACCCATCTGACAACCCATGACCTCTAAGACCAATCATAACTCACCCACCTAGTGATGCCCCAATTCACTTTATTGAAGAGCCCCTCACCACTGTAAAGATCACACCAATCTATATATATCTTATGACAAGGACAAAAATGTGGTGCTCATGCATGACCAACCAATACCAATCATGATGTTAGGAAGATGTAGAGGGTGAGGTGGAATGTGGACTTGAGTGATTATTGCCTATTAATCCTATGGCTAATCCAAGCACATTTTCACATGGTGCCCTAAAAAACAATACCAATCAAATGAAAATGAAGTTGACCAAAGGTTTTCTCAATGTGGAATCACCCATGTATTCAAACTGCCCGAAGGTTTTCTCAATGTGGAATCAACCATGTATTCAAATTCCTCAAAGAGAAAAGCTAGCACCAGCAATGCCATTGTACCCATTGTACACTTGAGTCTCTTTGTAGTAGAAATGCTACAAGATAAAGATGTGATTCCCATTCCCATCAATGCCATCACTGGAGCTCAAGCTAAGCAAGGTGAAGCTAGGCCATTCTTAGCACAAGTGGCTTGTTGTTGGAAGGAAGAATACAAAGAGGCAAGCTAAGCATATTACTCTCAAGCTAGAGAGTGAAGGCATCACCTCAATTCCCATAGTTGAATCAATTCCTGCACTTGCTTCAAGTGTCAAACAAGCTACCTCTGCTCCACACACTAAAATGGTTGGCTTAGCCAATCTATGTGAGTATCCACATCCAAAATACCAACCAAAGCTGATAGGCAAAGTTATGAACCTGCTGGAAGAGACACAAGCCAAAATTCAAGCTAAAGAGGCCAAGGATAACTTGAAAACATACGATAGAGCCATCATAGCTCCCTTGTTTCTTTAATGATTGGTCCTCACACATTTAGAAGGCCTGCCACAAAACTTAAAGCACAACAATTGCCATTACATGCTCAAGATCAATCAAGGAAGTTTCAATACCAAGAAGTAGATCCAAAACTTTTAGCTACATTTGTTTTTTACAAGTCTTTCAATACCACTAGGTTTATGACTAATTTTGGAATTTTGAAACTCACTCAAGTGCTATTTTCAAATGTACCCTTTCAAATTAGCCACATATTATACATAGAATATACACTTTTTGATAGTTTATCGTGCACTCTTTCAATGACCTAGCGCAAGATTGATCAAGAAGTGTAATAAAAATCTACTTATGAATATTCTTGATAATAGAAATGTTGAAGAAGTACATAAATAACAAAATTAGCTTAAGAAGAGTAAGTAAAGGATCAATCTCAAAATTTAGCCTAGCAAGAGGGAAGTTGGAGGCTCAATTTTGATAATAGACCTAGCGCAAGATTGATCAAGAAGTGTAATAAAAAATGTACTTATGAATATTCTTGATAATAGAAATATGGAAGAAGTACATAAATAACAAAATTAGCTTAAGAAGAGTAAGTAAAGGATCAATCTCAAAATTTTGCCTAGCAAGAGGGAAGTTGGAGGCTCAATTTTGAAATGAGTCTTGAGAAGTGAATGTCATGCCCAATTTTGAATTGTGTCTAGGGAATCTTAGAGTATTATATCAATTTTAATATTATGCTTCAGTAAGTAAGATTCAAATGCTCAATTTTAATTTAGGAGTAGAAGGCTTAATTTTAATTGAGCCTAAGACTTCTTAGACACATTTTTGAATTTGAGCCTAAGGAGGAAAAGGTCTCTTAGAAGGTCAATGTTGGAATTGAAAGTGGAGACTTGGGGCTCAATTTTGAAAGTGGGCCAAATAAGAGAGGTGTTAGAATTGTGAGATTGCAAATAGAGAGGGATAGAATCCTCTTGGAGAGAGAAGTTAAAGGTCTCTAAGAGTAAGAGGAGAGAGAAGTTAGAGGTGTCAAATTGGAAGTAGAGAGGAAATAGAGTGTTTTTAAGGCTCAATTTTGAAATTGGGCCAAAGGAGAGAAAAGTTAGAGGTCTCCAAGATGCTTGACCTTGAAATTTAGCCTATTAGAGGCTTGATTTTGAAATTGGGCCTAAGGAGGGAAATGCCTCTTAGAATGTCAATTTTGAAATCGAGAGTTGAGAGGAGATAGAATCCTCTTGGAGGCTCAAGTTTGAAATTGAGTCATATAAGAGGGAAGTTTGATGCTTGGGATTGAAAGTAGAGAGGAGATAGAGTCCAATTGGAGGCAGAACTTTGAAATTTAGCCAAAGGAGAGAGAAGCTAAAGGTCTCTAAGATGCTCGACCTTGAATTTTACCCTATTAAAGGTTCATTTTTTAGGGTGAGCCTAAGGAGAGAGACATCTTAAAAGGTCAATTTTGACATTGAAAGTAGAGAGGAGATGGAGTCCTCTTGGAGACTCAATTTTGAAATTGAGCTAGAGAAGAGATAACTTAGAGGTCTTTAGGACACTCAATGTTGGAATTTAGCCTAAGCTAGGAGTTTTAAACTTCTTAAAGGCTCAACTTTGATACTGAGCTCAAGGAAAGAGACCTTGGAGGCCTATAAAGAGGACAAATTTTGAAATTGAGCAGTAGGAGTCCTCTTGGTTGCTCAATTTTGAAATAAAGCTTGATGATGGAGGAGTTACAAGCTTCTAAGCGGCTACATTTTTTATCAAAGTTTACATTAGTGATCCATAAACTAGATGGTTCTCTTAGACTAATGTTCTTCCATGATGCACAAAGATCACATTTAAAAAACATTATCTAAAATCTTGGTTGTTATATCATGCTTATGGAAAGAAAATTACAAAAATCATGCATGAAATAAGTAAAATCTAGAAAGTAAATAAGGAGTGAACTGATGAATTAAAGTTGGAGGAGCAAGTGTTGCATTAAATAAATAATGAGGTACAATATTAAGGTGTTTTAGTTTCAATCCAATCTTCATAGTGAATAAAGTTGCAAGTGTTAAGATACATAATGGCATTGACTAGGTTGAGATTTATCTACAACACCAACTATATGACTTCAAGCATTAGTGTTAATGTGTAACAAGGCCCAAATTTAAAGTTGTACTACCTGGAAAGGGGGATTTATTCTTCACAAGAAAAAAAAATTACCTTTCAAAATAAGAATATAATTAGAATAAGAGGAGTAATTTATCTTTCTAATCTCCTCACAAAGAAATTGAGGTTTTACTATTGCCCTTCACATTAAACATTTGTGTTGTCCTTTAAGTTCTAGGATTGATACATAAGAAATGCACAAACAAAATCACTAACGATACTCACTATGCCTTCAAGCATCATATATCATGTTGTAGGGGAGCTACGGAGCTTTACCACGAGACCTACGGACCGCTTATTGATCAAGCATTTCAAGCCGAGCGGCCATGGCTACCTCTCACATAGCCGACGCGCAATGCCTACCTTACGGGTGTAGTGAGCTTACCTTGATGCTCGATCGAGTTCCCTTCTCTCTCTTGCACTCCTCCACGATCCTTGCGGCAAGCTCAAGTAACCTCAAGCCCTCTCCGTCAAGCTCCATCCTCCATAGCCGCACAAGAAAAGAGAAGAGAAGAGAAGAAGAGAAGATGAAGAGAGAAGATGGGGAGCTTCTTCTCCACGATCCCTCACTCTCACACACTCACTCCCTCACTCCCTCACACTCCCTCAATCCCTCACTCAAGCACAAGCAAGAAGGCAAGAAACAAGAGGAGAAGAAGAAGAAGCTTTTGGCCACACACAAGAATAAGCTTCTCATTCGCTTTTCATCTTTATATACAAAACCCTAAATCCCTTTTTGGGCGGTCATCCCCTTATCCCCCTTTTTACATGGTCAAGCCCTTTTTCCCATTGTCCTCCTATCTTCCTAGCTTCCTTCCTACCACCTGTCTACCTTTACAAATTGCACGGGTGAGAGCCCAGCGCTCCTTAAATTAAATCATGGTGCGCTTGCGCTCTTTTACAAAAGTATTGACTTGCGCTTTTTCTTGTGCGCCTTTTTCCCTTATTTGGGACTTTCCTGCGCTTCTTGTGTTTCTGAATTTTTATTGGCGCGCCTTTGTCTTTCGTTTCACTTTGCCTTGGCCTTTGTCTTCTGATTTAGCTTTTCCAGATTTTCCACCTCGTTCGTTTGACGGTTAACATTACCTCCCTCCTAGACGAGTGCCAGTCCCATGGCACTCACCGTTGTAGATAGCAGGTTTTGGCCTGCACTGAAGATGTGGGTGGAAGGGGCATCGATGGTTGTCGTGGAGGAGTATTGGTGGTGGTGTGGAGGAAGGTCGTTGGGGGCATGTTGGTGGCCTAGGTGGCTGGTGGTAGGGTTGTTGGAGTTGGTGGTAGGGCTATTCTTTGTCGAGGATTGCACTGATGGCCAGCACAAGTGTTGGTTTGTTGGGGATTCTGCACATGATGATTCTTGGCGGGCTTGCAGGATGATGAAGGATAAGAATTCAGAATTGGGTGTCAATGAAGAGAGAATGACACTTTCGTTGGAGTCTTCAATACCTACAATTGAAAACCTCTCATAGCTGGTCTCGCCCTAGGGATAGTGCTAGTCTTCTCTATCGTGCACAAGACATAGTTCACTTAGTTTGGGAGACAGGTCGAACTCGAACCAAGCTGAGAGTATTGTCCTGCACTTCAGGACCCAAACTGTGTATATATTTCGGTGCAGATATTATGTGAGTGCTTGTGCATACTTAGATATTACGTAGTTAGAAGACCGCGGGCTAGTTTCTCGTAATAATGTGTGGATAAAGCAAAGTTGTCCATGTTGAGAAGAAGTACACGTGAAGGTGTATGAGACATCCTTTGCATTGTGACTGCACGACGTAGCATAATTGAACACAGGGACACCGCACTTTTGGTAGCTGGGAGCTATTGGACTTGCTTGATGAGGACGATGTACTTTTCATGGCCATTCATGAGGTGCTTACCACAATTGATTGCAATGGTATTAAGGCAGAGTGCAAGAGGGAATCGTGCGAATGGGTCAGGGTGACAGGTCTAACCATAGGCGAGGCAAGCTCTCTAGGTATGTCCTGCCCTTGATGTGCCCTGAACAATTGTGGGTGATGCTAAAGGGCTAGGGGACTAGGGATAGAGCTAGCCGACCAAGGTCACTGGACATGCCTAATTTGAGGACCCCTAGGTGCTGTGCTGTGATCGTAGGTGCTTCGTATCTTTTTCTTCTTTGCTTTTCTTTTTTCCTTTTTCGTTTTCTTTTTCTTGTGCCTTTTTTTTTTTGGACTTGCCTGAATACAACCATTGCAATATGTTGAGGCTATCAGCATTTCAATGGGTTGGGAAATGTCAAGCTTTGAAGGCTCAGGAAATTGATATTACAATGATGATTGTGCCCTAGCCTCGTTTTTAGAGAAGCAGTTGTTGAGATGGGGAGACACACTTGAGATATTGCAACCCTCTTTGGAACGTGCGATGTTGGTACAATTGGGGTAACAACTACCGTGAGTGCCCGGCGTAGAGTGTAACCCAAAAAGAGGAAGTGGTTAAGATCATGCTTTGGGCCATGCAATGTGGGCACTCACACGGATGATTTTTACTTTCGGCAGCGTGGCTTTGTCGTGGCTCTTTGTGGGGTCAATGGTCTTGCGGTGATTTGGGAATTGAACACTTTCGCATAAAGACTTGTGTGATCCTGCATCCACTTGTCACTTCATGAGAGTACATGCATGGCATATGCCGCAACTAGAATAAACCAGTGCAATACCAGGAGACATCACTTATCCGAATTCCATGGTGTTGGCTTAGATACTTATCACCTGCGCATCCTTGGAAGGATAGACCAGAAAGGGGGAAAGGTGTATAGAATGGGATGGTAACCTATCTACACCATTAGAGATGTTGGTCAGGGCTTCCTATGGTGGTAATGAGGGTTGCATACCCTCCACCTGGAGGTGAGAATGGTCACACAACTTCTAAATGTGTGGTGAGAGGAAGACCTGAGGGGCTTAGCCTATTGAACCCAACTCTTCTCCCTGCGCTTGACTATCATTGCTTGTGTGTGTTGTTATTGTCTATACAGGGTCACAAAATTCATTGTTTATTTATGTACATATTTACGAATCCATGTCACTTCACGAGGATAAAAGCCAATTGTAGAATTGTGGATTGTACTAGAGTGTGGCACACACATCTAGTACTCGTGGCAGCTTACTCAATACCGATAGATATTTTGCAACATCGAGTAGCATGGAACCTTGTCCGAGTCTACTGGCAACATGTAACTCCTCCTCAATGAGAACGTTATCAGACAGAGAGTTCTCTTGGCTAGTTTCAGCTAAGTGCGTACCCCAAATGGCAGTCAGCACTCGAAAGGAAGTTGGTGCCACATAGGTTGGGTCTCTTTGAGACTACCATTTGGCCAATCGCTCCTCTGAGACTGTCATGATCTGGGCTCCTAGTTCGGCCATTGCAACGCGATTTTCAAACCAACATTGTTCAAATTGGCTTCCTCGTCAGAGGTGAGTTGCATGAATTCATGCAAGAGCTTGTTATAGGGCTCATCAAGACGTTCGTGCTCCTCCCAGGATAAGGGAAATGGCAAGTATTCTTCAAGCTGCTCTTTAGGGAATGCGCCCATGTCTGCCAGGACATAGACACGTGCAAACACTTTGAGCTTAGCATCCAACTCAGTTAAGCATTCTGCAACACTTCTATGTTCAACGAGGGCTTGCTCAGTTGCCATCTCATGCAAGGTTCTAGGAGTTTGCCTAGGCTTTAGCATAGCTGGGGGCTCAGGCCTAGACGAGCAAGATGAAAGGTGAGAAGGATCGAAGCTTGCACGTGAGCTATGGCGGGAGAGCAAGAGCAAGAAAGAGAGAGACAAGAAATGGGAACTCCAACGGTCACAATGTGTGACCGGACCTTCCTTTATTCAAACTATCACTAAAAGAATAAAGAATAAAGTGACGTGTCGGGCGCCCGCCACCTGCAGTGTGCAGTGGCGTGTACTGTCAGTGTAGTAATACACGGGGCAGCACAGCGGAGGCGCCTTTACCCCCATCCAATGCCCATCAATCTCCTGAGGAAGGCAAAGCGCTCAGTAGTGAGGCTTTTCGTGAGCAGATCTGCAGGATTCTCGTCAGTGGAGATCTTGACAAGGTCAACAGACTTGTCCTCCACAACACCACGTATGAAGTGATACCTCACCTCAATGTGTTTTGTCTTCGCATGGAAGACCGGATTCTTAGCCAACTGAATGGCACTCATAGAATCCGAATGCAGTGTAGGTATAACATCAATCCCAAGGTCAGCAACTAGACGGCCTAGCCATATAGCCTCCTTGCAAGCCTCAATGGCTACAACATAGTCGGCCTCAGTGGTAGACAAAGTCGTACACTTTTGAACCCTGGACATCCAAGAGACAGCCCCTCCAGCATAGGTGAATACATAGCCAGAAGTGGACTTCCTACTATCTGCATGTCCTGCATAATCGGAGTCAGTGTACCCCATGACCCCTGTATCCTGGCTGCCATAGCAAATACACATATCTGCTGTGCCCTTCAGGTACCTCATGATACCCTTCACGGCATCCCAATGTCTGCTGCCAGGTGTAGCCATATAGCGTGCCACAACACCAACTGCATGCGCAATATCTGGACGAGTGGCTATCATGGCATACATCAAACTGCCCACGGCTGAAGCATAAGGGATCTTGGCCATCTCGGCCCTCTCCTCATCTGTCTGTGGACAATCGGCCTGTGATACCTTCACATAAGAAGGTAATGGACAGCCAATAGGCTTTACGTCCTGCATGCGGAAGCGCTCAAGGACTTTATGAATGTACTCCCGCTGTGAGAGATACAAAAGCCCCTGATGCCTATCGCGCTTAATGCGCATCCCAAGTATATGTGAGGCCTGTCCCAAATCCTTCATCTCAAAGCTCTTCTTCAGCTGAGATTTAAGAGCATCTAGCTCATCATGAGCTTTCCCTGCTATCAGCATATCATCAACATAGAGTACCAAGATAAGCAAACTGCCATCACTGGCTTTCTTCATGTAAAGACACGGATCCATAGCACTCCTGCTGTAGCCCTGTGACTGCATAAAGGCATCAAACTTATGATACCATTCCCTAGGTGCCTGCTTCAAGCCATACAAGCTCTTCTTCAACTTGCACACTAGGTGCTCCCTGCCAGGTTCTGCAAAGCCCTTAGGCTGATCCATATAGATCTCATCATGCAAGTCCCCATGTAGAAAAGCCGTCTTGACATCCATCTGATATAGATCTAAGTCAAGCTGTGCAACCAAAGCCAAGACTAAGCGCAGGGTGGTCATCTTAACCACAGGAGAGAAGACCTCATCAAAGTCCACACCATGTTCCTACTTAAAACCCTTTGCTACCAATCTAGCCTTGTATGCCGGCTTGGGGTGTCCAGGGGTACTTTTCAGCTTGTACACCCACTTGCATGGCAAAGCCTTTTTGCCCTTAGGCAAGGCAACCAAATCCCAAGTCTCATTCTTATGCAGGGAGTCTATCTCAGACTACATAGCCCTCTCCCAGGAGTGACTGTCACCCCTGCGTATAGCCTCATCATAAGTGAAAGGCTCTCCTGCATCTGTAACCAAAACATAATGCATAAAGGGCTGAAATCTGTCAGGTGGACGTCTGTCTCTAGCAGACCGTCTCACCGCAGGCTCTGCTGCCTATCTAACTGCCTGTCCAATACCCTGGCCCTGTGGAGGAACTGCTGCAGGCTGTACTACTGGCTGTGCTGGAGCTCTAGGCTCCTCCTGAAAGATTACTCTGCGGATCTCAACCACCTTCTCAGGCTGCCTGTGCATCTTGTCTTCATGGAAGATGACATCATGGCTGCGTACTATTTTCTGCACCTGCGGATCCCATAGGCGATAGCCCATCTCTCCTGACTCACCATAGCCAAGGAATATGCATTTAATGCTCTTTGGATCCAATTTACTCCTCTTGTCCTTGGGCACATGGCAGAATGCCTCACATCTAAAGACACGGAGATGCGCATAAGAGCGTGGCTTACCAGCCCAAACTTCCTCTGCAACCTGGAAATCCAATCCACTGGAAGGCGGTCGGTTTATGACATGCACTGCCGTACTAACTGCCTCAGCCCAAAAACTCTGGGGTAGGCCTGCGTGGCTAAGCATAGAGCGCACACGCTCCTGAATAGTCCTGTTCATGCGCTCAGCCAAACCATTCTGGGGTGGGGTGTAAGGGGTGGTCAACTGACGCTTAATACCCCTGTCATCACAAAACTGCTCAAAATCACATGAGACATATTCTCTCCCATTGTCAGTCCTAAGGTATTTCAGCCTATACCCAGTCTGGTTCTCAACAAGGGCAAGCCAACGCTGAAAGACTGCTAAGACATCGGACTTTTGCTTTATGGGATAAGCCCACACTTTCCTAGAAAAATCATCAATGAAGGTAACAAAGTATTTCGCGCCACCCATAGACATGCAAGGCATAGTCCCACAAACATCGGAATGCACCAATGCCAAGGGCTCACTCATGCGTGGCCTACCCAATTTCTTATGCGTAGACCTATTCTGCTTACCATAAAGACAATGATCACACGAGTCAAAATGTGCATAGTCCAAAGGTGGAAGATACTGCAAACCAGATAACATTTTCATTCCCTTCAAAGACATATGCCCCAAACGGGCATGCCAAAGTGATACATGTGGGATAGAGCCCACTGCCAAAACATGGTCTACAAAAGACCCAGATACAACAAGAGGATAGAGGCTGCCAGCCTTGGCGCCTCTAGCAAGCACAAGTCTACCTTTGGTAATCTTCCAGGCAGAATCCCCAAAACAGACATGAAACCCTGCATCATCCAACTGTCCTACAGACATAAGATTGCGCGTAAGCGTGGGTACATGACGTACATCCCTAAGCAAAAATGAACTGCTAGTGGAAAACTGCAACTGAATATCACCCATGCCCACAATGTCAAGAGACCTGTTGTCTCCAAGTTTGACTGAACCAGATATAGTGCGGTAAGAGTGGAACCACTCACGGTAAGGCGTCACATGGAAGGATGCTCCTGAATCCAATAACCAGCACTGTGCATACATACTAGATGTCTCAGTCAAGTGTGAAGCATCAGAAGAACTAGCTGCAAGTATAAACTCATCACCACCATCGGACTCCTCAGTCTGCGTGACATTAATTTCCTCAATCTTGACGCTGGACTTCGCAGGTACTATGCTGCGATCAGAGGACTTCTCCTGCACTTTATCTTTCCCCTTATCATTGCGCTTCTCATTGCGCAACTCATGACACTGTGGTCTAATATGGCCCTTTTTCCCACAATGATGACAAGTGACATTTGCATTGCGTCCACACGACTTACTACGCGACTTGCCACGAGATTTAGACCGACCCTTCTGCGAGTCACGGCCACAGTTATTACCACAATCATTCCTGTCATTCCTACCTCTAACTCTCAAAGCATGTGAAACACGAGAGGCATCCAAGTTTTTGCGATTAACCTCTTCCTGCAGAAGAGCACTCTCAACATCATTCAGTTTTAGAGTAGCACTAGAGGCACATAGGGCAGTGCGGAATACATCCCATGACTCATTCAGAGTCCCAAGCAAGAAAAGAGGAGTCACTTCCTCTCCAAAGGTGATATCCTGCAAAGTCAGGTTCTTCAGTATAGCATGGAATTGGCTCAAGTGAGCAGACATAGTCGCATTATCCTTCATGCGCAGATCCATAAGCTGCTTCAACCAGTACATCTGACTCACCGGACTTTTCTTATCATAAAGATTCTTGATCTTATTCCATAGATCCCATGCATTCTGTGCTTCCTCAAATACATTATAATGTACCTGTTCAATGAGAGACAATACAATCGTGGACTTGCATAGCTCATCAAGTTCAAGCCAGTCGTCATTGTCCATAGTTTCAGGCTGCTCCCCACTCAACCGAAGTGGCTTAATCTGAGATTTCTGCACCAAGACTTGCCAAATTTGACTCTTCCAATAAGAGTAGTTGGTACCATCCAACTTTGTGATGTTAAATATGGCATTATCAGTCGAAGAGGACGCCATAATGCAGGCTGGAAATGCACAGACAATGTAAAACTGCTGGCTGTTTTACTGCATAAAAATGCCCAAAAAATGACCAAAACGGGGTCCAAAGGGCGAGCAAAGTGTGCCAAAAGTTGCTGCCCACTTAGTACTAGGTGCGGTACACCAAATCAGGATATTTTAGCATGAAAAGTACACCTCAGTCCACCAATAACTGCTTGTTGTAATAAATTGCAGGTATGTAGTCTAGAGAGCAAACTATCCCAAAATAGGATCCAATGTCAAGCAAACAATGCTAGGTCCAAAGCCGGCATGAAACGGACATAAGCAAGGCCAATGACAATGAAAAGAACATGAGCTCAACACCGAAGCATGTCAAAATAACATCTGCCAGTGAAAGGCACACCCCCAGACACTCTAGGCAAAGTGTTCATGTAACTGCCAAAACTTGACACAAATAGGTGTCTGCTCAAAGAGAAAGATCCAAATATGAGACTCAGCTCATAAGCATCCTGTGAACCAAGAGTACATCAATGCATATCCATAAAGATCGGAGTATGATCCCAAAGTCTCAATGCGTATGTAGCTGCTCAAGACATAAACTGCTCCAAATACATGTAAGTGCTCCAATAGCATGCAACTGTCATAAGTCAAGCAAGCATGTAAAATGCTCCCACTGGCACAAAAGGCGTACAAAGCGAGCTCAGAAGCTCAAACAACCCAAGAGAAAGCACCAGTGATAAGTGACCCTGTCAATGCATCAAGCACATCCAAGAGAGCATAACATACATGAAGCACCAGTCGTATTAACCATGAAGCAATGCATAAGCCCAAATAAGCTCTCGGTCAACTCAATGACATCCAAATAGAAACCAAGATCAGTGATCAAGTAAGCCGGGAATGCTCAAATACATCCAAAGCCAAGCTCCAAATGTCGGTATGGCATACACAAACCAAATAGCATATGTCACGAACCAAAGCATGTAATGCAAAGGCCTAACTGTCAAGCAGAGACATGAGGCATAGGCGGTCCACGAGCATGCCAAGTCAGTCCAAATGCCAGTGAAGACGGAGCTAATGCGAAGCTCAAAAGCATCCCATAATCTCATACATATACTCCAAGTCGTCCTCAAATGTCAGATACATCATGCCAAAGCTCAAAGCATACATCCAGTATCGGTAGGTAAGTGCCAAAGCATGTAAAGTACCTTCAGCCCACTGTTATTCCAGCATGTATTTACTATTCTAAACAGTAGATTTCAGCCCCGAATTCAAGCCAAAATCATCCCCAATACATCCGGGTAGGAAGTAGACCACATACGGGCATCAAATAGCTCCAATGGAATGAGGCATAAGCAACAAATGTCAGTGTCAGGGGTGCTGCCCTGTTTCCATCACTGTTATGCAGTGAATGACAGTTTCAAAACTGAGAATGATCAGCTCCCAACCTCAATGTCAAGCCAAAGCATCAAAATGACATCCAAAAATGGCTCAAATGCCATCCAAATAGGCCAATGATAAGTGCTCCATGAGCAACAAAGCATTTAGCTGTAAAACGTGGAGGTCAAAGTCTGAAAATGGGTGCCATATTCAGTGTGTTGAGGCCTGGAGTGCTGCTGCCAATCACGTGGAGTTATCATGGTTGGGGGGGCTCAATGATGGCCCAAGGTAGGCACATACCAAGCCATGAAGGCCCAATGCAAAGGGGAGGGAAGATATGAGCTATGGAGCTCAAGAAGAGTGGCTGCCCTTTGTTCTTGCCCTGTTTCAAACTAAGAACACACTCAAATGCCTGCAAATGCTGAAGCAATACCTCAAGGACAAGGCCCTGATGAAGCTCAAGAAGGCCGGGATGGAGCTCGGGAAGCCGGGGAGAGTCGGGAGCTTGAGAGGTCGGCTATGGCTGCCGGGATGGAGACCCAATGCGTAAAGCGAGTTGATGCAAAGGTCGGGAAGCACCGAGTCGAGCTCGAGCAAGAGAATGCCAAGCTCTGATACCAGTTGAAAGGTGAGAAGGATCGAAGCTTGCACGCGAGCTATGGCGGGAGAGCAAGAGCAAGAAAGAGAGAGACAAGAAATGGGAACTCCAACGGTCACAATGTGTGACCGGGCCTTCCTTTATTCAAACGTCACTAAAAGAATAAAGAATAAAGTGACGTGACAGGCGCCCGCCACCTGCAGTGTGCAGTGGCGTGTACTGTCAGTGTAGTAATACACGGGGCGGCACGGCGGAGGCGCCTTTACCCCCAACACAAGATTGGTTGACCCTAGGATTTCTTATGCTCTTGGGGTTTCCATGTTTCTCTTGAGGCTTTGTTATTGCGTCATGGTTCTCCTTGGATGTGACTGGTATAAATTTGTCATCCTATTGTGACGGTGTTGTGTCCACTCTTGATTGGTCAATGCGAGTTCTGTTGTCGGTGGATTGAGTGTTACAAGCAACTGTTGATGGTAACGACTGCTTTGATTTTTTAGAGCACATGGATGTGTTTGAGGTTTCACCGCTATTAGGAGAGGCATCAATGGGGTCATTTGTGGATGGACTCGATGCTTTATTCCTCAGCTCTCCAACGTTCTTGGTGTCAATGTTCTTGGGGTCCACAACCACCTGTAACTGCTATTGTTTTCGCTATTTTCTCCTCTTTTTCTTGGTCAATGAAGGTGTATCTCTCAATGACTCAGGACCCTAGACTAGGTCAACCATTGATGTGCTTGGTTGGGCATCAGCATTCTCTTTCTCTAGTGTGTCCTTATGGACATAGCTGTGGCCTGCTGAATAGCCTCGCTAGGTTGTGAGGGTACAACTGCCTCCCTTTTTGGAGAGTCTAGTTCTTCCCCTCTGTTTAACTCCTCCAACCTAGACTTTAGGCGCTTTGGAAGTGCTAGAGTTGTCAATGAAGTTGGTTGCGACACCTCCTCCACAAGTAAACTACTAAGGACACATTCCACAAGGGGCATTGTCACGGCCAAGGGCTATGACTGCTGTGATTCCTGATTGGAAGTAGTAGCAGCTAGTTCAGTGAACTTGCTACTATTTGTGGATTGCGGTGTCAAGTCCTTAGGCCGATTGGAAGTGGTTGTGTCTTTTGTTACCCTTAGAGCATTCACTTGCATAGATCGAGTATCAGTTGAGCTAGCCACGGTGGATTGCACAGATATATCCTAATGTTGAGAGCTAAGGGTGGTGTCGTGTCCTGCCTCTTGGACATTTGGAAGCTGTAGGAGACCTGGGACTCCTAAGTGGCTTTGACACTGGCTGGGAGATTTACTCGTGGCTATTAGATGATTTTGCTATTTGCTTTGTTGAGCATTTAACCTTGCCATGAGCAATGTTGTGCCTATGATGCCTACTATCCTCTTGGGGAATCAAAGTCTCCTTGGGCACTAGTGGCTTTTGCGTATCCTCAACGATTACATCTGATATCTGCTTGTCAAGCATGCTAGGCTGAGGATCTACCCTTCGATTGGTCCCATTTGGTTTCTTGATTTCGACCATGAGGCGCTCGGTCACTCCACTATTGTTGACTCGAGACTTGATTTTTCGTTTAGATCTCCTCCTACACTTCTTTGCTCTTGATACGATCTGGCCTTCAGTCGACACGAGAGGTTTAGCAAGGGGTTTTGGCACCCAAATTCATCGGTTACCTGCGTAATACCCTTGAGCACGTAGCAATGCTTTGGATATCCATTGTGGCATTGTGCTGACCCTCCATCGATGCCTTCATCTATAAGCCTTGGGCTTCTTTTGGGGTCTTCTACGATATTTGTAAGTCCAAAGCCCATCCTTGGAATTGTCTCTTGACCTTCTTGTTTCAGGCATGGCCTCACTCACTGGTTCTAGTTGTTCGACCTGTGCTTGTATCAACTCTTCCAACAAGTCCTTGCTCTCATTAGCAGGCTTGACTGTTATGTCAGCACCCTCCTTGCCTTTCCCTCGAGATTTGATGAGGTCACCCTTGCTAAAGGTTGTGACTATCCTCACACCCGGTAGTGTCAGGTGTATCCTTTGTGCTACATAGTCGGCCTCACACTTGGTTGCCCTTTTGAAGGGTCTTCCTAGGAGGGTTTCCTTCCCGTAATTAGCACTATTTAGAGGAACATGAAATAACACCATATTAGAGATTTTGGGAACTTCCCAAGTCCCACTTTGAATGAATGTCTTACTTTTGTAAATGAAAGAGAGCACTATGTTTATGCTTATCTTTAAAGGGCACTTTGTATGTTACAAATATGAGATCACACATCTTGAGAGCTTAAATGATGAATGTAAGCTATGTGGCTGTTACGAGATTTGGATTTCACCTCTATCTTTTCTAGCATACTAACACAATATGATGTTGTATGGTGGTGGAAACATCAAGGAGGCTTAACTAGTATATACCCAGGAAATTTCCAAGTTTAATGTAAGAATACAAAGGTTTGATGGAGTGGAGAGAGAATTTAGAATACAAGAGCCTTAAACATTGTATGAAAATATGTTATCATGGCCAAAATTTATAATGTTATGGATTTGAAGATATTATAATACGAGTTTTTTCTTTTAGATATAGCATCATTTAAAGTGACATGTATAAGTTTCATGAACTAGGACCTTAAAAGAGCCACCACTAACTAGGTGTGGTTTAATAACTTGATCTAATACCATATCGTAATAAGTTTTGATAACCTATGATGTGATGGTTCTTTTTTTGTGTAAACCAATAGACACAAGTATGTCAAATAATTGCTCACCCCATTTACATTTTTTATATGTATATGCATGATATATAAATATATTTTATTCAAAATTTCTATCTATCTTGATAATATACGGACAAAATGGATGTTGGCTTTGGTCAAAATCAACTAGCTTCACACTTTGACTAGCTAAATGAATTTTCATATCATAAAATGAAGATTTATATACCAAGCTAGAAGTTTATGATTTTTCTAAGACTAAAGATTTAACCTTTGACCAATGGTTTGTGTTTCCAAAGAAATAGACATAAATTTTATTATCAATTAAGACTTATTTGTTAGCTAAGACATAAAGTACAAAATTGAACTTAAACCACTTTATAAGAAATTTCAACACAATTAACTAATGTTATTGAAAGAATAAAAAACATTAAGTAGATTCTCTCATTGATATTAGTGGCATTTAAAAACACCAAGGTAACTACACAAAACACTTTAAAAAGCATATATTTCATAGCCATGCAAAATCCCTTAATGTAAGGAATATATTTACTATGGAAGTCAAAATTAGTCCATATAGAGTCATTGTCTTGTTGCATCATGTATATTGGAAAAATACAACTTTTGTAGATAGTTGCACTACCATTTATGAAATGTTTGTGATATCCTAACTCATGAGCAAGTTGCATTGCTTCCATATCTTTCAAAGTAGAGACTAAAGGAGTCTGCTTCAACATAGATAATTGTGAGTTGTTCAATGTAAGTGATAGATGATGTGAGACATTTGTTGAGTACGCTTGTATAGTAGATGGTTATAAAGTATAAAATAGGATTTAAACCACTTTATAAGAAATTTCAACACAATTAACTAATGTTATTGAAACAATAAAAAACATCAAGTAGATTCTCTCATTGATATTGGTGGTGTTTAGAAACACAAAGGTAAGTACATAAAACACTTTAAATTTCTAACAAGCATATATTTCATAGCCATACAAAATCCTTTAATGTAAGGGATATATCTATTATGAAAGTCAAAATTAGTCCATATAGAGTCAGCGCCTTCTTGTTACATCATGTATATTGAAAAAATACAAATTTTGTAGATTTTGTATAAAACATTTAGCTGCACTATCATTTATGAAATGTTTGTAATATCCTAACTCATGAGCAAGTTGCATTGCTTCCATATCTTTCAAAGTAGAGACTAAAGGAGTTTACTTCAACATGGATAATTATGAGTTGTTCAATGTAAGTGATAGACGATGCGAGGCATTTATTGAGTTTTTTGTATAGTAGACTGTCATAAAGTACAAAATAGGATTTAAACCACTTTATAAGAAATTTCAACACAATTAACTAATGTTATTGAAACAATAAAAAACATCAAGTAGATTCTCTCGTTGATATTGGTGGTGTTTAGAAACACCAAGGTAACTACATAAAACACTTTAAATTTCTAACAAGCATATATTTCATAGCCATGCAAAAGCCTTTAATGTAAGGGATATATCTATTATGAAAGTCAAAATTAGTCCATATAGAGTCAGCGCCTTCCTGTTACATCATGTATATTGGAAAAATACAAATTTTATAGATTTTGTATAAAACGTTTAGCTGCACTACCATTTATGAAATGTTTGTGATATCCTAACTCATGAGCAAGTTGCATTACTTCCATATCTTTCAAAGTAGAGACTAAAGGAGTCTACTTCAACATGGATAATTATGAGCTGTTCAATGTAAGAGACGGATGACGTGAGGCATTTGTTGAGGATGTTTGTATAATAGATGGTCTCTTGAAGCAAGAAGTAATTGAAGGTTGAATATATATACCATCTTTATCAATCATGGTCTCGTGCGGTACTGATGATGAAGATGAAATACCATCATTCTCTGCTCTAGTCCATTCATCAATGACAACCTTGAATTGAGCATACAATTCATGTCTATATTGAACTGGATCCTGTCCATATCGATCAAACTTGATGACTTCACGTGCATCATGGTATTTGCTTAAGCGAGTCAAGTATGGTAGAAGTTCTTTGATCAAGATAGAGTCTTCAAGATCAATATCAAATGTTTTTGGATAAACGCAATTCTCAACAGGATTTGGACATCCTTTGTAAGGACTATCATCTATGAGAATAGTCTTGGTATGCTGACAAACATCTCCATATTGATCCCATACATACTTTAGAGGCTTGAACATTGCTTCTACTCCCATCTTATCTGGCCTATATATGATTTTGAGTCGATGTCTATGACATTGTTCTTGGCCCCAAATCATGAAGAAATGATACTTTCTTTTTGCATGGATCTCCAAGCACTTAATAACTGTCATGACATTCTTATGTAAAGCTGATGACCAAACTCCCACTTGGAATCTTGCAAATAAGGCGTCAAGAAACTCCATACATCCTGGTTGAAGAACAAGCCATTGCTTTCCCATTTGAAAGCTTTGAAACCTTTTAGACTTAGCAAAGCATCGTTGTAAAAGAAGACCATCGAGATCAAGTATTACACATAATTGTGTTGCATTTCTTATCAAGGAAACATCAATCACATCATCGTGCTCTACTATTGTTGAATTTGTTAGATATCCAACCATAGATGTCTTAGTTGAAGTTACAAAGAAGAAAAAGAAGCACATTAGATTCACTTACTTCCTCATCATTCTACCTAATGTTTGAGCTATAAAGTGGCATAGAATACTAAAGCAATTTAACTTCACATTGATAAATACATAAATAGGTACTACTTAATAAATGATGTCTTAAGAAAAGAGACATTTGACCATGTGATCAAATCTAATCAAGAGTAATATCATGAGGTGAAAAAAATATATATGATGATTTTTTTGAAGTAAAATCTATTTTAATAAAGTCATTTTTTCATACCTACTTTTTATCGCTAATTATAAATATACTTGAGATACTAACAATAGATTCTTGTAATTAGTTGCACAAATTATATTATCATTATAATATTTAACATACTTAGTTTTTTAAAAGGCCTTCAAAATGGCATGTACAAAGAAGGTGTTTATTAGTCCTAATTATTAAAAGAAAATTTAAACATAATACTTTTGACCATGTGACCAAAACTATGTCACATGTAAGTGACACGTGACAATTTAATTGAGATAAGTTATACTCTATTTGAATAAGTTTTCATAGTTTCTTCTTTTGGACTAACCATTCTATTTTTGAACTAGTTATATCCCATAGATATTTAAACTCATGAATTGTAACAAGGATTTTACCTTCATATTCCATATACACATCTCAAAAGATACATTGGAGAGAAATCTTTGTTGCAATATTTATTACTGAGGTAAAACTCCTTTGAGAGGTGCAATGAATCTTTTTTGTGGTGTAAAATATATTGTTGGCTTTCTTATCCTAAGGTACATGCATAGACATACACTAGTAATGTAGTAAAAGAGGCTATAAGAGATAAGAGATTTGACCATGTGGACAAATCTAACCAAAACTAACATAACAAGATCATAACGCAACACATATAAGAGTTTAATTGAAATAAGATTTAAAATAGACTTAAATAAATTTTGCATAGCTAGCTCAAACTTTTCATTATGATAAGTATTCTTACACACTAGATTACAATTAAACAATTATCCTTACAAAGGATGATAAATTTTAATGAGCTCTTTAATACTGATTTGGCAAAGTATTTACTTAAATAGATTTTTCAAACCAAACATGCTTGGTACCTTTTATAAAAAATTAAAAAACTAAAGACATAGTTTCTTTAATTAATATCATCAAAGAAAGAAAATATTGCAAATGCTAATGGAAGTAACTTCTCAAGAAAAAAATCAAAATTACATCAATGTGTCTTCCTTGATGAAAGGAGAAGGAACGAAGTTTAAATACCTGAAGTAGCCCTTAATTCCTCTTTCATAATTAGACTTGCTATATCTTGGCTTGATTCTTCTATGCCCTCGAGTGGTACTTCAAGAACTTGACCTTCAGTAGGAGGAACCTCTTGGGAGTTTGAATTTTGTTTGGCACTCTCGATATGGACCCTCCACAATTATGATTCAACCTCTCTTTACTCTTGAGTGTCGCAAACCACTACAATAGTCTTCATATGATTTACCAATGCCACCTTAGATGCAAGTCCACTTGCATATACATCAAATACAACCTCATGAGCATCATTGAATTCTTTGATTGTAGTTTCCATAACTTTCATTTTCTTTCTCAAAACTGCCTTTGCAATCCTTTGTTCTTCTTCAAGATCTTCATGATTGCACTCCTTGTCCAAGCCTTCAAAGTCCAAAATGGAAGGCTTGTTGACATTGTTTATATATCGCTCAAAATTGATGAAGCTTTTCTCCATGGTCACTAATGTCAAAACCACAAAAGAATCTATAGATCCAAAAGCAAACGTTCTATCCATTGGTAGGAAGTCAACACTACCAACTAGCATGCGATACTTGCAAGAAATGCTTTCAAGAGCATTTTCCAAAGCTGCCATTTGCTTTTGATCAAGAAATGATAACAACATGAATTGTTTAGGTTCACATGTCATTTGTAGTAGAGTGGATACAACCTTTCCAAACTTTATAGAGTCCCATTTCATTCCCTCAATCCCATGTGCTGTATCTAGAACAACAACCCCAATGGTAATTGGATCTCTGTAAACATGCCAAGGGGAAGTAGTGGAGGATTGAAGAGGATTTTGCTTTTTTCCAATTAGGAAGTTCACAATATCTTTTGCTCCATTTGGTAGGGACCTTGCATCAGCTTCATATGTGAGCTTCTTTGATACCCAATTATTGCAAATGCCTAAAATCTTTGTGTAGACTTCATCATTGATATCATAATCATCAACAAGCTCTTCCCAAGTCTTCATCACAGCGCTACTTTCTAGAACTAAAGCATTGAAAAGAGTGATTAATTCCTCCTTTAGGACCCTATCTTGCTTGATTTGCTTAGCCCTTGTTTCCATGTCAATCATATCTTCCTTATGCCATTTGTTTCTAAGAAAAATGATATGACCTTCATTGATCTCCTCTTGTAGTGTAAGGATGTCTCCATTCTTTAAACCCATAAGGCAACGAAATGCAACAGGAGAAGGTTGCCTTCCCTTTTTTCTCGAACTCTCCTCTTGGAATATAAGTTCGCCTCTAGAGTATCTCTTCATAATTTTGTTCCAACTATTAAACATTTCTTGGGAGCTAACAATCATATGGCAATCTCTAGATGCACAATTTTCTCCAATGTATGCCACAAATCTCTGCAAAAAAAAGATCAAAATAGTGAGCATAGAACAAAAGAAAGAGCATCACACTAATCTTTACAAAAAAAGAAGGTAAGCTTATATGTGATTACCTGCCATGGTACTCTTTGAGAGCTTGTCTTAGAAAGCCCTTGTTGGGGTTTTGGTGGAGAACCAAATGCTAGCCAACCATTGATCTCTTAATTGTTGAAGTTGCTCAACATAAGGGGCATTCTTCATAACATTATGTGATTCCATATTTGTCATTCGTGAAAGCTCAATGCACATTTTCGTAGGACAATCAACTAATATTCTAGCATTTCTTGTGGTGTATAAATGCTTGGTTGCTAGACAACGTGTAGTATTACTCTGAATATATATCTTTGCTGCATGAATTGAGTGAAGCCCTGATATAATCCAATAACTATAAGTGTCCAACTTATTAGCATCCACCTCATCACGATGCATTGTAGAAACATTGTCATTGGTTTTAGCCATATGGTCAAATCCTATTTAGTCATAAGACTTATTTGTAAGATTAGAAACTTTGCCATGGTTTTTCACTATAGGGTTTTTAAAGGCTAGTTAAAGAGAGGATGCGGTTTATTGTGATATGAGATTCACATATAAACAAATATAGCTATGTAGCAAATCCCATAGATATCAATATAAGATAAAGTGAAAAACACTTGAAAGGTGGAGATTTGACCTCATGGCGAAACCTACAAGATAAGACGATTTCTATAAACTGGTTTTAACCATATGGCCAAATCTAGTTTCATAACCATATGAAGAACGTGATTCATTTGTTGCAACATACTGTTAAATTGGATTTGACTATATAGCCAAATATTGTTTTATAGTGGAATGAAAAAGCGATCTCATGGTTTGCAAGATTTATGAGATTAGATTTGATCATATGGATGAACAAAACAAGAATGGGGGATTCTTGGATGCTAGCATTAATAACAAAATGAAAGATTTGACCATACGGTCAATTTTTATTTTGTAGTGGACTAGCAAAAGTGGCTAATTTGTGGCAAAATGAAATGATATTTATATATGAATATATAGATAGGAAGTTATGAAAAATTGAAATGAAAGAAATGGTTTATGGAAACAAAGTGGTTTGTTTGTTGCACAACAAGTTTTGACCATATGGCGAAACTTCCTATAAATATAGTAGGTAATCAAGGAGTTCCAAGTAGAACATGGTCTTCCTTTTTGGAGATAATATAGAAGATGTTTTTCTTAGAATATTTTTCCATACAGCCAAATCTAGCATACCCAAAATTTGTGTGATTGAACCCACCATAGATTTAGTCTTAATTTTTTAGGATCAAATTCCAAAAAAGTGGTTTGTTTGTTGCAAGACAAGATTTGACCACATGGCCAAATTATAGAAAGTAAGGAATTCTAAGTAGAAACTAGCCTTTCCTTTTGGAAGTAAGCAAGGGTTGATAATATAAGAAAATATTTGACCAAATGGCAAAATGTCATTCTTGTAGTAAAATGAACAAAGTGCTTGATTGGTTGCAAGATATTGTGATACTACAAGAGTCCTTATTTTGGCCAAGAGATAACTTAAGGAGAAGATTTGGCCACATGGAAAAATCTCACAGAATATTGGAAAAAATAACATAAATTACTTCTTATATTATAAGAAAAGATTTGACCTCATAGCCAAATCTCAGATTCTATTGAATAAAATAACAAAAAGTACTTCTTATATTGCAAGAAATTTTTTGACCATATGGTCTAATCTATGAATTGATGAAAGATCATGATATGTGTTGTTAGAAGATCAAATTACATCCTATGGCAAAATCATATTGAGTATTTATAAGTATTGTATAGCCATATGCTTATTGCAAAATTATAAAGAGTGTAACCATGAAATCTCATGGTAATGCTTTTACTATGAAAATACAGTATAATGGAAAGTTCTATATAGTAAAGTATAATACGATGTATAAAAACTTGATAAAATGCTCTAATATTACGGAATGATACAAGATATATAAGGCTAGGTTTAGCCTTGAGGCAAAATCTTAAGGTATATAGCATCACAGAATAGAAAGAAAGGCTAGTATTTTGAAAGCACTCATTGATAAAAGCATTGCACAAACCATTTATTCCATATTCACATCTAAGAGACTTTTTTCAACATTACACAAATCATATATTTCATATTCACAACAAAAAGAGTATTTTCAACAGTGCAAGAAGTCATGTTTTCAATATTCACGTAGAGTGAAGCTATCATTTGCAAGGTAGTGGTTGGACAACAAAAAGGACAAGCGCTCCATGAGATCAATCAAACAATCGAGAAAAAGAAGAAGACATTGAATTCTCAAGAGTGAGTGCCTAATCTCATTGCTACAGAAATACATATTGCATTTAGTTTTCATACATGATTCTTATTTAGAAAATGCTTTTGGTGTTTGATCTTAATATTATTCAATACTAATCATACAAAAGAGTAGTAGTGTGATTTGTAATAATTGTATGGATTGAAATGGTCATAATCAATGTAGTTTAACTCAAAATCAGAAATGAAGTAGGGAAAAGTTGAAAACCTATTGTAATTAAGAGGTCAGTAATGTGTGCCAACGTAACAAAAATCACCCGTGAAGTAGAGCAGACATGGTATGGACTGGCGATCATTCACTGCCTTGTTGAATTGCTGAAGCCTTGGAGCAAGATTTCTAATTTGAAGACGCATGTAGTTTTGGTCATAATACCCTGATTCAAACCAAAAATTGCACTGTACAATCTGTTTCAGTTTGAGAAAATGAAACAGTGGAGAGTAGTCAAAGAAGAGGAGGGGGATAGAACCGCCAACGATTAAGGCTGCAACACCTGCAGTAAGAGAGGGGCGACAGGAGCAGAGATAAAAACGCAGAGGATCAGAGATGCGAAACCTGCAACTGTAAAAACGCAACAGAGAAAACACTCAGGTTAGAGAGTTGCATGGAAGAGAGAGGGAGGGGAAGAGAAACTCATTTTGAAAAAAGTCATGATTAGTTGTAAAGACCGACTTATGAAACGGATCATTTAATGTATCACGCTATTCGAATAACCATAACTTGTTACGAAATACAAGTAGATTTAGATCTCATTTTTGTGTCTATTTTTTAATTTTATTAAAGATTTCAAGTCGCGATTTTTTCAAAAATCACGTAATCGCTATACCGTCGCCCGCCGGGGTCTACCAGCAGCCCCTGGACCCCGCTGTTGGGGGCGTTGCCCCCAAACCCCCACTGGGGGCACTACCCCTGAACCCGCGCTGGGGGCGTTGTCCCCAGACCCCCACAAGGGGGCATTGCCCCCCGGACCCCCCGTTGGGGACATTGCCCCCAAACCCCCACCATCCCTATCAGGGACACTACCCCCAACCCCCTACTAGGGGTATTGCCTGCAAACCCCCCCCCCCCCCCCCCAAGGGGCCCTATCGCTTAAACCCCCCATTGGAAGCTTTGCCCCCAAATCCCTACAACAAGCGCTATCCAGAAACCCTGACTGGGGGACATTGCTCCCAAACCTCCACCGAGGAAGACATTGCCCTCAAACTCTCACCAGGGGCATTTCTCCTAGACCAGCTCCTTCCCCCTTGCCCCTTCTTAAATATTGCCCCTATTTCCACATCTAGAGATTTTGCCTACATACTCTCTATTCTACCCTACTAGAGATTCTACTCTCGAACTATCACTAAGGTGGGTTCAAAATCCTCAATGATATTACACATTACATATTATATATATTAAATATACATAATCTTACAAAATATGATTTAATATATTTAAATTATATTTATTAATTATTAATAAATTAATTTAATATATATATATAGATAATATATTCCATAATATGTACATAGTACGATATACTAATATAACATGATTTAGACTAAAATAGTATAACTTAAAAATAAAATGTAATATGATACATTTTACTATTATCAACAAGTAGGTAGTATAAGATTTATAAATATTTAACCATGATAAAAATTATATTTCCTTCTCAAATAGCTTCTAATTGATGCTAAAATTTCCTCAATCTTTATAACTTTGTATCATAGGGAATGAAATCTCCTATTCTTTAGAGGTCATTGTGGTTTCAACATTTAAGCACAAGGTCAAAGTTTCTCAAAAATATCTTTATCCTTGTTGTCATGTGGAATACATGAAATAAAGGTTTTGATCATTTGATCAAATATTTTCCAATGGAGATCACATAAATTATTTATTTTTGTTAACATACAATAAAGGCTTTGAACATTTGGCTAAATCTTGTTCTATGGACATCACAAACAATTATTATTCTTGCTATCATCTAGGTTAAATACATGTTTTGACCATATGGCTGAATCTTTTCTTGTGGATATCATAAATAATTTTAATCCTAAGTCTTGTGTAAAATAGTTGCAATAGAGGTTTTGGCCATCTGGCTAAATCTTTTTCCATAAATATCACAATGAACTTTTATCCTTGTTGTACGTATTTGGCTTGAGTTTTGACCATTTGGCTAAATATTTTTCTATGGAGACCACAATGAACTTTCTTCCTTTTTGTCATGTGAAATACATACAACAAAGGTTTCAATCATTTGACTATGTTTTCCCCAATGGGGATCACAAATAATTTTTATATTTGCTATGGTATGGAATACACACAATAGATTTTTGACCAAGTGGCTAAATCTTTTCCTATATACATTATAAATAATTTTAATCATTATTCTCGTGTTGAATAGATATAGTATAAGTTTTGAACATCTGCTATATCTTTTCCCAATGAGAACACACAAGGAAGTTTTTGCTTACTCAAAGAGTAGCTAATAAAACAAAGTAAAATCAAGGCAACTAAAAATAATAGAAGAAACTTTTCTTATTTACTTTAGGGCGGCATAGTTCATGAGAAAGTTTGTTTTTGGCCATATGGTCAAATCTATCCCCTTCTTTCTGTACAATGTTTCCATTAATACTTTCTATTATGGAAGTTGGACTCATTCTATCTAATATTTAAGTACTTTTTTTGTTTCAATGAAATTTGATACTTCATTGTATTTAGCAATTTCATCACTATTTTCTTCTTTCTGAGAGGTGACAACATACAAATGATAAAATCTCTATTTTCTCACTTGTACAGGTATCATGAATAACGAATTTTATTTTGGAGAAACTGTGAATTTGCTAGTTGATCATGAGATTGTTGCACTTGGTAGAGTGCATGCAATACATCCAAATGAGACATGCCATGGAGAAACACTTGAAGATGGATATATTTTAGTGGCTATTGATAAATGTTTAAATGTAGCAGCATATTTTCCATTCCCAACAATTGATGCAATGAAGGTTCATGAAGCTGCAGGTGGTCTTGCAAAATGGGAAAAGAAAGATGTGGTGGTTGTTTCAAACTCAATAACAATTCATGACGGAGGAGATGATTACGAATCAGACCATGTCCTACCTTCTGAGGATATTGATGTGCTTAGCATTCGTGAAAGTTGGAGAGAACGTAGAGTGATGCTATGGACAGAAGGCAACACTATGTGTGTTGGGACACGGGTTATATTATTGGCTTTTCCATATGATGTAATAAACTTTGAATTGCTAGGAGAAGAGGATGTTGGTATGGTGGTAGATAAAGCCCTTGATCAAACCACAGGAACATACATAGATGACAACCTCCACTGTGTCACTTTGGAAAGATGGCCTATTAAACAAGTCACCTTTGATGATGGAACATCACTGCTACAACAACAATCATACATGCAATTTGTCTCTACAAATGCTTGTGCCAAAAACATGGAAGATACCAATGAAGATTATGTTTCTGCAAAAAAATCAATTTTTGTTCAGAAGAGATCATATTGTATGATCAATAGAAAGCCTCGAATTATTGCCCCTAAAGGTTCAAACTTGAGGACTTCTATGGATTCCATTTCACAAGTTTCCATGATTGATTGTTGCCAAGAAAAGTGTTGTCAGTTTGCTGATAGAGAAGCAATGCAATAATTACGTAAATACTTTTGGGGATTGCAATTTGAAGACCGCACAAACTATGTTGATGACAAATTTGAATCATCATGCATGATTGATTACTTGGGAACAAGGAAGTATAACTTTATCTTCAATGGACAAGTGGTATGTGGAAGGGCATGGTATGAGATTCATGGAATCCCAAAGACATATTTTTACAGGTACAAAACACAATTTGAGCATGCCGTGAGGAGGGCAATGCATGGAAACAAGGGGGTAATAAGAGTAGCTTGGGATCACACAGAGATGGGAAGAGCCATCCTTAGAGACTTTCTTAAGAAGAATGCAGAGCAAATGCCACACAAGAGTAGAACAGTGCAAGATGGATCAAGGGAGACACAATTGGTCATCCTAGATGTTTACAAGCAGGTAGATATATCGGCAGAAGTAAATACAACATTGAGTGGTATTGGATGTAAGAAAATGTCTTTGTCCACCTTCAATCGTATTTGGAACACAGAGTTCAAGCATGTAGCCTTAGCAAAGACAAGCGAGTTCTCCAAATGTAGTATTTGCTCAGAGATCAAAGAGCAACTTGCAGCAACAAAGTGTCTTCAAGAGCAAAATGTGCTTCTAAAGAAGTGTCAATGTCACATGCTACAGCAACAAAGTTGTCAGAACATATACTACAGTTGGCGCTTGGCCTCAGCATTAGATCCAGATAAAAACTTGTGCATCATACATGATAAAATGAACCAGCAAAAGACAACTATCCCCAGGTTAAGGCTTCGATCAAAAGAGACTGAAAGATCTACTTAACTACCACCTTCTTTAACAGGCATGATTACACATGGACATGGAGAATGTAGATATGGACATTTCTCACTCGATCTATGGCCTCATGATCCTAACTTCACAATTGCCTCATTGTCATTGTGCTTTAGGAACTTGGAGCGACTACCCAGGCATGCAAATGGTGATCTACAAGTAGATGGAATGCCAAGATCAACCTCTGTGCTACTAAATGCCCTCAACTCAAAAAAAGCACTAGACCACCATCAAGGTGTTGCACAAAATAAATCATGCATGGAAGATAATACACCACAGGATGACCATCATCATTTCAAACGATTGACAGAGAACTTACAACTTCAACTTGATAATTCCGGATCAGAAAACAAAAATCGCTATCTCTTTGCATACCTATCATTGCTTGTTGCACGAGGAACATTCAAGATTATCCAGCTTGGGTTTCTCATGGTGGGTCATACACATGAAGACATCGATGCAATGTTCAGCAAATTTTTAGAGAAGCTAAGGACGAGCATGACCTTCACTTCTCCTCATCTTATGCAACATTTTCAATCATCCCAAATGACAAGTCCTACACCTTTCTTATTGACACATGTGCCTGACTTTAAGAGATACATTGAGGGATAGTTGTGTGATTCGAAAGATACACTTGTTGGTCACTCAAAACCTCTTCAATTTCGGTTTTATATGCAAGGAGATATACCTATCATGCAAGCAATACAAGATGCATCCAAAGGCCCTAGAACTGGTTACCAAGAGAAGGTGGCATTGAATTATGGAAGAGAGACCTTGCAGGAAAGCCTACTCTTCCAAAGGGTGTTCCAATGTTGCTGCCCATGTTTGAGTATGTTAAGGATCATTAAGAAGTAGTAAGTGGAGTTAAAGATTATTTGAAGTATTGGGAAAGATGGTCAAATGTACAAGGACCTAAAGCAGAGTTCACAAAGTTTATATATTGGATTTGCAACAAAAAAGATCCTGAACGATGGGAAACAATAGATAGCATTGTCTTCCCTTGAATGAAGAAAGGTACAAAATCTCCCAAAAAATTTAAGATTCCGCCAAAAGTTGTATTGAAGGCTAAAGAAAGTCTACAAGAATCCATCGATTGAAGATTTTCCTTGAATATTTCAAGGATATTAAAACTAAGGTGTTTATTAACACCACCTTTTCGAGTTTTTTTCAATCTCTTGGAAACAACCATAAGTAGTAATATGTTTAATTGCACCAAGTTCCAAATTAATGAAATTCCCAAAATTTATGAAATCCATTTTGATTTGGTTTTCCCATATTGGTGGGAAATTTCCAAAATCCCGAATATGGAGTTAAATAGGATAGGCAAGCTTTCAGTTTCGATTGTCGCAAGGATTTTGCACTTCCCTATGAGTGCTTGTGGGTTTCCCCCATAAGGGCTAAGTGTTGCATTAGGCGGTGTGAGCTCTGGTTGGCCTAGTAGGGTCCATGATTCATAGGTCAATATATTAGAATCTACTCCTTCATCAATCAGAGCATTGATAGTATGCTCTCTTTTCGCGGTGAGTTTGACCCTAAGATAAGTAGGTGGTACTATGTCTTCGTCTTCCGGATCTTGGCTTGTAAATTTAAGCCTTCTGACAAATGCCCTTGAGTCCCCAACTGCATGACCAGATGTGGATTCTCCACTGATGCCTTGAATCGTCAGTGTAGTGCTATTCAAGGAGCATCTATCGTCAGGACTGTCATTTCTAGTCATTCTTGATGTTGTAGCTTGATGTTGTTACTTTCCGCTTTGACTAGATGCAGTCCGAATGCAACACGTATGTGTTTTTGCAGTGTGGCCTTTTTGCCCTTGTTGACTAGATTGGCCCATTGATGTTCTAGGGTCTTTGTTTCTCTCTGTTCGGGTATGGGCTTTTGGTTGCTCTTTTGCAAGTGAGAATCCATGCTCGTGTAGAGCCATTACTACACTAGGGTCCAATTTGGAGGACCTGTCACGACGTGCGTTTTCTCTTCAACCTACTTGGGGGAGGTGCAGAGGGGGCAGAGCCCCTTCTGCGGGGGTCCCGGGGGGGTCAGAGATGTGAACAGGGTGGCCAGGACTGTCAGGTAGGTTCAAAAACCCTCTATTTTAAGTTCTGGTGAAGTGGTCCGATTTTCACAATTGGACCGTCCGATTTTGGGAATCAAACAAGGTGGTCCGATTTTGAGAATCGGATAGGCTGGTTTGATTTTGAAAATACTTTGGTCTGATTTCCCTAGTTGGACAAGGGGGTCCAACTCCTGCCATAGGACGAGTGGTCCGATTTTGGCACTAGGACCAATGGTCCTATTCTCACACTAGGAAAAGTGGTCCGATCCTTGCAGTTGGTCCAATTTTGAGACTAGGACACGTGGTTTGATTTTGGCACTAGGTTCGATTCTCACAATCGGAAGGGGTGGTCCGATTCTAGCAGTCGGACAGTCTGACTCCAAAAATCGAGTGGTTCGATTTTGGGACTTAGACGAGTTGGTCCGACTGCGCAGACAACGGCCTGCGGGGTGCGCGCAATGACTCAAGCTCAGCGCCTACTCCATGGAATCATCTAGCGCCTTCTAGATAGGTACAAAACACTGCAAGGAAATGCCAGACATACCTGGAATCACTGTGGTGTTCAAATTGAACGGCACTCCAAGGATCTCCCTGCAGCTCTCTCTCTCCCTGGCTCTCAAGCTCACTCTCTCTCACAAAGCAGAATGTCAAATGTGGTCTTTCCTGGTTCCCTGAGCCTCTTATTGCCCCATCCCAGCTTGCTGCAACCTCAGAAGCTAATCCCTCACGCTCTTCCAACCAGAAATTTGAATTTGTGCCCCTATTTCCCTATTTCCAGCAGCAGCAGAACCCTTTCTGTTTTCCTTCTTTTTTCTATCCTAATCTTAACCTAATGCAACAAAAATAAAAAACAGAGATGGAGATGGATGGTCCTAGTCTAATATTCTACAAAAAATCAAAATACTTACTTGCTCCAAGGATTAAAACCTCCTAAATCTCCAACTATCTCGAGCACCAGTTCGGGCTGCAAACCCTACATCTATGCTCAATTCGATGTGCGTGGCGCTCGAGGCTCGATTCCGTCAGTCCCGGCAACGGAACCAAAATGTAGGGGAGTTATACAGAGCTCTACCCCGAGACCTACGGACCGCTTATTGATCAAGCGTTTCAAGTCGAGCGGCCATAGCTACCTCTCACATAGCCGACACACAATGCCTACCTTACGTGTGTAGTGAGCTTACCTTGATGCTCGATCGAGCTCCCTCTTCTCTCTTGCACTCCGGTAGCTCCACGATCCTTGCAGCAAGCTCAAGCAAGCTTAAGCCCTCTCCGTCAAGCTCCATCCTCCATAGCCACTCGAGAAAAGAGAAGAGAAGAGAAGAAGAGAAGATGAAGAGAGAAGATGGGGAGCTTCTTCGCCACGATCCCTCACTCTCACACACTCACTCCCTCACTCCCTCACACTCCCTCAATCCCTCACTCAAGCACAAGCAAGAAGGCAAGAAACAAGAGGAGAAGAAGAAGAAGCTTTTGGCCACACACAAGAATAAGCTTCTCATTCACTTTTCATCTTTATATACAAAACCCTAAATCCCTTTTTGGGCGATCATCCCCTTATCCCCTCTTTTACATGGCCGGCCGTGGCCTAGGCCCTTTTTCCCATTGTCCTCGTATCTTCCTAGCTTCCTTCCTACTGCCCGTCTACCTTTACAAATTGCACGGCGCTCCTTAAATTAAATCATGGTGCGCTTGCGCTCTTTTATAAAAGTATTGACTTGCGCTTTTCCTTGTGCACATTTTTCCCTTATTTGGGACTTTCCTGTGCTTCTTGTGTTTCTGGATTTTTCTTGGTGCGCCTTTGTCTTCTGTTTCACTTTGCCTTGGCCTTTGTCTTCTACTTTAGCTTTTCCAGATTTTCCACCTCGTTCGTCTAACGGTTAACACATGTCATGAATGAATATAGAATAATTCTTAGTAATAGACCATTAAATTCATTTCTTACTAGATTAAGTGCAAAATGCATGTCTCCTCTAATAAGCACAAAGAGGTTGCCTACAAACTGGCAATAGGGGAATTTGCTATTGAACTCAGCTCTTGTAAATGGCAACTACACATTAGAAGCAGAAAATGTTAGTAAATTTGTTAGATCCTCTTGTAGAGGAAGAGCAACATTTTCAATTTGGTTTTTCACCTCCTCACATGCCACACAAACCTCCTTTGGTATCCTAGCTAGCATCAGTACTTCCCTGAATAGATATCATTCCTTTTTGGCTTACATCTTTGAACTCAGCTCCCACCACCTCAATGCGTTGTGATATATCCAACCATTGTCATGCATCACAACTTCATTGGTAAAATAACTCATTTTCTCCATCCTCACAAGACCATGCTAGAATTTTCCAATTCCATGTAGCTTACCACCTATCATTGTAGTGTGTGTGTGTGTGTGCACATGCACATGTGTGTGTGTGTGTGTGTGTGTGTGTGTGTGTGTGTGTGTGTGCGCGCGCACATGCACATGTGTGTGTGTGTGTGTGTGTGTGTGTGTGTGTGTGCGTGCGTGCGTGCGTGCGTGCGTGTGTGTGCGTGCGTGCGTGTGTGCGTGCTCGCGCACGTGTGTGTGTGTGTGTGTGAAAAGAGAGGGAGGAAAAATGTGTGTGTGTGTGTGCATGCGTGCGTGCGTGCACGCATGAGAGAGAGAGAGAGAGAGAGAGAGAGAGAGAGAGAGAGAGAGCAAGAATGAAGGGAAATTGAGAGAGAGAGAGGGAGGGAGAATGAAAGAAACACATGTGTGAAAAGAGAGGGAGGAAAAATGAGAGAGAGAGAGAGAGAGAGAGAGAGAGAGAGAGAGAGAGAGAGAGAGAGAGAGAGAGAGAGAGAGAGAGAGAGAGAGAGAGAGAGAGAACTTACCTTCAATGAAAGAAATTTAGGGTTTAAGAGAGCAAGAATGAAGGGAAATTGAGAGAGAGAGGGAGGGAGAATGAAAGAAACACACACACACACACATACACACACACGTATATAGAGAGAGGAGGGGGAGAGGAGGGATACAAATTGAGAGGGAAAAAAAGGGGGGAGAGAGAGAGATTCCTAATGTGATCAAATTGTAATCCAAAAGGGAAAAAGAGTGCGAAGAAAAGTTTCCATGTCTTAGCTTGCAACTTTGATTCCCTCGTTAGGCAACTTTGGCCTAGCATTCCTTGCTACTCCTTTCATGTGAAGCACAGAAGGAATGCAACAATATAAGTGTGTAAGTTGCCCTTTTGTCTCATGAAGGCATTGATACTCATACACAAAGTCAAGCTTGTACTTCCTTTATTCTTCCCTCTTCTAAAGTATATTTATGTTATTTCTTTTACCAACTACCAAGAGATATTCGTCTAAGAAAATACTCTTCAAATATGTTCTTTAGTGTGACTAGCTAGTGAGCAACAATGGATTATGCTTACTCCCTAAATATGTAGAAAGGATTTATGATTGATGGTATAAGAAAATGTCATTGAATATGGATTTGGTTAGGATGGTGTTTGCAAGTAGTCAATAAAATGTTTTAGCAAAGTTAGACTCTTAGAAATTTGTTGGAGATGGTTTTTTTGCTTCTTTTTATTGAGAAGGTTTATAATAGAATTGATCATTTATGTTCCTAGAATTTTTTGTTCAAATGGTTTTTAATGCTTCCCACTAGCTTGCATGGTTTTTTGCTAGAAAAGAGTGTGGATTCTATCATTTCTAGATATAGTTGTTTTATAGGGTTTTAACTTGAGGTTTGGTCGACAAGTGTGTGGGTTCTATCATTGTTAGAGACCATAATATATCAATGAACATTCATAACCACATCAATATTTCTATGATATTTAAACAAGAGGATTACTATAGATCATCATGGCATATAGACTACAAGTTTGTAGCTCATATTAATCAACACCTACACATAACTAGGCTAGGAATTGAAGGGGGGTAAGGCAAGGTTGCATGCTAAGCCCCCTCTTATTTGCCATTACCATCCATCCATGCTTTGTCCTATTGTAAAAGGCCATCGAAGCTAAGAAGCTAGTAGGAGTTGAAGTCAAGGGGGAAAATCTAGCCAAGGGTTCGTGAATGACCTACTAAGCCAAGTTCAGATTATAGCGGTGGAAGTGTTATCAATCTAGAGGTAAATCTACTATGGGTGTTCACACTATCGATGGAAATGGATGTAAATATGCATTTTATTCTTTAAAAGCAACCAATTAGAAAATCTTATGAACACTTTGTTAAATTAGATTTTCTTGTGTGTAAAGTATAACATCATCCACTAGCTAAAAGTTTCTTTCGAGAGTGTGAGTTGGTAGAAGTTGTGTTGGGTTTAGAAGAAAACCACCTTTTGGTAGGAAGAAACCCCATGGGCTTGCATGTTATTTGGGCTACTTTAACTTTGCACAACAAGAAGCTTTGCAATTCCCAGAATCTTACTAGTCTTAAGCTAATCAATTCCCAAGCAATCAACAGCCTTAAAAGCTACTCTATCATCTCAAATATTTATTATTTAAAGAAATACTTGGGTGACTCTCCTAAACCAAGAAGAAATCCCCCAAGCCTATGTGGTAGAAGGAGGAGAGTTTTGGTATTCAAGAAATAAAGAAGGGTTTTAAAAATGGTAATTTAATAAGGAAAAATGAGAAGGCGAGTCTTTGAAAAGTTGAATCGTGGCCACACACACACACACACACACACACACACACAAAAGAAATAAAGATGGGTTTTCTTTTGAAGGATGATATGATGATGAAAAGAGGAAATGTGAGCCTTTGAAAAGTTATTCACTCAGAGAGAGAGAGAGAGAGAGAGAGAGAGAGAGAGAGAGAGAGAGAGAGAGAGAGAGAGAGAGAGAGAGAGAGAACAAGACGAAGAAGAAGAAGAAGAAGAAGAAGAGAGGAGGGATAGGAGAGCAAAAAAGAAAGGAGAGACGAGAGATAAAAGGAGGGGAGAGAAAAAGCAATGAGCTCATAAGACTACACAAATGGATATATGCCTATAAGTCACATACATACATACATACATACATACATACATACATACATACATACATACATACATACATACATACATACATACATACATACATACATACATACATACATACATACATACATACATACATACATACATATATGGTTGGTGACTTTATCTCAACCACCCATTAACCTTCTTGTCACATGAGATGTTCATTATGATGCAAAGTCCCCTAACTGTTATTGGCACCAGTCCTTTGAACCCTAGTGTGAAACATCGAAAGAAGATTGGTGCAAAGTGTCATAAGAATTTAGGCACGAAGCACATTGTAGTAGCATATCGAGAAATTTTTTTGGACAAAATTCCATGGGAGAAAGGGACAAAGGAAAATTGAAACAAAGGATGATGTATTTTGCTCTCAGGCATTCTCTCCACCCATCTCTAAAATCATAGATAGAAGAGAGATCTTCATCAGCAAGCTCGGGTGCTACAAGATCTTGCAATGGGTAATGAGGAAGGCAATTTGCTTAGTTATGAAGAAGCCAAGGAAGGTAAGAACCTTTCAAAATTCATGGGTTCTTGGCACTAGTAGCCAAACTAAATAAGTCAAAAAAGTCTATTGTAATCAACTGTCAACTTGAATAGTTTTTGTGAATAATAGCTTACTTGGTTAGCTCATGGTTATGATTCTAGAGCCACTTGTAACCAAGGATATTGTAACCTAAATATTTTTAAATGCATTCACAACCTATTCACATCTAAAAACATGGTATCACTTAACCCTTAATTTGAATGAGTAAATAAATAAATACATTAAAGTTTTCGTGCTAGAGAAAAATAATAGTACTAGTAATAAAACCTTTTGTCTTAGAAAAATGAATTGTTTTATCAAATGTCAAAATATCAAAAGGAGGCTAAGCTAATCTTGACTCAGAATTTTTTTAAAAATTTTAATTCATTAAAAAACTAAATATTTAGAACAAACACCACAATACAACTGTAGGTATAAGTTAGGTTGAATTAACCTCCGTAATTCCTTTGCCTGTGTCATAATCTTTTCTTATTGGGCTACACTCACTTTGTATGGTGGCTCATTGGGTAGAGTTTTACTTGGCATCAGATTGATAGCATGATCCTCAGGCCCCTTGAGTGGAGATTCTCCATGCAAAGACTCTAAAGATGTCCACCACTCCATGAACCATGTGGCACCAAGTCACACAAAATAGAACATCATGAATGAGAATGGGTTCTAACATTGCCTTAAAGAGAATCTTGATGGGTTGAGATAATAATATGTCCTTATCAAAAAAGCTAACATAAAAGTATTTAATAGATATTGTTTTGTATACAAATAAAAGACAAATAGAAAATAGAATATTGTCACCTTTAGACTTCATTTCTGAATAGGGGGAGAGTTAGCATAATCCTTTGGAAATGGTATATTTAGATATACAAGGTCCATGTGAGAATGTTTTTTTGAGTGAGAGTTGTAGGTATCACATTACTTTTATTGATGATTTCAGTAGGATGACATGGGTTCATTTCTTGCAACATAAAAGTGACGCTTGTGAAAAGTTTTTGAAATTCAACACTAGGGCAGAAAACTAGTTTGGAAGTTACATAAAGTACTTGAGATTGGATAATGGAGGTGAGTATATGTCAAATGAGTTCTGTGACTATTTGAGACATCGTGGGATTAAGAGACATGTTACATGCAAATATACACCACAATAGAACGATGTTACAAAAAGAAAGAACAAGATCATTGCAGAAGTTGCAAGAGCTATGATAAACCATATGCATATGCCTTTTGTGTTATTGGGCTGAGGAAGTACATACTACAATTCATATTAAGAACATGACACCTACAACATTGACTCATCACATATCACCAAGATGTATGAAAGAACACCTATAGTTGCATATTTCATCGTGCTTGGTTGTGTATGCTATGTTCATGTCTCTGATGATTTGAGGAGAAAGGCAGAACAGAAGGCTGTTGAATGTATTTTCCTTGGCTATCCAAGTGAGAAGAAGGGTTATAAATGCTATGATCTTGTCACTAGAGAGGTCTACATAACTAAGGATGTAAGGTTCAGTGAAACATGAGTCTTGGTATATATACCTAAATCTACAATTACAATGGATGCTTATGAGAGCAGTGATGATGATGGTTATATGAAAAAAATTACAACAAACAATAATCAAAGAAATTAGCATATTGAGGATATGTTTGAACCTCATGACCATAAAGAAAGTAGCGAAAGTTATAGCAATGGAGTGGCAAGTTAAGAAGTGTATAAAAGAAGGCAAAATTTGCATAAGGGAAGAAGCCTATGGGTGAGAGTTGAGAGGATGAGTTTATGGATAATGATTTTGGGATACCTCATATTAGAACTCCAAGAATATTGCAGGGAAGTATGTACCTGGAATAGTTGAGACACTATCTAGTGTATCTCACTTGAGAAGATTAGAAAAAGTAAGACATCCAGTTGGCAAGTTGATATATAATGGCTTTATGAAGATGCATTATGTATACATTATCATATCTTATGCGCAAGATATAAAGCCTACTTGCTTTGAAGAAGTATTTGGAAGAAAATATTGAAAGCAAGCCATGGATGTGAAAATGGATGCATTGACCAAGAAGAAGACATGGGATTTAGTTGAGTTGCCTTATGGCAAGAAAGAAATCGGATGCAAGTGGGTTTATAAAGTCAAATGCAAGGCGAATGGCTCATTAGAAAGATACAAGGCAAGGTTGGTTGCAAAGGGTTATGCATAGACATATGGATGGACTATGAGGAGGCATTTAGTCCAATTAGATAACTATTGTGAGATTGGTGATTACCTTAGCTGCGATTTATAGTTGGAATTTATACCAAATGGATATCAAGAATGCTTTCTTGAATGGATCATTGGAAGAGGAAGTATATATTGAACAATCAAAAGGATATGTACACCCTAAATATCTACATTATGTATGCAAGCTAAATAAGGCACTATATGGGTCAAAGCAAGTGCCTAGAGCTTGTGTGAGAGGATCAACATATTTCTATGTAGCATAGGATTTCAGCAAAGCATGGCTAGTTATTCACTCTATGCCAAACATACAGAGGATGGAATGGTAGTCGTGGTCATCTATGTTAATGATCTTATCATATAAATACTCTTGAAAGAGAGATTTTTGAAGTAAAGCATGGGATGCACAATGAATTTGATATCAAAGACCTTGGATTATTGAGGTACTTTCTGAGCATTGAAGTGATTGATACACCACATGGAATTTAGTTGGTGCAAATGCAATATTCATTGGAGATGTTAGAGGAGTATGGGATGACTAGATGTAAATCAGTTGTTACACCATTGGACCTAAACATAAAGATGGTTGATGATGGAAAATATATTGAGGAGATCACTATGATCTACTTAACCATAATAAGACTGGACTTGAGCTATTCAATGGGAGTGATAAGAAAATTCATGCAAAAGTTATGCAAGTCACATTGGGATGTGGTGAGGAGAGTGTTGAGATATGTCAAGAAGATAGTTAGCTATGGCTTGTTCTATGAGAAAGTTATCAATCCTATATTGTTTAGATACACAGATGTAGACTAGGTAGGAAGTATTATGGATAGGATATCCACTAGTGGTTATGCCTTTTCATTTGGTTTAGCCATGGTAAGATGGAGCAACAAGAAGTAACCTATAGTTGCTTTGTGAAGCACGAAAGAAAAGTATAGAGATATAGCATTGGTAGCATGTGAGGAAACATGGTTGAGACTACTTCTATATGATATGGGGATTAAGATTTGTGGTAGAGTTATCATGTACTATGATAACATTAGCAGCATTGTGTTGGCAAAGAACCTCTTCTATCAGGCAAGAACAAGGCATATTGAAGTGCACTATCATTTCATCACAGAGAAAGTCATAGATGTAGTGATAGACTTGGTACACATCAAAACCAATGACCAAGTCATAGATATCTTTACCACAACATTGGTAAAGATAAGTTTCATTATTTTAGAAGTGTACTTGGGGTATTGTATTTGCAAGCTCATTCTAAGGTTTAGGGGGATATTGAGAAATATAACATAGGCTAAGTCTATATCCTATGTATGTACTAAATAAAAGAGAGGCTATGTGTAAAGTGACTTAATAGTCAAAAGGTATCTATCACTTGTGAGAGATACTTTGTGTGTATGTTGTTGACAATTGAAGATAGAGAAGAATGAAGAATAAGATAGAGGCTATGTGCAAAGTGACTTAATAGTCAAAATGTATCTATCACTTTGAGAGATACTTTGTGTGTATGTTGTTGACAATGGAAGATAGAGAAGAATGAAGAATAAGAAGTAGTAGATGGATTGAGTCTCCATCCTTATATTGACTTCTCATGAATCCTCTTGCCATATGAAATGTGCTTTCGAACTCTGATGTGAAGCATCGAGAGAACACTGATGCAAAGTGTCAATAGAATCTAAGCATGGATCACCTAGTGGCTTAGTATTGACAAGTTTCCAATAATAGCTTATGTCAAATGTGGAGAGTCAAAGGAGGCTATTGAGTGGAATGACACTTGAGATCTTGTGTCTAGGCCCATTTATCAATCAAAAGGTGATTGGCATTAAATGGGTCTTTAAGACCAAATATCATAGTGATGGCACTCTGGATAAGCATAAGGCACGACTTGTTGCAAAGGGCTTCGCACAACACCTTTGCACCTATAGCTCGGATGGCTACCATTAGAGCCATTCTTGCCTTATCTAGCCATAGGCAATAGCCAGCTTATCAACTTGATGTGAAGCCTACCTTTCTAAAAGGTGATTTGAAGGAGGAGATCTATGTTGAGTAGTCTCTCTCTCTCTTAATCGAATCCTTTCATTTAAAAGGAAAGAGCCTCCAAAAAATGCTAGTTCAATAGGGGCAATTTTCCCCTTAAATGCAAGGGACAAGCAATGCCATAATGCTTGCTATAATAGCAAGGGTGCACAAGAGTGCATAGGAGCATTGCCCTTTTGCTATGGGCATTTTTTCCTAAAAACAAGCCAATTTACTCAAGTTAAGTAGGGGCATTCTTTCAATGAAAAACCACTTCATCATCATACCCTTTCATTGTTAGCATTCTTTCTTAAAAGTTGGCCACTTAACTCAACTTAAATAGGGGTAAACTTTAATGAAAAATAACATTATCATTGCATTATTGTAATTGCATATGCCCTAAGGGGCAATGCTAAGAAATACAAGAAGTGTTAGACAAATTTTCATTATAATTCCCACATTGTGAATTACGACAAAATCATGAACTCTGTAGGAGGGAGGGACCACATCATCTAGGTAGGTGTGGTTCAAGGTAGGGGGCCATTGGCTAGGGGTGGGGGTCAACAACCCCCTACCCCTAACTTCATCTAGCTAGATAATGTCTTGGCTCTTGAGCATAACCTCATGATATTGAACACTTTAGGAAAAAGACAAGGGAAAAAAGACAGTTTTCCCACATGGGAATATGTTAAAAAGCTTCTTGTGAAAGGTTCAAGGACAAAACATATATAATAGTCCCTTGTCCCAAATTGCATCTAGCTAGGCATATAGTGCCCCTCAAGTAGAAGCTCGTGATGCTGAACACTATAGGGAAAAGCAAGGGAAAATTGTCACTTTTCTCACGTGGGAAAATATCAAAACTTATTATGAAATGTTTAAGGACAAAATAAAAATAAAAATTCACATTGGATCGGTAGCCTCTTGCCCTAATCACACATAGCTAGGTAATGTAGTCTCTCGAGAGCAGAAAGCTCACGATGTTGAACACTATAGGGAAAAACAAGGGAAAAGGGCCACTTTTCCAAATTAGGAAAGTGTCAAAAGCTTCTTGTTAAAGGCTCAAGGACAAAACAAAAATTTGCATTCACCCTAGGTTGATAACCTCCTTCCCTTAATCACAACTAGCTAGGTAATGTGGTCACTCCCAAGCAGAAAAGCTCACAATGGTAAACATTGTAAGGAAAAACAAGGGAGTGGCCGACCGTTAGAAAATAATGTCGTTCATAATTGAGAGGTTAGCTTGGCGTTTTTTGGGGTTTTCTTTTTCTTTTTTTATTAACCATTGAACATGAAATGTTAATTTGTGTTTTGTCCTTAAACCTTACAAAATAAGCTTTTGACATTTTTCCACGTGGGAAAAGTGGCTCTTTTCCCTTGTTTTTCCCTATAGTGTTCAACATCATGAGCTTTTTGCTTGGGACATTACCTAGCTAGGTGTAATTAGGGATAGAAGGCTACTAAACTAAGGTGAATGTTAGTTCTTGTTTTGACTTTGAGCCTTTCACAATAAGCTTTTGACATTTTCTTGTGTGGGAAAAGCAAGTGTGCACATGAGGGTAAAACAAAGAACACAAAAGCATATCTACGAAATTTTTGACACCTTTCACAAACTCTGTCTATCGACCAACTACGAGCGGAAATAGTCTCGTCAAAGGCCAGGAATGTTGTTGAGCTTGAAACAGGATCTCTCATTGGTTCGAAAGTCAAATACTAGAGGAGATAGCCATAGTCATGAAGCTACATGTGCCCATTCCATTATTTTTTGGTTAATGTATCGACTAGTGCTCTTTGTGCTATTGTGTAAAGGTGTCATGAAGCGAACTCGTGATGGAAACGAAGTTACCGTGCTGTTGCATGGAGTTTCACTTCTATCACTTCCTCCACACACATTGTATTTTAGATTTCGTTTACCTTACGACGGTAGATGCGTGATTCTTCATGTGCACAGTATCTAAGGGGCAACTCTAACAAAGGTTCCAAGAACGAATTTAAAGACAGTTCCTGTTGAATTGATTTAAAGAAATCTAAAATGAAAACCCAAAAACGAACGCTAAGCCAACCTCTCTCTCAACTGTCAACGGCAGACGTGTGTCGCACCATACGGAAAGGGGGAAAAAACCCCTCATGCAGCGCTCTTCCTGACCCGCTGCTCCAGAAACCCTGGCCTTGGCCCTGCCCAGGAGGCTCGCGAAGGCCAGCTTCTCTCCTCCCCCTCCATGGCCGTCACCAACCTGCTGCCTGCGGACGCCGAACCGCCCCAGAGCTTGGACGTGGCCTGGTGTCGCAGGAAGATGGACCTCATCGGCGCAGCTCACGCGTGGACCCCTGGCCATTCCGTGGTTGCCAACGAGTTCTTGAGTCCCGGCAGTTCTGGACGCCTCTTCGCGCACATTGACGAGTCGGACAGGCTGCTTCACCTCAGCACCAGTTTCCCTTCCACGTGGAATCAGGTCGCCACCAATCTTCTCCCTGCATGTGCGTATGTATATGTCTTCAAGGGAGTTGCAAAGCTAGAATACAAAAATCTACGACTTTCCCGTAAATTCCTGAAGTGAGCTGCTATAGTCCTTCGATGAGTCTCATCTTCATCCAATGACTCAAGTCGTCAAGGAAGTTTTTACAAGCTAGATTGCCTTTCAGAATAGACAATTTATGCTTTTCCAGTAAATTCCTGAAGTGAGCTGCTGTAATCTTTTGATGAGTCTCATCTTCAGCCAATGGCTCAAGTTTTTACAGGCTAGAGTACATAGCATGCTTTTTCAAGAATATCTGAAGTGAGCTGGTGTAGTTCTTTGATAACTCTCACCTTCATCCAATGACTCGGTCTCCAAGGGAGTTGTTACAAGCTAGAGTACACAACATGCTTTTCCAATAACTGTTGGAAGTCAGCTGTTCTATCCCTTGTCAGAACTTATCACTCATCAATTATGCAGCACCCTCGGTTAGGTGCAGTTATACATTTTGACAGCTAACTACGTAGTCAGGCAAGCAGGCAAACCATTCTGGCTCTGTCTTCCTATAGGAAAGTCACCTTCTCACAGTTACACGACCATACATCCTTTAAGTACTTCTTGTGCCTATGAACATCATTGCTAAATGTTAAAGAGTTACAAGAGAGTTCCAAAGACTCTCAGAATTTTTCTGACAGTAAAAGATCTGTTAACAAAATAGTTATATGCCTCCACCCAATCTTTCACTTATTCTTTAATATTGGAGCCTGTAATTTCAGTTCTTGCAGTGGTCTTTAATTCTTCTTATGTTGATAATTCACGTGCTAGTCATTCTTCCATTACTTCTGCATTTGTATACTTGCCATTTAGCAAGCTTTATTTGACAAAAAACTGGAAAACAACATACAACGTCATGCATGCTGCCTCTCTCAATTCACAAATGACGGTGACAACAGAAAACTGAACATCTCTATACTGCTGAGATGTAAATGAGAGTACACACTTTGGGGTAGATTTACCTGCTGAAGGGATTCAGTCTACTGAATGTAGGGTGCCCACGCAAAATATGGGCATGGCCAAAACAGAGCTGGAGATTATCTAACACCCTCCTCAGTGACATTTTTTGCACAAACTGGAGGTAAGGACCAAAACAAGCCCAAAGGGATTCATGGTAATGGAAAAAAAAGGAAGTTATTAGGGAAAAGAAGAGCCCTTCTTAATGTTGAGGTTGATCCCAACTGTGAAGAGAAGCTAAATAAGGCTGCTCCTAAAACCAACCTTCCTTCCATGGATGGGTGGTAAATCCCTGATTACAACTTAATTACAGCAGCAAACAATAAATGCAAATCTACTGATCTTGGACAATGCACACCCGATTGGCCCCAAAATTGGCACCCCTTTTAGTATTTTTTTAACTTTATTGAAGAAGAAGTTGATTTACAATTCTCCCTATCCCCTTCGCAATCCAAACTTCCTTTGCTGTCCAAAAAGTGACCAACAAGTCTTCAATCTGATTTACCCCTTGATTCGGGCACTTAATTAACCTTCACCTACTTCATAGACGATGGAAATGCCCCAAATTCAATGGTTGGCTAGTCCTTTACTTGAATTTAGCTGAAATTCACCTTCAGCCCTGAAAATCCTAAGTCTTGGAGCTTCCAATTTCTGGCACGCGTCCCGAGGCTACTGCTAAGATCTTCGAAGCAAGGCTATGAAATGGCTAGATGCAATCGCCCAGTTGTGGAGGGTGCGAATCTGCAATTGTCTCCTCAAAACTCACTCGTGACTGGCTGCAATGATTGAAAATAGGTTGGCCATGGCTGCTCACAACTCTCCCACATTTGCTACAACAAGAATGATCTCGTTTTTCCTCTTCTTCAGTCTTTTACCAACCTGTATGGGCAACTTTGACAAGTGGCAGCCTTCCCAAATGGTTTTTTCCAACATTATCCATAATTAAATATTAAATTTCAGCCTTTAATTACTGAAAATTAATCTAATAATTATTTCGGTGGCCCAAAAAAATAATATGACTGGCCAATAATTAAATTGGCTAGGCATCTTTCACTCCCGAGTCTTTCTGTGCCATCTTTGACCATTAGATCGGCGTTAGGTACCATTAAACGCCACATCTCTAGTGTCACCAACTGACACTTATGACCAAATGAATGACCTAGACCAACAATTGACACTAGATACTACCAAGTATCTATGCAACATAACTTATAGCAACTTTTGCCTTTGATATCCCGTAATTTTCTCGGGTCCTTGGCTCGTAAATTTACTCTAACCCTAGTTGCACCTTACATGTGCAACATTTATTTAGTCATGTGATTAAAAATTAATCCACATGTTAAGTGAGGTTTCAAAAATACATGTCCTCATGACAGCTCCTGTGTTGAGAACCTTTCTAAAACTGTCACCCATGTCTTGGGTGGGACATACTCCAAGATAATTGTTGCTAGCTCAATCTGTTCTAAGATGACAGTGGGCCCCGATTGGTTTGGTATTCCAATGAATGCAAATGCCATGTTGCCATTGGTCATAGTCTCAAGGCTCTAAGAGGTTGTGCAAGGATAACATCCTTATCTCAGTGGAGGTTGAGGCTATCCTTGTTGAGATGCTCCTTTACTAACTTGACCACTTGACAAAATACGCTGGTTGTATCAAAGTAGTAGGGTAGTGACTTAGAACCGCTTGCATTTTGGAAGGTTGGTAACAAAGTCCATCAAAATCTTTCCCCAAGGTAAATACAGAATAGGCAATGGCTGTAGCTTTCCCACCACCTTGTGGTTGTCTGCTTTAAGGTTTGGCATGCATGGCATCCCCTCATGTACCATGAATGTCTTTCTTCATCTGTGGCCAAAAGAAATGGTGCAAAAGCTTCTCAAGAGTGAAACCTCTAGTGTGATGTCCTATAGTAGGTGCATCATGTATCTCTTGTAGAATAGTAGCCTTATGAAATTGTACCCTAAGCCCTTCAATTGTACCTCTTGGTCCAAGATAATAGGAACTAACTCCTCCCAAGGGTCTCTGTCCACCCTGATGGAATCAAGGTGGAATAGAATGCATTGAACCTAGGGGGTAACTGTGACAACAAAGTAATTACCATGTCCTCGGAAATGATCACTTTGCTTGCATTCTGAGCCTGCAATTGTAATTGTTGAAGCTTGTTTACATGCTCACGAATGGAAGTGGACTTGTTGGGGTTCAAAGTCTGCATCTACATGTCCAAATAAACTGTCCTCATGATAGTCTGTTGAGCTGAAAAATGCACTATAAACTTATTAGCTCTTCAAAACAGCCCCAAAACATATAAATTACCCGAAGTTTCATTAAATGGTGTGCAATCCTAGAGAGCATTTGTATCCCATAAGCCAAATCCTAATTTGGGAGGAACCACTCATCTATAAATAGATAAGTATTCCCCCAGTGCCCTATCCACTGTTGTTGGATTGTTGTCCACCAACCTCTTGATGAGCATCATATATCTTGCATTTATTGTAGTGCAGTCTCAATATGCATAAGATTTTCCTCCTACAACTATCGCCCAGTCTCCCATTGCTTGTGGTGATTGGTTGCCATCATCTTTCGGAATTACATTACTGCACTTACCAGTTCCCAATCTAAAAAACTACAGTGTTTTGGTTTCCAGCATGCTGCTCTTCCACTTTCTGTATCATCTTAGTTCCGATTGGTGGCTATAGCACTTGGGATCTATCTTTTGGTGGATGTTACACTCTGACTACTCCCTTACCCTTGAGCATCCTGTGCACTCTTTCCTTCATTTACAACATTCATTAATTCACTTCATAGTTATGTTTCTTCTTTGTTTATGTTTGTCTTTGCATTTCGCATTTTGCATTTTGCGTTTTTGTATTTTTGCATGTTTTGAGTGCTTTGTGTTTTAGTCGTGGTTATACACTTAGTGTTTTCTTTTGCAAATCCTAGCATAGTGCCACATGGTATCAGAGCTGGTGCTCTTCTAAAGAGTTACCTGAGGGTATCGTGGATTGCTTGGTTTCTTCCTGATTACACTATACATCACGTGCTGATTTACGATGGCTCAAACCACTCCATCTTTGGATCCTTTGATACTTTCTCAAGCTACTTCTTCAGTGGAGGCTCTTTTGAGGCATTATGGTCTTGATTTTGAGGATAATGCTCTTTCTACCAAAGCAACCTCAGCCCCTTTCGATAGTGGTAGTGCAAACCCAAGGACATTGATAGGGAGTCTTCCCCAGGGAGGTAGTGCAGTTTCTCCACCCCTTGGTATCCATATTCATCAGTGGCTGGCCACTAGTGCAGTGGATCTTGTGGATCTCCCTATCAATTAGTGTCTCATGGCATCTTTGACTGGTTCTAGTTATTATCTTCCCCTAGGCTAGTTTCTTAGGCATCGTAGCTCATCCGTAGGAACCTTAGGCTAGTTTCCTTCTAGTGCAATTAACACTCATTTAGCCCTCTTTCATTTACCTCCACTGTAACTAATAAAAATTTAGCTCTCTTTTTTTGCAACACAACATCTAAAGCATCTCAATATGAAACATTTGGTTTGGAGGTTTCTTTCCTAATCCTTTCATGCTGGGTTTTGTATTTTAGTTAGAACTAACATTGTAGGTATTTTACTGGTTCTACTTGGGCTGAAGGTCAGTTTTTTCGGTTTCTGCCTTGGTGACTATTGCCTCCATCAACATAGAGATGGAGATAGTATCTTCCCTCCCAAGATCCTTTCATGCTGGGTTTTGTATTTTAGTTAGGACTAAGATTGTAGGTATTTTACTGGTTCTACTTGGGCTGAAGGTCAGTTTTTTTGGTTTTGGCCTTGGTGAGTATTGCCTCCATCGACATAGAGATGGATATAGTATCTTCCCTCTCAAGATCAGGTCTTGGGCATCCTTCTACTCTTGGCATTCATCTTTCTTTCCTTTAAGCTGAGGTTTTTTTAATAAGTTATAACCATCATTTTCTACACTATTAGTTTGTTTACTTTTCATGATAGGTGGACTGTTACTTTGATGGTTGTGCCTTCGCATTCTTGGCTTGTATTGGAGCCATCTCTTGAGGTTGAGTGCTAGGCTTGCCTATGATACTTGGTTAGTATAGAAACCCTCTTGTGAGATTGAGTATAAGCATATCCTGACTATCTTGGTGGTTGACTTTTCTCCGCTCTTCTAGTTGGGGAGGGTCAAGTCTTGCTCTATCCATTCGATCTATTTGCATGGTGGACTGCTATCTTGGTTCGCCACTTGGTTAGCATAGGATCCCTCTTTCGAGATCGAGTACGGGCATGTTCTACGTATCCAGATGGTTGATTATCCTTTGGCTATTCCAATTGAGAGGTGTCAAGTTTTTTGATACCGTATGAAGATTGACATCAAGTTCTTCCTCCTTTGGCTTCAACATCATGGTTGAGAGGGGATTCCTACCCTTCACTTGGTATCTATAGGTTTTGGCATTTGTCTTCGACATTGGCTTCCCTTCCTTGTTGTACTTACACTTTGCATTGCATGATCATCATCATCTTTGTAAAAGGGCACTTGGGTAAGCGAACAATTTTTCCATGAGGGACATTGTCTAAGTGGCACTTGTTGCATATGCATTCTTATCATGTAACATATTCTTTGCATCTCATTGTGCAGAGCATCCTTGAGTAGATCCCAAAATGTTTCCACTAGCAGTTTATTTTACCCCCTTATTACCACACCTCTCTACTTCACCCTTGTACTTCGTCATTGACATGCATGAGTGGTTGGGATAGCTTGTTTGTTTTGTGATGTGGTGGATCTAACTATCTCTTTTATTTCCATACTCAATGGGACAACTATGATTTAAAATCCTTTTTAAAAAGAAATTCAATGTGGTTCCATTCACCTTTGCAATTCTTGGTAGGCCATTGGTTACTCTACTTCACCCTTGTACTTCGTCATTGACATGCATGAGTGGTTGGGATAGCTTGTTTGTTTTGTGATGTGGTGGATCTAACTATCTCTTTTATTTCCATACTCAATGGGACAACTATGATTTAAAACCCTTTTTAAAAAGAAATTCAATGTGGTTCCATTCACCTTTGCAATTCTTGGTAGGCCATTGGGTAGTCGATGAGCACCTTGTCCAATGTCTTGTTCTCTCTAGGGTGATCACTTGGACTCCCTTGGTAAGATAACTATCGCCTCTATAATCTTGGTAGGCCACTAGGCGGCCGATGTGCACTCTTTGTTTGATGCCCTGGCTACTTTGGGGTGGGATGCCTTGGGGATAAAATGGGCTTGAGCTTTTCTTACAGTCTCTTTTTGGTTCTAGTTTTGAGCTTGAGAGGGGGTATTGAGCTAAACAATGCATTATAAACTCATTAGCTCTTTAAAATAGCCCCAAAACATATAAATTACCTAAAGTTCCATTAAATGGTGCACAATCCTAGACAATGTATCTGTCCCAAAAGCCAAACCCTAATTTGGGAGCATATACTCATCTATAAATGGATAGGCTGCCCCACCATTCAATCTTATCACTTCTCTTGCAAGTTTCAGCCATCAACTCTTCCTCCAGTGGCTGTCCAACCCATTGCGATTGCTGTCATGTCATCACCAGCCCTTGGTGCCCTGTCCATTGCTGCTGCCTTGTTGTATAGCCTCTTCCCGAGCATCATACAGCTTGTGTTTACTACAGTGCAGGCTCAAGCTGCATCAGATTTTTCTCCTACAGCTGTTGCCCAACCTCCCATTGTTGCTAGTGAATGGCTGCCATCATCTTTAGGTGGTTACAATGCAACGTTTACTAATACTAGCCCTAGGGATGACTGTGTTTTGGTTTCCAGCTTGCTGCCCTTCCACTTTTTGCATCATCTTAGCTGCGATTGGTGGTTATAGCACTCAAGATTCATCTCCAATGGATGTTACACTTCAATTACTCCCTCAATTTGCTCCCATGAGCACCATGGGCTATTGGACACCTGGTTAGATAGTTCTACATGTCTATACTTAGCATGTCGGTAGTCATCATGATCCTCATATGGCCACTGACTTATCACTTATTATATTTGGTTAGTTACACCTACTTTCATTTGGCATAGTTATAATCCCAGTCGATTAGTATAGTAAGGTCATGCATTGTTTGACTTAGTAGGCCACTTTCCTTTATATTGTATTTTGTTTATACTTTGTATACATTGTATTATGTGAGGAAGAAATAAGAAAAACTAGTAAGAAAACGTTTTGGCCTCCATCTATTTGCTTGTGTTCTTGAGTGAGCTTCCTCGTGTCTATATTATGTGTGTTCGGTGCAGTAGCTCAAGTATGTTTCCCCACCACACAATTCATGACAGAGCTATCCTTGTAGGTGCGGAGGAGGAGATTTTGGATATGCAAGTGCCCACTCGAGATTCTTCGTTTCTTTTCAGCTTCTTATGAGTGAGGAGTTATTCTCTTCTTCACAGGCTGCCCATGCTTGGTAGGATCCGGCTGACCTCTACCCTTAGATTGATTGTACAGAGGAGATTTTTGTTGGTCTGTATATGTGCTTCTCTCTACTTCAGCTTGGTATTTTCTTCTCCATAAACAACTCCTTTTCTTTGACAAATAGTTGGTGCACATTGTCTCATGGCATCCATTGCCAGATTTTGGAAGTTTACTAAAGCAACAATGTTCAGTGTGGGTGGAAGTGGAGAATTGCCTAGCTATCTACTGGGTCCTTCTTAAGGATGTGATAGTTGCCAAAGGCCATGTGTTGGTACCCCCTCGTTTGTAGGCAGCCATGTCCAACTCGAAAGACCACTCTTGTGGATCATCCCTCGGATAAAGAACAAGACCAAAGCATGACTCCTATCTCTGCTCAGCCCAAGATTGCCTAGTTTCCATGTTGTCCCAAGGGTGGAGCAATTGTGTGATTAATTTAATGGGAAAATGAATGAGAATGAAAGAATTAATTGGTGCACAACAATACTCGATCACGAAGTAGAAGTAATGAATTAATGAGAGAGAGAGAGAGTACAATGCTTTAGGTGATCACACCAAATAATGCCACACTTGTGCAAATGAGGCACGGAGTATCTTTAAGTAATAAAAAATGAAACCCTAACGGCTTAACCATCATAGAAAACCCTAAAATAAATGCTAAACCTAGTGTCACTTTGTGCTAGGACACTAGAGGTAATAAATGCATTTAATGACAGTCTAAAGTGAGCCTGGATCATGGATCAAAGGACATCAACGTGTAGCCCACGAGATGACCTAAAAACCCCCCTCCATGAAATGCGTGGACTGATCTAGGAAAAATGACAAAATCTTGGAAAATAAAAAGAAATATAAGGTCATGGTTGCACAAGTTCATCCAAGTGGATATAGCAACCCATGACAATACAGAGTATGACAGATCATGGAACAAAAGGAATCAAGTTCAAGGCTTGCTAAAAAGATTGGAACTTTAATGGGGAAGAGCCTTCATGAAAGATTTGCCAAGTTGTCTTCAGTGGGTACATAAGACAATTCTATTTCTCCAGCTGACATCCGCTCACAGGAACATAACTGTTGGCCAATGAAGTACTGAAGGGCTGTGCATATATCTACTCAACTGGGAGACAACAAGCTGAAGATCAGGTCTCATGTGACATAGATAAATCAAGCATTCAACAGCCTGCTGATATAAAGTAATATCAAAGGATTCACTACCATCATCAGAAGTGAATCTAAAACTAGGCTCCAAGGGAGTAGACAGGGGTGTGCAATCCTCAAACTGAAAGTGTTGAAGTAGCTGTCCAGTATACTTGGATTGTGTCATAATGATGCCCCTCTCAATGGTGGAAAATTGGATACCCAAATAATAGTGAAGTAGACCAAGATCTGTCATGGCAAATGTTTGCTGTAGATCAGGCTAAATGCTGCGATTTGACCAGCATTGGTCTTAGTGACAAGCATGGCATCAACATAAAGCACAATAATAATAAAATCAGATCCCTGATGTCAAATGTAAAGAGTAGCCTCGGTAGGGCTATTTTGAAATCCAATATGCAATAGATGAGAATGTATGTGGGCATACCAAGTTTGTGGAGTTTGCTTTAAACCATACAAAGCCTTCTTAGGACAACATACTTTGTGCTCAGAGCCTTTAACTACAAATCTTGGAGGTTGAGAAACATATATCTCTTCAGTGAGATATCCATGGAGAAATGCTATCTTGATGTCCAGTTGATGCACCTTCCCAATGAAAGTGGGCAGCAAGGGCAGTGGTACTCTTGATGGTAGTAATGTGAGAGGTAGGGCCAAAGTCTCCTCAAAGTCAATTCCTTGCTATTGGGCATAGCCCTTGCCAACAAGGCGGGCTTTGTACCTATCACTAGAACCATTTGATATTCTTTTAATTTTATAAACCCATTTTGCACCTATTGCACAATTACCAGGAGGCAAATCACATAGCTCTGAAGTGTCATTTCAATGGATAGAATCAATCTCTACCTTCATTGCTTCCACCCAATGATCATTTGAAAAAGCATCTTTATAACATAGAGGTTCTTCAGTGCATGCTGTAGCCACCAATGCACATGCAAGAAGATTGCTTGGATCCTTGTGAATAGAGGCTCGTGTGCGGGCAGCCAAAGGAAGAGGTTGTTTGCTGTCTTGAAGAGTGTCTAACAGCCAGCAAGGGACTCTTTTAGGCTACTGAATTTCAGCCCTTGTATGCTCCAATCGATCTAGAATAGGGAACTGCTTTAGACAAGGTGTCATGATGCTGTTGTGGCTGTAAATCAGGCTGAATAGACTTCTGTAATGTGTCTGTAGATGGTAGAAATGAAGGTTGTGAAGAAGAATCAGCCATGGAACCATTATGGAAAAGCGGTAGTAGGCTGTCAAAATGTTTGAAGCATCAATAGTAGGCTGTTTTTGACAGTCTAGCAAGGGGTGAGAAGCATTTTCAGCAAAGATAACATCTTTGCTAACAATAAGCTTGCTTGTAGAGGGTTGATAAAGACGGTACCCTTTACTTTCAGTAGTGTATCCAAATAAATATGCATCATACAGCCTTATCATCCAGCTTATGCCTTTTTTGAGAAGACACATGAGTTTATGCCAATAATCCGAAAATCCTCATATGAGAGAGAGAAGGCTTGGAACCAGCCCACGCCTCATAAGGAGTGATAGTGCGTAAAGCTCTTGTGGTATACTTGTTCAAAGCATAAGCAACACATAGAATAGCATCGAACCAAAAGGAATCAGGTAAGTTCATACTCTTCAGCATGCATCTTGCCATCTCCATGAGTGATCTATTCTTCCGCTCCACTACTCCATTTTGTTGTGGGGAGTAAGGAACGGTGCATTGATGATGAATTCCTCGAGATGTAAGATACTCTGAAAATTGTTTAGAAAGATATTCACCTCCCCTATTGGTGTGAAGGGTCCAAATGCGACAGCCGCTTTGCTTTTCCACTATAGCAATAAAAGTCTTGAACAAGAGAAGACTTCAGACTTAGATTTCAGCCCTTTTTTTTTTGTTGTTTTTTGCAAGTAAAATATAGCTGAATATATTACTCAAAAGATTGATTACAACGGAGTGCTCATGCTCAACAGACTTGCTGAAGCTGATGCAAATCACAAATACATCATGTATACAAGCCTCTCAAGGTGGCCTGGGGGGGATGGGGGCAAGAAGCCATGGAGGGGGGGTGTATCGCCATTTGGGGCTGCCTCCCTGCATCATGAAGAACAGATCCTGGCCGCTCCAAGTGTGCAGAAAGTGAAAACAGAGCTCTAGACTCGCCCTGCACTTGGTACCATCGGCCACGTAGGCAGTGAATGATGGAAGTCCAAAGCTCTGCCAAAGTCGCCTGTACTGAAAGGCACTCCCCGCCAAAAACCTCCTGATAGCGTGCCTTCCAGATGATGTGCCATTCTGTAAGACTCCCTACGATCTCCCATACCTGTGAGGGGTCTGCTGTGGGCTCCAGTACTTGGCGGCTGGGTAAAGCCTCCAAGCCGACCATTGCGCAAGACCTAGCCTCAATGATGAAAATCGTGTCTTGTATCCCGGCCTCATACAAAAGGTGATGACTGTGGCTGACTGCATGCCAACAAAAGGTCCCCCACGAGATACAACCAAGGCTGGGTGCCACAAGGCGGAAAATACGGCAGGCACCTCTTCACGCGAGCTGTGCCGCCTCACAAGACCAAAGGCAGTGCTTTGGGGTTTCGAAGTGCTGCTGTGAGCAGTGCTTACACCCTCCATCCTGCTGCATTTGGGCCAACCAACTCCCCCAGCCAACTCCCAACTGCCAGACCTCCATGTGCCAAAAGCCAAAGGAAATATGACACCCTCCTCAGCCTCTAGTTGTCCCAAAGGCGGTGACAGAAAGTCCGATAGAAGGCATCCGTGATGCTGTGCTCCTCCCAGTATCTGCTACACGAAGACACCCAATTCATGTCCTCCTGCATTAGTACATGTCTACCAATCCTGGCTGCGTACTCCAAGAACCTGAGTAGCTTCTTGGCGTCTACAGTGGCTGTCCATAACCATTCTCTAGGGTCCCACTCCAGCTCATCAAGTGGCGTGCTCTCCCATATCCAGAGGCGCCACTCTCGGAACTCCTCTCAGAGCATGTAAGGGTCGAGACGCTATGTCTTCCCTTGGAGACCAACCACACTAATCCTCCAAGGAAGGACAACAATCTCCTCATCTTGCTGCCCTTTGTCAAGGACCAAACGCCCCCCATCCTACATGGTGAAGAAAATCGCGTAGGGGGCGCCGCCCACTCTACTTGTCACCTATAGGGGGATACCTGCCGGTGAGAATCTAGCGGCCCCATCGGCTCTCGGAGATCGGGGGGTCAAGTCACTTTTGAGGGATTGCTGAGTCAATCTCCCTTCTCCTCACCTTAACTCCTCAATGACAACCTGATGCCCGCTGCAACACCTCTTGATCCACCATCCTATACACCTCCTGCCATGTCCTGATAGTACGAGCAAGGCCAGCCTCCCATCCAGCCCATTGGATGCGGGGGCGCTCACCAATCTGTATCCCATCCTGATCTCTGACCTGGGGGTTCCAGACCACCGGCTGGTGGTCTATCTCCTCCTGGCATCTTGGGGGCCTCTGAATTAAGGCCTTGTGGAGGCCCTGCCACACACGAAGTAGGTTGCGGAGGAAGATCTGGGAAGTGCTGAAAATCCATCTCAAGGATGGCCTCCAACCACCACCAAGCCTTGGTCTGCACTCTTGGAGACCCTCCTGCAAAAGGATCTTCTAGGTCTGCCCTCATGGTGTGATCCCAAGCTCTCTCTTGGACCGATGCCGGATGATGGTTGCCCACGCCACCTTGGCCCGAGAATCCTTGGAACCATCCGAGCCAGCCTAGAGAAAATTCCACACTAGGCGGTGAAGTTGAACCACACAAGACGAGGAGAAGCACTAACACAAGGCAATGTACCAAGCCGTCGCTAGGACTTGGTTGACTACCAGGGTTCGGCCCGCTAAGGAAAGGCGGATAGTACTCCAGTAGGTTAGCTTCCGCCTGATAGATTGAGAACTGGGAGAAACTGCTGGGTAGGAGTGATGTCGAGTTTTACCTGGAACCCTAGGTATTGGAAGGTCTGTCTCCTGCACACCCATTTGAACCCCAAGTGGACGCCCTACTCCATACTAGAGTCCTAGTCTGTAAGAAAACCAATTGACTTTTGCCAGTTGATTTTTACTCCAACTGCAGTGCAAAACACCTTCAAGAGCTAGTCTCACTCTCTCCAACATCAGCTCATCATCCTCTATATAAAGATCGGTATCATCTGCATACTTTGAATCTAGTAGCTCTGTCTCCTACTTGGCCTCCTTGAGAGCACCCCCACTCTCCCACATAAAACCGGTCTAGCTGTTCCACGAGAGCTCTGCCCAGCCGCCTGTATCCCCAAGAGAAGTCCAACGACCTCTCCCTCCTATGAAAAGCTGGTTCCCGCCAGGCATCACGTGCTCCTACCACGAGGAGAAAGACTTCCCATGCCTCCTGCTCCTCCCTTGCCATACCCTGGTAGTCTCTGTCTCTACCCTGCTGGTCCTCTAGGGCTTTCAGGTTGTTGAAGTCTCCTCCAACAATCCAAGATTCCACCTCTAGAAGTTTTGCTGCAATCTCCATCCAGAATCTGCTGCGTGCCCTAACCTTCGTAGGAGCGTAGACATTGAGGACTCCAAGGCATGAGTCCCCATGTCTAGTTGATCCATAGGACCCTCCCTTCCACAATCGTCTCATGGTCACGCACATAGGCGGTAAGCCTCGGTCCAATAGAGGTTCATACGCCTCCACTCTTGCTATGGGCACCGATGGAGTACTCCCAGTGGGTGTGTAGGCTGCCTGGAAGTACCTTTCCTACCCAATGGGCTTGGGTGGGGGTGAGCTTGTGCTCCTGCAGAAGTAAGATGTCAATCTGTCTGGTAAGGGTAGGCTGTAACTCCTGCCGAACAATCGACTTCCTGGAACCACGTACCCCACTATAGTGGAGGCTATTCACATTCCAGGATGCCAGATGTAAACTCATAGGGAAGCCTGTGATTGACTGAATAGGCATCTATTCGGTGTGGAAGTTGTTGATGAAGAAGAAGAGCTATAGGGCATGCGAATGCGCTTTGCCACAGGCCTGGAAGACGAACTCCATTCCCCCATGGTGGCTCTCAGGCGGACCATGGGGGTAATAGATGCTCCAGGTGGTACCACCAGGGCATCTATTAGCTAGGCTGAGAGGTGTCACTCTGTACACTGGTAGAATCATGCAGCTTGTGTGGTGCGAGGGGCCACTTGATCACATCCATTGGTGCTCTCCACGATGGAGGGGCTCGAAAAATAATGCTCAGACGTGGGACCTCAGCTCTAGCCCACCAGTTAATGTCCGTCATGCACCCTGGCCACTGTTGGGAAAGAAGTGCTAGTCCTCCTTCTCCCATCCACTGGGAGATGTGGTTTGCAACTTGGCCCTTCACCTCCTCCACTATATGTGTCATCATCTAGTCTCCTGAATGAGAGGTCTGAAGGAAGAAAGCATAGTTTGGTCCATCCGGTGGTGCTAGTAAATGGACCTTGCCGCTCCTTAACTTGTGGACCACGAAGATTCCCACCTCCAAAGGTAGTGGAAACTCTTCGTGCTCTGCAACTCTCAAGTAGGACCATGGACCACTATGGAAGAACCCCTGTGGGAGTAGCTGCGCCTGCCTAGGGAAAGTGTGGTGGGCGGCTAGGTTAGATGAGCTAGTGGCTGTGTGGGGGGGGGGGCTAGGCTGTTGGTGAGGAGAAGATATAGGCGTATGAGGCTCATCACCCCTTGTGGGAAGGGGGGGGATGGGTGGGGGTGAGGTCACTTGTACTGGGTGAGGATCAGGGGGGACTGATTTGCAGGGGAGATGGTGGGGAGGAGGTAGATCTGTTAGCCTGCTCTATTATCATTCTCAGTTTGTCATCTCCTGGTTGTGAGCTCCTGTCAGAGTCTAGCAGGAGACAGAGAAGCTCTGTCAGCTTGGTAGCTGCTGTTTTTGTCTGCATTCCTTTTCTGGGAGTCACATAGCCCAAACTGGGCCTTTTGGTATGCAGTCGGCCCAGATTTTTGGGCAGGTCGGCCAGTTTTCTGGCCTGGGGCTATATATAGCAGCCCCCCAGTCATTCTCAGCATTCTCTTCTGCAGGTTCAGCACACTTTCTGTCCTCTCCCACTCCGGCATTGGTACTGCCATTGCTTTCAGTCTGTTCTGGTGCCCTCACTGACGCTCCGGGCTGCGTGCAGGGACTGATCAGTCCATTTCAGTGTATTCAGCATTCATTTCAGTCAGTGCAGATTTTCTTCCTTCATTCCCTGCTTTCTCTCTCCCCTCCTCTGTGTTCGTGTTCTTCTTCCGTTGCGCACTCTCACATGGTATCATCGCCTGACTGAGAGCACGGAGGACCTCACTTTGTGGAGAGATACATCACCCATCTTCTGCTGCCGTCATCCCATCTTCAACTGCCCAGGCAGCCCCTCTAGGTGGCCCTTCTTCCTGCGTTTGCTGTAGACGGCTATTTCCGAGGCTGCCACGTCAACCTGCGACCCCTCCTTGCGTTTTCCATCAGGCTGTCCCTCATTCTGCTGGGCGACACATCATCAGGCTGCGTTTTGCAGATCTAATGGTCGTTTCCACTCCTGGCGGCACATCTCCTATTGGCGACCCACTTTCTGGTTGCGTCTCGGTGCTGGCGGCTTCTTTTCTGGTGATCTTCATCAGTTATCTTTGCGTTTTGCAGATCTAGGTGTTTGTAGGCTATCACAGCCTGCGTCTTGGTGGTTGGTGACCATACTGCTGGTCATACTTCGGCTCCGGCACAGTTTTCTTTGATGTTTGGTATTTTGCAGATTGGAAGATGTCTTATCAGTTTTCAGGCTTTGACGACTCAGAGGATGAGCTCCTTTCTCATCATTCCTCTGAGCGGAGGCGGGATTATCAGGAGTTTTGACGTCGGGAGGAGCCTCCTCGCACCTGTCCCTCTTCAGTCCATGCATCTCAGAGGGTTCCATCTACCGTTAAGGTGTCTTCCGTGAAGACTGCTTCAGATGTGCGGATGCCTTCCTTGATTCCCTCGATTCAGGTGCCGATTCTCCCTTCCTTTCCGAAGGAAGATAAGTTGGATGGTTCCAACTACTCCCTCTGGTCGTGCAAGGTGGAATGCATCCTCGATACATTCGACCTTTGGGAGCTTGTTTCTTCGCCCATCGACCGTCCCCCCGTGGATTCGTCTGATGGCACCTCTATGGACCGTGCAGCCTTGTGGGATAGGCTCAACTCTCGAGCCCGTTCCTTTCTTTTTATGAGTCTACATGATTCCGTTCTTGTACATGTTCACAGGTTACAGACCGCGGCGGAAGTGTGGAAGAAGCTTGCGTCTTTGTATCAGCACAAGACGTTTGCCCACAAGATTTCCTTGGAGAAGATTGACCGCTTCTTTCTATAGAGTGGCTTTCAGCGATCCGCTCATCATCCCAACCTCTACTTACGGGTTGTGGATTCTCTTTGTGTTTTCCTTATTTTGTATGTCGATGATCTTATCATTACAGGGAGCGACACTCAGCAGGTGGAGCATACTCGGTCCATTCTTCAGCAGGAGTTTGATATGACGGATCTAGGAATCCTTCATTTCTTTCTAGGACTGGAGATCTATCAGATGGCACAGGGCATCTTTATCTCGCAGCACAGGTACATCTCCGAGCTTTTTTCGGAGTTTGGTATGGTCGCGTGTCGGCCTATTTCTTGCCCCATGGACCCTGAGTCCAAGCTGTTGGCAGATGGAGTTCCCCTTACAGATGCCACTCGTTACAGGTGCCTTGTAGGCTCGCTCATCTGGCTGCTTCACACTCGGCCGGATATCTCTTTTGTGGTGGCTTTGTTGTCTTCTTTTATGAAGACTCCTACACAGGATCACTGGCAGGCAGCCTTGCGTGTTCTTCGATATTTACAAGGGACTCGATCCTTTGGGATCATGTATGGAGATGGGATCACCCTTTCCGGATGGAGTGATTCTGATTGGGCAGGTGATGTGGATTCGAGACGATCCACTACAGGTTATGCTTTCACCCTTGGATCCGGTGCTGTCTCTTGGAGCAGCAAGAAGCAGCCTACTGTGGCACTTTCTTCTACAGAGGCTGAGTATCGGGCCCTATGTTCGACCGCTATGGAGGCAATTTGGCTCCGTCGCTTACTGGCGGAGATTGGCTTTTCCCAGACCGGACCTACGGAGCTACGCGTCGACAACCAGAGTGCTCTTGCTCTAGCGAAGAACCCGGTGTTTCATGCTCGCACGAAGCACATTGAGGTTCAGTATCACTATGTTCGAGAGCGGATCGTGGATTCGGAGCTGGTGGTGGTCTATTGTCCTACGGCGGCCAATGCGGCTGATCTCTTCACGAAGCCTTTGCCTCAGGCTTCTTTGCTTCATCACATGCGGTTCTTAGGTCTTCAGACCCTCCCAGGATCTGAGAGGGGGTGTTAGCCTGCTCTATTATCATTCTCAGTCTGTCATCTCCTGGTTGTGAGCTCCTGTCAGAGTCTGGCAGGAGACAGAGGAGCTCTGTCAGCTTGGTAGCTGCTGTTTTTGTCTGCATTCCTTTTCCGAGAGTCACACAGCCCAAACTGGGCCTTTTGGTGTGCAGTCGGCCCAGATTTATGGGCAGGTCGGCCAGATCTGGCCAAGTCGGCCAGATTTGGCAGGTCAACCAGTTTTCTGGCCTGGGGCTATATATAGCAGCCCCCCAGTCATTCTCAGCATTCTCTTCTGCAGGTTCAGCACACTCTCCGTCCTCTCCCACTCCGGCATTGGTGCTGCCATTGCTTTCAGTCTGTTCTGGTACCCTCACTGACGCTCCGGGCTGCGTGCAGGGACTGATCAGTCCATTTCAGTGTATTCATGATTCATTTCAGTCAGTGCAGATTTTCTTCCTTCATTCCCTGCTTTCTCTCTCCCCTCCTCTGTGTTCGTGTTCTTTTTCCGTTGCGCACTCTCACAAGATCGAGGGATGGTGGGGTGATTGGAGGTAGGAGGTGGGTGGCCCTGGAAGGGGGAGGCTGTGGGATAGGGTTGGGGGGGGGGGGGGTTCCATGAGGACGGGGTGGGTGTGGGGGTTGTCGGATCTTGGGTAGGGTAGCCTGTGACGCCTGCGTGCAATCTGCTTCCTGATGCCCAAAGTTATGGCATCATAGGCACTGCCCTGGTTGCCCAATCAGAATAACCTGCTGCCTGAAGAAGTGTTTGCCTGCCTCAATCTCTAGAAACTTTGGTGTGTTTTTTGTATCTTTCACAACCACCCATACATTTGGGACTCTAGCGGTTGTCACTGCATTTGCGAAGGAGGCAAGCAGGATTGTGCTGAAGAGCCGCCCAAAGTCCTCCACTAATTGGTGATACTCTACCGCCAGTCCGGGGAATAGTAGGGTGACCGGGTGTCTAAGAAACTTCTTGTGGAGCGCGAATCCCTCCATTGTGAAGCCACTATAGCATGGAATCATATAGATGACCCCCTTCGTGGAGGCATATGGTGAGCTATCCACTAGCTCACGGGTTGCGTCCGCGGAGGTGAGTCAAACCATAAAGATCCCTTGACCCATGAGAACTGTCTCCGCGATTTGTGCTGTGCCAATGCATAGCGTGGAGTGAAGCCAATCTTGAAGCTGGGCCCTGGATGGGGAGTGTCCTACGACCTGACCAAAGATTGCTGTTTCTTTCAGTTCTAGCCATATGGCACGGACGGCTACGAACTGTTTCTCAAGGAGGACGATGCGCAAGGCGTTTAACTGGGGGGCACTCGCTGAATGCACCGGCGTCTGACTAGAGGTTTTCATTGTGCATCCCTGCTATTGAGGACCTACCGATCAAGCTGCTATTCTACCGGGGGGGAGGGAATGTTGCTGCAGATGGAGGGAGCAACTGGGGGGGGGGGGTCGAGGAAGATCGAGGGGCAGGTTGGAAACGAGGAGGGGACGTGTGGTAGGTGGGGGGCAATGGCGAGGAGGGGCAAATGTGCTGATTTCTAGCAGTGGAGGGGGGCATTGAATGCCACGCGGTGGCAGGGGCAGGATAGGATCAGTGCGGGGGGGCCGCAGGGGGTGAGGGAGGCGGGGGCAGCACGGGGCCCCAATAGCAAGGGGGGGTTGCTTGGCGGGCGGTGGAGGCGCAGCGCGCCATGGGGGGGACAGCAGGCGGAAGGAACGGGCGGGGGGGGGGGGGGGGGGAGAGAGCGGGGACATGATGGTGGATGCAGCAGCGTGACGGGCAGGGAACCATTTGCTCCTTTTTTATGGATATGAGGGAAGATTTCAGCCCATATACCCAAGTGAATCGGGATTTGTCATCAATGAATGTGACAAAGTATTGAAATCCACCAATGGATTTAGTCCGCATAGGACCACAAACATCAATGTGAAAGAGATGCAAAATAGATGAAGTATGAACATGAGAATCCTTAGGAAAGGAGAATCAATGCATCTTACCAAGTAAACAACCTTTACAAATGTGATTTGATGGCAAGTAAATTTTTGGAAGATCTTTGACCATATCCTCTAATTGGAGCTTCATTAATGCTCGATAATTAATGTCATCGAGCCTCCGATGCCATAAATGTGTATCATGAAAATATTCTTTTATTAATAAGGCATTGTCAATAGGATTTTCAGCAAGTTGCTGATCATAATTATCAAGATGATAGAGACCTTTTTTGAGGGTGCTTGTCAAGACAATAGAAGAAGAAATCTGATAATCATATACTGCACATTGGGGGCCATAAAAAATGAAATGAAACCTTGAAGTAGCAATGGCTGAAATGGAGATAAGATTCTTCTTGATGCGAGGCACATAGAGAACATCAAGAAATGTCAAAGGAGTGCCCAAATCAGAGACAACTTGCACATGTCCAATGCCTTTAACTACATAAGAGGCATTGTTGGCACACATAACTATACCCCCTTTAGGTACATCAAAGAGAGATGAAAATCATGTTTGGCAAGAGGTGATGTGCTTAGATGCACCACTGTCAAAGTACTGAGTAGAAGCCTCATCAGTAATAGAAAAACAAGTATCATGAATAGAAGGATTATATTGACATTGAATGAAAAAGGTCTCGTGTGTAAGAGCAAGACCGGATTCCTCCTTTTTTTCCCAATGCAATGCGCTTACAATGAGGATGGACCAGCATGGAAGGGCGTCTTCAATGTAGAGAGGGTGGAGGAAGAAGGATGACAAGCATGAAAATTTGCTGTTTTTTGACCAGCAACCTTGTTTTTTACCTTGGGTTTGGGTTTTCTACGATGATGGGTGGAAAAGGCCTGTTCGGTTGCCATGGTAGCATTGCGGTTGAGATGGCTTTGCTCCTCCTGCAAAAAAAGAGACCCAAGCTAGTCAAAGTTATAGGTAACTTGGTTGCCCATAGTTACCAATGAATAGAGTGGTAGCAAAACCTTGATATGACTCTAGTAGGCCATTCAGAATGATGGAAGCAAGTTGATTATCAGGAACTTCTTCATCAATATTTAGTTATTGCTCAATAAGATCTTTGATGTCGGTGAGATAGGCATCCATATAACCTCCTCCTTCTATGCGAACGTCTTCCAGTTGCTTATGTAGTTAAGCAATGTGCACTTCATTGCGCACTTGATATAATGATGCAAGCTTATCCCATGCTTCCTTGGATATCTTGCAAGATCGGATGTGTAGAATGATGGCTCTCTTCACGGATAAAGAAATTAGGGCATGTGCTTGGGCATCACGTGAAACCGGCCTGTTCACTAGGAAGGGCGGTAGTGTACAACCAAAATATATAAATTCTTTCACCCAATTCACAATCGTCCACTTTACCTGAACTTAAAGACACAGAATCAAGAAGAAAAAAAGGAAGCTTGAATGCTCATGTTGCAACGCAGACACCCTGTTGGCCCCTAAGTTAGGTGCCCCTTGCAGTATTTCTTTATTTTTAAAAAGAGGGAAAGTACAATGGGCTGTCTTTCACCTATTCTGGGTGAAATTTGGCAGCATAACAGTACAATTACTGACCCAAATCAAGCTGACCAGGAGGGGAAACTTTGCCCAAGTCTGAAACTTCTGGTTGGAGTGCAGAATTGACCATTTCAGCCCATTGTAATTACTGATTCAGACCTGTTTTGACACCTGTTTTCAGCTCATATTGTTCCCTGCACTGTTCAGCCCACTGTAATTACTGGTTCAGACCTGTTCTGAAACCTGTTTTCGGCTCATACTATTCCCTGTACTGTTTTCCAACATTTGTGCCAAGTGCCCCTTGATTCTGGCATCAATTGGGCTCTAAATTAACCTTTGAACAGTCTAGAATCAGTACTGATTTAGTGCTGTTTCAGACACTTGCTTGGTGAGGTTACCACCCTCACTTGTTCCTGCTGTGGACAGCAAACAACTGCTCCTGTACCTGGAGAAAGGAGGCTCTTGCCTCATGCAAAAACAGCATATTCCACACAGCTGTACCTGAATCATAAGAAAGGCCCTTGATTCTGCAGCATAAGCATACTGTCAGGGAGAGAGAAAGAGAAAGTAGGGAGCAAGCTCAACCCTCTGTGCATCATAGACAAGGTAGACTAGCTCTCCATAGCTCTCCATCTGCAACTGTTCCTCCTCCCTTTCACAAATGAGCCCCCAATCATAAAAAAACTGCACGCCAGCCCCTCTTTAAAGAGGTAAGTGCACAAATTTGTGCCAAGTGGCAGCACTGGAAGGTATTTCCCGTTCTAGCCTTCCGGTCTAAAATTCTCCATGCTCGGTGCAGAATTTGACCTCGGCACAAACCAGAGGATTGATTCTCGTGCAAAAACGAAGATAATGACGTGAACAGATTCTCGGATCCAAAAATAGTAACTCCCTAAATTTTAGGAGTTGCTTCCATTGCATCCCCACTAGTCTTCTGACCATCTTTGCAGACTATGGCTACATCCAAATTTACAATGTAGCTCAATTGAAAGTGAATTTCCACTGATGACCCCTCATGGACTAATCTCTTGAAGATTTTTCCATCTTCACTTTGGACTAGTCTCTTCCAGGCTAGTTCTTCAACACACTTGTCCATATACACTTTCACAAGTCTCTTCCAGGCTTGTTAATCTACAGTGCCATCAGTCTCTTCTAGACTTATATTGGACCTTAACTGTCCAGTCTTGACTCACTAGACATTCCTGTCCGTTTCACATACTGGCCATGCAACTCAGGCATTTAGATTTCAAGAGGGATCCTTCCAAAAAGAAAAACCAAATAAAGTAGTAATAAAGAAATCGGCAAAAAGATAATAGTTGTCACAGTCTTGTGACATCACGACCATTCCATCAAATCTAGTCTTGAGTAGGAGGCATTGTCGAAGAAGAAGATGATTCGGCATCATGAGAGCCACCTCGCAATGTGGAGGTTAGAGGTGGTGCTGATGTTGGAGAGACTTCGATGCCATTGGCAGTATGCCATAGATTCTTTGTGACAAGACATGTCGCATCATGTAAGCCCACATTGGATAATTGGTCATGTCAAGCTTGTTGTCGGTGCTAAGCATGCCCAAAAAATCATTATTATTGTTGGCCATGAGTGATGATCAACAATAATAATATTTTCCAAGTAAAGAGAGAGAAAATAGATGCTTGAAAAATAACAAGGCACTAATAGAAGAATTGTTGTCCTCCTCAATGAAGTCGAATAATATGGAGAATAATAATTTCTCTTGTTTTTTGCTAAGGAGAGATAAAAATATGCAAAAATAATTATTTTAAGAAATAAATATTACTTGATCAAGGCGGTGATTAGCAATATGCTGAAATTAGAGACTAATGGTTGGAAATGCTCCAATAATGTGAATAGTAGCATACTATCCTAAAAATTCACCCAATAATACGTCAAAATAATCAAATTCGTCTTGAATGTCTAGGTAAGAATAGGGCCAGCAGCCAAATAATATAATTTTGGAGCATGTCGAGGGCCAAGAAAATGAATTGAGGCAAAATGCCCAAATTTTGGGAGCTTGGATGGTGGAATTGGGCAAAAGCCCCAAATTTTACCTGCAAAATGAAGAGAAATTTGATAAAATTTTTACCCAATTAATGTCAAATGCTGCACCTCAAGGTGAATTGGGCCTTGAAATTGATGAATTTTGGCAAATTCCAGAAAAGCCCCAAATTTTCCAAAGAAATTGAGGTGAAATTGGGCTTGAATGATGAAAAGCCCCAAATTTTATCAGGAGATTTCATGAAGAGAAATTTGATAATTTTTATAAAATTTTTATCCAAAAGATGCCAAATGTCGTGCCCGGTGATGAATTGAGCCTCAATGATGATGAAGAATGCAGAATTCTTGAAAAGCCCCAAATTTGGTATCAAAATTGAAGTGAAATTCAATCAATTTGTTGAAAAGTCCCAAATTTGATGATCGTCGGCTAATTTCTTTGATTATTGGCCAAATAACTGCCCTAGGGTCAAATTTGACACCAACTGACCCCCAAAGCCCAGTTGGCATAACTTATCAAAATTTTTATCTTTGACACCCATCGCATCCTCGAGGTCCTTGGCCTGTTACCATGAAATAACACCATGTGCATCACATATGCTAAACAACCTTGCTTATTTGATAAATAACTTAATCGAATGTTATCAACAAGATTAAAGCATCTCAAAATTTCATGTCCTCATGGCACATTATGTCCCTACAACTGTTCCTCTTGGTCCAAAACCATAGGAACCAACTCCTCCCCATCGAAGAGTCTCTGTCCTTCATGAAGCAATCAAGGCAAGTAACTAAGAAAGAAGTGCTATCTCCATGTCTTTGGAAGTGATCACCTTCCTCGCATTTTGTACCTGCATCTGAAGTTGTCGAAGCTTGTTTACATGCTCCCGCATTGAAGATGATTTTTTGGGACTCAAAGTTGGAATCTGCACCTTCAAAGAAACCTGTTTCATAATGGTCATCCGGTTGTACATTTGATTGAGCTCAAGCCATATCTCCCTAGCCACTGTTAGGTGCACTATGTGGGCGATCACGGTTGTAGTGCATGGCAAAAAGAGAAATGAGTGGATATGAGCATTCAATTTGTCCCAATGTGCTTGAGCCCTTGCCAAATCTGCATGATCCTCTGTAGAAAGTTTGGACTCGTCTCTCAATCAAGGACAGTCGATAGCCTCTGTGACAAGCTTCACCAATCATAGGACTCCAGTATGGCAAGCATCATAACATGCCATATGCGGTAGTTCTTGCCATCAAGCTTCTGATCTAATGGAAGAGCCGATAGGACAAGCATCCATAATTGCCTAAAACTCCATATCGGTCTGAGAAGACATCTTCACTTGAAATGCCTGAAAAAAGACAAAAGCAGCCCCCCTCTGACTGTGAAAATGCAGCCTCCTAGGACTCTTTACTGCTCGTCCTGCTCTTTTTCATTCACTAAAGGCAATGAAAACGTAAAATTTGCAATTTAAGGCTCAAAATGCAGCCTTCCTCCTCCTTGAAAAGCAAAAATCAGTAGCAACTTCAGTGACTTTGCTCCTTTCCTGCACGCCCACGCTCACCTCAGCCTTGTTCCAATGCATAGCCCTCCTGCTCACTCTCGAACACTGAAATGCAGCCTTGTGTTGGGTTGAAATCTCCTCTTCAGATGGGTTCTCAATTGGTCAGTCCTTCTTTGTTGCTCTAAGACCATGTCAGAGTGCAGGGGTGTGGAAACGCATGACCAAAACTGAGAGATAGAGTGAACACAAAGAGAAGAAAGAAAGAAAGAGTATATTAACATCTCTAAAAGGCCAATGTGACCTATGAGACTAGAGCAATACATACAATGATGGTGTGTTTCTCATTTGGAACGAGAAAAGATGAAAAACATGCCTATAAGACTAAAAAGTGAAATAGTTTACTATAAAAAGAACATATGTTGATGATCTAAAAGTAAAAGTAGAAAAAGAAAACTCTCCATCAATGAGATGTCTGTCCTCTAAGGAGATCTATCTCTGCATGGCTGAGGCGTCTTGGCATCTGTCTCCTGTGGTGCTCAATGATGAGGCCCAATGATGATGTACTACTCTAGGCCGTGTGGTAGTAGTAGTGATATGTGCCATACTTGGTTGTGTAGCAGTGAAAAAGTCAATGACCGCTCTCTGTCTATATGAGCCAAGCTTTGGGGACTTCCTACTCTGTCGAATAGTTGTTCTGTGTCTTTGGAGCTCCAAGAGGAAGAAACCCAAGCATCTTCATTCTCAAACTGCACGATTCGTCTCAAAGGTTCAAAACCCTCTCGAAACAGAGTGGTATCGGCCTCGTATATCATAATATACCATGCATTGGCAGATATAGTGTTCCTCTATCTCTGGCTGTCACGAGGACGTGAAAATTTGATGCTTTGCTTATGTTTAATTGACATTTGATTAAAGGATTAGTCAAATGTGCAATTAAAAGATGCACATGTGTTGCACATGTGAGGTGCAAGCTACTTTTTCACAGTTGAAGGCCAAGGACCCTGTGAAAATAGGTGTCAAAGGCAAAAGTTGTAACAAGTTACACTTGTTAGATTCTAGGTGAATTTTGGTATCAGTTTGCTCCTAGGACCATTAATTGGCCATTAAGTGTCAGTGGTGACACTAGGGACTAGGCATTAATTATTGGATTAATGCTTGTTCAAGGGTCAATTAATGCATGGGACCACTTTGGGTTGCAAATGGCCTAGCCAATTAATTTTTGGATGGGCAAGGTCAATTTTCTGGGCATGGATTAAGGGCTGAATTAATTAATTCTGAAAATTAATTAAATGGCTGGAAATTGTTGAAAATGGATTAAGAAAGTTGCCACTTGGCAAAAATTTCCCATGCAAGTGTGGGAAAGGCTTTAAATAGGGCTGAAGGAAGAGGGAAATCTCGTTTTTTCATTTTGGAGCTATTGAAAAGAGGTGTTGGACTGTTGTGTGCATTGGAGACCGTTTTGGTGATGGAGATTGCATATTCTTGACCTTAGGAAGCTGGAAATTGCTGCTGATGCACTTTCTCCTAAAGATCACAGTCTTTGATGCTCCTATTGTTATCGGTGCATCCGTTTGGGGCTGGTACAGCAGGGCAGCAGCTGATTTTGATTAGTTCTTCGTAACAAATCTCAAAATTTCTCTCTTTACAGCATTCTCTCATCTCCTTCAGCCTATGCTCAGCCATTCTCAGCAGTTCTCAGCCATTTGGAGGAGATTTCAGCCATTTTTGGTGGGCTGATTTGTAATTTCTGCAGTAAACCCTAATTTATAGCAGAAATTAGGGTTTAGCAGCCACCTTGGGATCCGTGCCAGAGATTGAAGGCTCAGGGGACTGAAATCAGCAGCTGATAATTGAAGATTATCAAGGGATTTCAGGAGCCAGCCCATCCCGAATTGATTTGGGGCAGCATCTGGCCAGCCAAGGGTCAAATTGGAGAAGAAGTCTTGGGTGAATCAAGGGGCAAATGACCCAAAAGGCTTGCTGGTCATTTATGACAGCAAAAGCAATTGGTTAGCAGGAGGTGATTGAAGAATCTTGAGTTGTACTCCTTCCAATTGAATGAAAGCTAAAGAAATACCGCAAGGGGCGCCAATTTTGGGCCCAACAGGGTGTCTACTGTTCAAGAATATTATGGTAAAGTGTGTATTTCATTTTATGTGCATTTATTTATTGCTGTAATTAACTCTTAAATCAGGTTATCACCACCCATTCCAAGAAGGAAGGCTGGTTTCACTGGCTCTCTGTTGCATAGTGGACATATGCGTTCCTCTGTCTGTATGTCCTCCCATCTACATATCTCAATCCTTAGGTGGTGGGATGAGGTGCGGATTCGACCAATAATTGTGTGCAATCCATGAGGCAGTTGTGTATCCATGTAAATAGGTCGGGTGATGAAACCATCCTTAAATACCTGAAGGACATGGGTTTGGTAGTGTGTCATCCTTTTGCCAGGGGGGAGGGGGCTTGGATTCAAGTCTTCTCCGTATCTAACCTCAGTATATTTGCTCTCATCACATTGTTTCTGATTGGCTTAGGTCAAGCGTAGGGCAATCGGCTATAGTCAAAGAGGGTTAGTTTGTCAATCTGCAGCCCATGTAAACTCACCCATGTACTCATTTGAGCATACCAACAATGTTTGTCATCCATTTACTGCTAGCTATCTTGAAGATGTAAAAAATAACAAGTATGCTTTGATACCATGTCAAAATAAGCGACGGTGCAGAGAGATAGTAGGGTTTGTGGAAATAACACAGAGTGTACATGGCAAACATTGAGAGAGAAGAGAAACTCAAAAACACAAGAAGAACACGGTGATGATGCATTGAATCATGCTATGAGAAGAACAGTTGATATAGTAGAGCCGAAGCTCAAAAGATAATTGCATTTTTCTCACTGAATCAGGTGGTAGCACTTGTGGAAAATCTGCACAGTGAAGGGAGTGAAATGCAATCTTTTGGGCAGTGGGCTATCGAAGTAATCATTGAAAGGCGAAGGACAACTGTCAAGGGAGCGACTACAGTCCTCTGATGTTGTCGGAGATGTGGAAGATGATCACCAGTTGTCGAGGGATAAAACCATAGTCCTCTGATGCCAGGGAGTGACCTAGGCAACAAAACTCAAATCTGAGTGTCGAAGCCGTCAAACGCAAGGAGAGCAGCCTAGATGTTAATGCGGAATGATGATGCCAATTGATGGAGGATGAGTTGGACTGCAAAAACGCATGTCCCAGCATCTCCTATGATAGAGGAGTGGCACTACTTGATGGAAGAGAAGCCAAGCTGCAAAAGTGCAAGTCTTGACAGCTCCTATGATAGAGGAGTGATGAAATAATTGACGCTCGGTGATATAGACTGTTGCCGGAGGCTAGAATGTTGACACCAAGCTGGAGATGACAACGCCAAGCAAGGAAAAGATCTCCTTAGTGAAAAACGTAGGTGAAGGTAGAGGCTGATGGAAAAGGGTGTTGACACCAAGTAGATGATGGTGATGCTAGGTGGAAGATGTTCCAAATGCAAAGCTTGATGCTGGAATAGAGTGCTTGAAGCAAAAGAGGAAGGGTGAAGGCAGCCACGAGCCACGAATTGCAATGTCCTCCTAAAGGGGTGTGAGAGCAGTGGAAGGGTCTGGTGAGAGAAGGGAAGGGTGTCTCATGATAGAGGAAGAGGGGTGAAGAATGACTGAAGAGTGGTGGGGTGGTGAAGAATGAATGAAGTGACTGCCTATTTATGGACATAAGTTGTCTAGGGTGGCGTACCACTGTGTGGGTGCCCATTGAAAAAGTGGCCAAAATGTGGACACCAACACTTTTTGGTGAAGTTAGTGTGAAACCCTAAATGAAGTATGTAGATTGAAGAAGTGGTTTCTCAACACCTCCTCTTAGGCCCAAAAATTGATGAAGAAAGAGGAGCAAAGAGAGATATGATGAAGAAGAAGAGAATCTCGGAGATCCAAGATTGCCACCTGAAAGGTAACTTGTAGTAAGGAATAGTAGACGGGATGAAATGTAGAACGTGACTCCACCTCGCGAGAGAAGCTACTAGCTCCGTAACTCCATGCTGGAAGGAATTCGAAGGTTTTGTTCCAAGTTGTAGCTGAACCTCCAAGGCCCTGATCTAGGCGGTCTCTAAAGATCTTGGGTATCAATAGGAGAAATGATTGCTCGAAGACAACCATCCCCAAAGAATAAATGGTAGGTGATGAACTTCATGATGAGGAGGTGCCCCCCCTAAGGGTGGAGATGCAAGGCCCCCCTCTGAAGCTGAAGTAGAAGCCCCCTCTAAGGGCAAAGAGAGTACATTCCCCTTTGAAGCCCCCCTCTACGAGAGATAGGGAATGCCAAAGAAGGTATCTAGGGTATTGAAGATATCGAAGAACTCCCAAAGGTGGCCTCTTGAACCTAAGTAGTCGAGGGTGGGGAAAAGGGAGGCTTAAGCTGAGCCAAGGGTGGGCAATCACTATCTCTTGAAGGAGTGGACTGCCGAGGGGACGGTATCCAACAATCATTGTCTCTCGGGTGAGCAGATTGCAAAACTGTGGGTTGTCAAGGTGGCATTCCTGAAACCCTAGAAGAAATGGAAGAAATTTCCGTAGCACATTGCGGTTGTTGCAAGGAGGCCGTGGTACCAGTCGATCCTCTTGTAGCTCGAAAGGGCTTAGTGCGCATCAGATGCATCTTGTTGCCTTGAGCATAAAAATCTAAAAGCGGTGCAAAAGAAACTTTGTGGCCTAGAAGAGAGAGGTGGCACAACGAGTGCTTGGTGGTAGATGCATATTCTCCGGCGGGGTAGGAAGCAAAGATTCATTTCGGCAAGCATCAGTGGGGGTTTTCGTGATGCCAAAAGAGGAGTATCCAAAGGTTTGTCCATTTGCTTGTGGAGAAGTCATAGCACTGAGGTGTCAACCTATAAAAGAGAGGCTGGGTGGGAGAAGAAGAGAAGGGTATCTATGTCTCCTTGTGATGCAATGGGAATGAAGGGGAAAATCAGTAGATGATGCCAAACCCGCAACCTGTCTTTTCCTTCTTTGATGAACATGCTCTTTAGCTCTCTAAGCTCGTGCGCTCTGATACCATGTCAAAAATTACAGGTATGCTTTGATACCATGTCAAAATAAGTGATGGTGGAAAGAGACAATAGTGTTTGCAGGAAGTAACATAGAGTGTATACGGCAAACACCGAGAGAGAAGAGAAACTCAGAATCACAAGAATAACACGGTGATGATGCACTAAATCATGCTATGAGAAGAGAAGCTGATACAACGGAGCCGAAGCTCAAAAGATAATTGCACTGTCCTGTTTGAATCAGGTGGTAGCACCTATGGGAAATCTGCACAATGAAGGGAGCGAAATGCAATCCTTCGGGTAGTGGGCTATCAAAGTAATCACTAGAAGTGAAGGAGAGCTGTTGAGGGAACAAACCGAAGTCCTCTGATGCTATCAGAGATGTGGAAGATGATCACCAACTGTCGAGGGAGAAAAGTGTAGTCCTCTAATACCGGGGAGTGACCTGGGCAGCAAAACACAAATCCCAGAGTGTCGAAGCTATCAAACGCAGGGAGAGCAACCTAGATGCTGACGCCAGATAATGGAGGATGAGCTGGGCTCCAGAAATGCAAGTCCCAACATCCCCTATGATAGAGGAGTGACACCAAGTGATGGAGGAGAAGCTAGGCTGCAAAAACGCAGGTCAGCAGCCCCTATGATAGACGAGTGATGAAATCACTGTCACTCAATGATATAGACTATTGCCAAAGGCTAGAATTCTAATCCTAGGCAAGGAGAAGATCTCCACACTGAAAAACGCAGGTGAAAGTGGAGCTTGATGGAAAAGGGTGCTGATGCCAAGCAGATGATGGTGATGCCAGCTGGAAGATGCTCCATACACAAAGCTTGATGCTAAAACAAGGTGCCTCAAGCAGAAGAGGAAGGGTAAAAGCAGCCACAAGCCACAAACCACAATGTTCTCCTGAAAGGGTGTGAGGATAGTGGAAGGGGCTGGAGAGAGAAGGGAAGGGTGTCTGATGATGGAGGAAGAGGGGTGAAGAATGATTGAAGAGTGGCGGGGTGGTGAAGAATGAATGAAGTGACTGCCTATTTATAGGCTTGAGATGTCTCCCTATTGTACACCTTGAAGTATGCTGCAATTTGCATGATCTCAACCCTCAAATCTGGGATCAGATCTGTGTCAATGTGTGTGTTCTGGGCTGGAATATATAGCCCATGAATCAGCGTCAGGTTGGCCCATAAATGATAGCTGTCTGGCATAAATCAGGCCGACTGCCTGAAAATGACACGTGGCATGTGCAATAACTGCACCAACTGCTGCAGCACATGCGAATCTGCCCAGCGCTGACATGTACCACTCCTGGCATAAATGTGATGGTTGTAAACACTGCCATGTGGCACAACCAGCCTGATCACGACACATCTCTGACGAAACTGCTCTTGAATGCCTGTCTAATAGGAAATGCATGTACAAAACCCATCTTTGATGAATGCCTGCCCAAGGGATGACCAAATCTCTAACAAAAATTGGTGGCCCTTTCGGTATTTTTAAATCTTTAATTGCAATTGAATTCGAATACAATGGGATTCCTTCAATTCCTTCTAAATCCAAAAGCCCCTTATTGTCAATAACGACTTGAAAGTTTTCAAATTGATTTGCCCCTTGATTTGCTCGGGCAATTGGCCTTCACAAACTTCTTGGGAAATGAAATTTGCCCCAACTTTGAATGTTGGCTGGTCCCTCACTTGAATCTTGCTGAGAATTAATTTTCAGCCCTGAAAATTAAAGTCTTGAGGCTTCAATCTCTTGGCATGCTTCCCGAGGTTGCTGTAAAACCCTAATTTTTGCTGTAAATTAGGGCATAGGGTTTATAGCAGAGAAAAATACAATCTTCATCTCCAGGGATTAGAATGCTGAGATCTTTGGAGCAAGACTGGGAAATGATTGGAGAATGAGAGAGAATATTGAATAGAGAGAAAACGCAAACTTCCATCACGAGAAAATGGAAGAAATCAGCTGCTACCCTGTTAAGATAGCCATGAAAGTAGTCTCCATTAATGGAACACACGGAATATGATGTTTGTTTGGCTGAAACAGCCCTCAAACCGCTGTCACCTACCGTTCTAGTCTCTTCAAGGCATGTCACCAACTCCCAAAGGGTCTCTTGCTGGCTGGAAATGGGCAAGTTGTACTGGCAGCCTTCAAATCCGATTTTTTCAACATTATCTGCATTATTAAATTAATTTTCAGCTTTTAAATTCTGAAAATTAACTTAATAATTATATTAGTGCCTAGAAAATTAGTCTAACCAACCAAAAATTAAATTGGCTAGGCCAGTTCATCTCCCAAGTGTTCCCAAGTCTTCTTTAGCCCTGAGAATGACATTAAGTACCATTAAATGCCAAATCCCTAGTGTAACCAATTGACACTTATGGCTAATAAAATGTCTTAGGCCAATTTCTAGCACCAGATACTACTAAATATGTGTGCAACATTACTTAAGACAACTTTTGCCTTTGACATCTACTAATTTCTGCGGGTCCTTGGCTTGTAAATATGAAATATTCTTAGCTGCACTTCACATGTACAACACATAATTAAACATTTGATTAAAAATAAATCCAAAATTTAAGTAAAGCAAAATAAATGTCACGTCCTTGTGACAATGAGTTAAGTCTGGGGGTGAGGGTGGGGGTGTGGGTGAAGGAGAGGGGAGGGATGTGCAAGGGGGCTTCAGGTTGGTTGTGCCTGGTGTGGGGATGTGGATGGGGATGCTTGTGCTTCCATGGTGGGGGTGTGTTGCTGCTGTGGGGGGGCATCAGCACAACCACTTGCCCTTGGATAAGGGTGTTGTGGCTGTGTGGCTTGTTGGGCCCTGCATACATCTTGCCCTCATGTTGCTGGACCCTCGTAAAACCATCATCCTTCTCTTGAGAGCTGCTTGTTGTGAGGCCTTGGCTCAGAAGCGTGTGCAGTTGGAGGCTTGGTGCTCAAAGCCATGGCAAAAAAGGCACTGACCAGGCTAGCTGGTCACAATGATTTGTTGTCTAAGCGTGTGCCTTCCTACCTCAATCTCCAAAAACTCAGGTATTTTCTTGGTGTCTTCCACTGCCACCTATACTTTTGGACCCTTGCGCACATCTCTGCATCAGCAAATGAGGAGGGGAGGACTGTGCCAAAAAGGCACCCAAAATCCTCTTAGCAACTGGCAGTGCTCGACTGCTAGTCCAGGGAAAAGGAGGATGGCTGGGTCTTGAGGGAATCTATTATGAAGCCTGAAGCTCTCAAGTGTGAAGCTGTTGTACCGTGGGACTAGGTAGATGATTCCCTTTGCAGAGATGAATGGGGAGCTGTCCACTACCTGTGACTTGTCTGAAGATTGCAGTCTCCTCCGGTTCTTTCTCTGTGGTGCGGATGGGACTGAAGCTGTACCTCGGTGAGGACTACATACAAGGCATGTGACTGGTAGGCACCTGTGGAGTCCTTTGGTGTCAGACTAGGGGTTTCCCATTGCGTGAGTTCAACTGAGGACCTTCTGGGTGAGCTGCTGTCAACCGAGGGAATGCTGCTACAAAGGGAGGGAGCAGCTGTTTATATGCCTGAAAGTTGGGGTGAGGTGGGTGGCGCATTGATGGGGTGGGGGTGCAGGGGCTGTAGTCCAGTACGAAGGGAGGATTGGTTCAGGCAGAACCAGCAGTAGGAGTTGGAGGGTAGAGAGGAGGGAGATGTGGGCGAAGGAAGGAGAGGAGAATAGGGTGTGAATGTGGGGTGCAGGGCATGAGCACAGGGTGCAGTGTGCAGAGGGAATTGGAAGGGGTGAAATGGCGGGCAGAACGGCACTCAGGTAGGGTGTCCAATGCAAGGCTCTTCATAGGTGTGGTGGCATGAACAGGAGCAGGAGGGGGATAGTCTGGGTGGCAGATGGGGGGACGGACAGGCAGTGATGGGTGGTGTCAGGCAGTTTGCGTGAAAGGGGGGTGCAGCTCGCATCAGTTCATTCCTTACAAGGCTTGCTGCTGGATGTATAGACTGTGTCTATTGTGCTTTTCCACCTAGCTATATGCTTTGATGTGCACATTGTTGATTGTAACAATTTCAGGATCTTTTATTTGCTTTTTGACATCTATAATGCCAGCAATAACTGTCATATGTTTCTTATTTGGCTACTCATTTCATTTATGCAGGTGCTTGTTCTGATACGTGATAGCACTAAGAAGGTGGATGCAGAGAATATTCACGAGCAAGTTCAATGTGAAGTGGTGAAAGGTAGTCCTGGGGAATGCATGCTGCGTCTAATGCAGGTTTGTGCTGGCTGTTCAACCTGCACAAGTTGGCACAAAAGTTTTATATGTCTTCTTCCGTGAGTCTAAATTGAATTTCTGAAAGAGATTCTGGTGTACCATGCATTCAAGGGTTTTACTCAGAAGATCAGCAGATCTGAGAAATTTCTGCATTTGAGGTGCTCTGAATTGTCAGATATCTATTTCCTTTTTTAGTCGGTAATAAAAGGAGATATCTGTTACTATGCCTGAAGGACGTTAGGTCACAGGAAAATCTGAGTTGAAAACCTTTGAGCTTTCTTACTGCTTCATGTTTTTTAGATCCTGTATCTGCCGGCCATGCTGGATGATGGGAGTGGTCAAGAAATGGCGACAAAGGATTTCATTGGAGAGTTGGACAGATTCATGGCCAGTTTGACAGAATCACTTTTCTGTACAAAAGGGCAGACTTTGCTGTATGTCCCACCTGTGCAGCTGGGTGAAGGAACTGCTTACCAGTCTCGAGACAAATATCTAACACAAAGGCTTGAATCCATTGTCATAAGATGGACACGTCAGATTAAAGAGGTATTTTTTGTGAACCACCACTCATGCAGACCTGCAAAAAAGCAAAGATTTGTTACACAATTAATGTTCTTGATAATTAAGTCCAACCTCCCTTGCTAGGTGATACGAGGCCAAGAGAGGATTATGGACATGGAAGCGTCTGGACCCCTTGCAGAGGTTGAATTTTGGCGTCAAAGAAGCCTGGATCTTGGAGGAATTCGTATTCAAATTAATGATTCGGTAGTCCCATTCTTGTCTCTGGATGTTGCTCTAGGATCTGTGTACTTGGAATTATTTTGTACTACTTTGTAAAAGCATGGATCCTAAAATATTGTTTCTGCTTAATCAGGGAGTTTCGTCGATTTTATCATTTTTAGAGCAAATGAAGTCGCCATATTTGCAACCTTTCCTCAATCTGTCAAATAAAATTGACCATGAAGCACTTGTAGCAGCAGAAAATTTAAAGTTTTTGACAGTACTGGAGGAGCCATGTAAAGAATTAGCCACAGCCAAGCTTTGTAACATTCCATTTGTTCTCCCAGTTCTTCTTCTACGGATTAGAATGATTTGGCAGATTAGTCCTTTTTACAATACAAGTGAAAAGATTACTGGCTTGTTATCCAAAGTATGTCATTTTATATGCTTTGTAAATTTTAACTTTATGCTAAGTTTTTCCTACTGCGTTTTTAATTTATTAATAATCTGCTCCATTTAGCCCCTTTTCTGCAGGTCAGCAATGAAATTATTCTCAGATGTATGGAAGGTATTCCTCTGCTTGAGATATTTGACGGAGATGTGGGAAAGTGCAGAATGGCATTGGAGGAAAGCATTCAAGCCTGTGAGTCATGGAAATTGTTATATAATGCAATGATGAAAGCATATATACATGCATCCGATCAACAAACAGCCCCAGAAATTGGAAATTTAGAACATAAGCATCTGCTTGAGCTTGGAGTAAGGAGCATATTTGCACCTGTAGAGTCATTTTTACAACGCTGCCAAGATATTCTTGAGGTGCGATTGCTGCTGTATTTGAGTGAAGAAAGACCAAAATGTTCTGGACTTGATTGGACTTTTTACCTATGTGCATAATGTTGCAGGTTTGTGATTCACAAATACAGTTCTCAAAAAATGTAGAAATGCCTGTGTTTGGAGGTACAAGAGGAGCAGAATTCACAAAATCAATGATAAAAGTGCAAGACACCTTCCAAAAACTTGTATCCAGTTTGAAGGCGCTGCCATATCACTTGTTAGATGTGAAAGTAACTCGATGGCATGATGACTATAATCGATTTAAGGATGGAGTAAAGGATCTAGAGGTTCTATTGTTGATTGTTTACCTTAATACTGTGGAAACAATGTAAACAGCTGTACATTGCTTTTTAATACAAGAATGACTACTCAAGTCTCGTTTAAACTCACAGATAATGATGCAAAATGTCATGACTGCGGCCTTTCGGCATGCATCATCATTGTCTGAGAGCATTGAACTGATGGAGGCATTCAAGTTAATGGCACGACGACCACCCATTTGCTTGTGTGTTGAACATATGGCATCTCAGGTAGACTCAAACCCAATATCCCCAATTATCAGAGAGTCTTTTTCTGCTTGAGAAATATCAGGAAGTACTTGTAGGCTACTTATTGCTAAATCCTTAGTAGATGTGACTTCAAGCAAAATTTGCATGAACTTGTGCATGATAAGGAACTTGAATGTTATGTATGCCAGTGGTATTCATTTTTTCCTTTTCCTTCATAGAATTTCCAAGGCTAGTTTCTACTGTAGGTAAACGTCACAATTGCCTTATTGCTCTTGAACTTTAATACTATCTTTGTGGTGGTACTTGTATGCTGCCTTGTGAGGAAGAAGGCATTTGGCTCTCGCATTTCATATACTTGTAACTAGATTCAACCTCATTTATAATTACATGTTAATGATATTTATTTCCATAATCTACACTAGCATTCCAAATGCTAGGCCGTTTCGCAGCAGCTTCGCTGCCATGAAGCAGCAAGCAAACTGCACAGCAACTTTGCTCAACAATCCATTTCTCCTCTTTTCTCTCTTTGTCTCTAATTTTTTTCTCCTCTCTTTTTTTTTTCGTAAAAGGTAATTGTATTAATTACGAAAAAGTACAAGATTACATGATTACACGAGTACAAGAGACACGAGGGCCGTAGGCCAACGTGTGGGAAATCCTCAAACTAGTATACTAGAAAAGCTACACCAATCATGGCAAGGACCCAGAGGCAATTGCCAGATGCCAGGAATGCAAATCCTCCCGAGGGAGCAAGTCAGAGTGCCTGATGAGATCTAGCTGCCAATGCAAGAGCCCTTTAAGCCTTGCAATATGTCGCGGTACATTCGAGGCCGAATCAAAGAGAAAAGCATTTCGGGTGGTCCAAATGTGCCAGCATCCCCAGTATCTGAAAAAGGGAAATAAGATCTTCATATGTAACTGTGGCGGTGTGGGATACTTTGGGCGCACAAAAACCCAATCAAAAGGAGTCAGTGAGGGCCCCACCACTGTGCGCCAGATTTGGGACAAGAGAGACCAGATATTCTTGGCGAGTGGGCAAGAAAGAAAACGATGTCTGGCCGATTCCTCCGTAGTGGTACAAAAGAAACAATTGCCATTCGAGATTCGACGCTTGGAAAGGGCCGAGGCAAGAGGAAGACCACCAATCATTACCCGCCACAGGAAGACCTTGCATTTGAAAGGTGCCCTATTCTGCCACCCCTCCATCAGCGTTGCCTGCCACCATGACAAGGATTTCCGCAGGCCCCAAACAGTATTAGCTTTCTCACCCAGCCATTGGTGATCTTTAATAAGAAGACGATACACCTGATTAGTAGAGGCCTTTTCCAGAGTCAACCGGCCTGCAAGGTCCCAATCCTGCCAAGGGCGATCCATAGTCAGGGCAGGAAAGGGTTGCCTACCCTGAAGTTCCGACGAAAGCTTCTCCCATAAATCACGGTATCCGCGCGGGATCCTGAAAAGTCTCCTAGCGGTCCGAAACGATGCGAGGACATTGCGAGTAGCAAGGGTAGCATCCGCAATCGAAGTCACACCCAAACGGGCCATGCGATTAAATCTTGGTCTGAGCTGATGTTTATCTTCCCATGAAAGTAATCTGGATACTGCCAACAATTCCAGCTGGAAAGAATTAGTCTGCAAGCGATCCCCTACTGGATGCCAACGGGTCTTTTGGAGCACCACTTTCCAAGATCCGACCAAGTGCTGTAACAAAGAGGAAGAGGGACTGGAAAATCGAGAGTCAGCATTAAGGACATGCCACCATGAGGCCCGAAGCCGTGTATTGCCCTGGCGGAGGCCGCTATCCTCAAGAAAATAACGGGCTATGATGGTCCACAGGTGATGATCCGCACACACGGCACGAAAAAGAGACCAATGAAGAGCCAGCATATGAGTTTCTGCATCCAAAATAGCTCCACCACCCATGCGCTTAGGGGTACATGCATGTGACCATGAAATCCAAGAAATGCCTGCCTGTAGTGAATCTTTCTTCCATAGCATGAAACGAATGGGATGGGTGAGAGCCTTCAAAGTAGTGGGCGTCCATGGCAGTAATGGCAGGAAATACGTCAGCATTGGTAGCATAATTGTCTGAGCCACTTTGAGGCGGACATGGAACGGCTAGGCTTGCGACTTCCAATACATAAACTTCGCGGCCAGTTTTTGTGAAATCCACTCCAACAGGTCCTTTGGCCGTACATCCACCCCCAATGGGTATCCAAGATGCCTGACAATGGAGCCACGGGAAACCACCTGGCCCTGCCAGCCTAACGACTGTAAATCCGGCTCCGTGCAACTGAGAATGGCCGACTTAAAGGCATTGATGCGAAGACCAGAGGCTTGACCAAAGAGCGTCCAAACATCTAATGCCTTGCGAATGTTGTCCCTGTCCGCCTACAAAATCATAAAGGAGTCGTCAGCCAAAGATTGGCTAATGAAGTGCTGCCCCAAAGGAAGAGATAACCCTGCCAGCTGGGCAGAAGCCGCCATGGAGGATAGCATTGAAAGGACCGGGTGAGTCGCGAGGGCAAAGAAGAGAGGGCTCAAAGGGCAACCCTGTCTGACCGAGCGTGCAAGGACAAATGGCTCTGTAACCCCACCATTAAGCATAACTCTTGAAGAAGCCTCAGTACTGATGGTGTAAATCAATCGAGACATCCGGATACCAAAGCCCATAGCAGACATAAGATCGGCAAGGAAAGACCAGTCCACACAATCAAACGCCTTTTCCAGGTCCAATTGAATCAAGACCACTTGCTGATTGGAGTGCCGCGCATAGTCAATAGCCATTTGCACATTTGAGATATTATGCAAAATGTTGCGGCCCTTAATGAACCCATACTGGAGAGGGTGCACAATAGCTGGAAGGTGCTTGTGAAGCCTATTTGCCAGTACTTTGGAAAAGATTTTATACATCGCGCCCATCAACGAAATTGGTCTCCAGTGTTGCAGCTTTGACGGCGAAGGGACCTTGGGAATCAGTTTGATAAGGCCTTCTTTCCATGAAGAAGGCATGACCCCTGTTTCCCAAACCTGCTGAAACATGACCACCAAAGGCTTTACCAACTGCGTGGCCGAGTGCTCAAAAAATTCATTAGTGAGACCATCCCAACCAGGACTTTTATCCTTAGGCAGGTGCAACAAGACATCCATAACCTCCTCTTCGCAAATATCCGCCTCCAAAGTGGCTTGCATATCAAATGGGACCTGCTGGTGGACCAGATGGTAGAAGACTGAGCGGGCATGCATAACCTGGCTGGACGGCAAGGAAGAGGAACCAAAAAGATCCATAAAATAATTTCTGCACATATCGATAATGGTTTGTGGATCAGTGACCATACGACCTTCCGAATCCTGGAGTCGCGTCATATTTTCGCGGGCCGGAGAAGCATGCAAGGCGGGAAAGAACTTATGAGACTGGCAGGCACTATCTTGCAATGTGTCAGTCAAGTTTTGCAACTTGGCTTGCTGATAAGATTTCAAGCTAAATACTTGAATAAGATGGGCCAAACGCCTCTCCAGGGACAGTAGAAAATCATCATCTGGGGAGCTCAGGAGCAAGGAACGGACCAAGGCCAATAAGTCCTCTGCTGCATGTCGACGACGGCGACAAAGAGAGGCATTATGAATCCCATACTGCCGAGCAACCCGCTGCACATTAGAGAGCAGGCGTGCGAACGAAGCCAAGCCCTCAGAGGCGAAGTCCAATAAGAACCTCTCAATCAATTGCTGCATATAACCCTGAAAAATTGGATGCTTCAAATAAGAGGAATTGAAGCGTAAAGGGAGCTTATTCAGCAACTGCCTAAAAGGTGCAATGGGTTGAGCCCGCATCTCAAGCTGGAGGGGGAAATGATCTGACAACGCATATTGCTGCAAGACCTTCATCTCCAGCATCTCGGGAAGAAAATCATCCCCCTGCATGATATACATTCTGTCCAGTCGCGACCAGGTGGTCGCATATTGTGCAGAATGAAAAGTGAAACCTGAAACAGAAGGGTGAAGCCACGACCAAAGATCTTGCTTAAGTACGTGCAAAGCAAAGGAGTTCCACACCCGGCTTTCTGGCGTATCCATGACCGAATGCCTTGAGGTGGACTGAGAAGAGTCAATACACATATTGAAATCTCCCATCAAAAATCCCCTGCGACCAAGTGCCATGGAGCCCTGCAAAGTCGACCATAGATCCCGTCGGGATGCGGGATCATTTGGAGCATAGAGCCCCAGCAACCAGAAAATTTCTCCTTCAAATAAGACTTCGATCACCAGAAATCGGCCGTGCACATCGTTTTTAACAAGAACAGGCTAGTATTTCTCATGGACAATCATCAGCACGCCCGAGTAGTGCTTAGCAGGTGTCCCTGCATAAAACAGACGGAATCCATGGCAATCCACAACTTTTCCTGCCTCACCATGACTTTTGTGCTCCACTGCACACAATACATCCCACTGGTTCTCATGCAAGACAGACCACATGGTATGTTGCTTATGGCGAGAGCAAATGCCTCGCACATTCCACGTGGCAATCTTCATATATTTTCAAAAAAGGAAGTCAGGAACGAGGCGCCTGTTGCCTCGATTGCACCTTTTCCGCGAGGGCATCCAGGACACCCTCATCCAGAAAATCAGCCAATACTGCAAACGAATTCGGGCGACCTGCTTTAGAGGTAGAAGGGAAATCCACTGCCTTGGGAGTAGGGCGGGGATAACGCCTATCCCAAGGTGTAATCACATTACCTTTTGCATCAAATGCCAGCTTAGCAGGTGGGCCCTTGGGGCCTGCTGAATAGCCTTTCCTTGAAGACGGATAACGGGGGGCGGACGGGGCCATAGTACGCGCATCCTGCTGTGGGTGACCATGTCTTTCCTGCGCGTGTACGTGCGCATAGAATCCAGAGAAGCATTAGGCCCAGCATCAGCCAGGCCTGCGTCCAACTGTTTACCTTTTTTTTGTCGTGCCTCAATCCAGTCAGTGTTAGGAGAATCCAAACCCCGGACCTGTTGTTTGCCTTTATCCATGACAGTAGGTGGCTGAAGGGTCTCCTGTGCCGGGGCATCGAGCACCATGTCATCCTTGGGCTGCACAACCTGCGCCTCCTCAGAAGACGGTTGCCGTTCCGGGCATTCGGCCACAAAATGCCCTAGTTTACCACATGAAAAGCAGTGTCCGGCAAAATTGCCCCATTTCAGGCGAAAATGCAAAGGATGCATGCCTGAACAATTGAGGCGAAGCCACGCAGGCCTTTTCCTGGCCGTATCCCATAGCATGCATAAACGGTTGCGGTTCATGGCCCTGAGGCTCGGGGGAACCAGCACTGTGCCCACAACCGCCATCGCGTCCTTCAACAATGGCCAGTATACCGCTGGACAGTTTTCCACTTCCACCCACACCGGGCATTCTCGTTGAAGCAGACGCTGGAAGTCAGCCATAGGGCGCCATGGTACCACATGGACTAAGCGGCGATCAAAGAATAGTGGCAACTTGGACAGGAGCTCAGCTCGATGCGATTCCGATTTCAACAGCACCTCATAAAAACCGCGAGGTCCAAGGAATATCTCCTCAACACATTCCCCTTGCAGTAAATGGTGCATCCATTGGCGAATATGTGAGAGCACTGGGATCCTGCCGGTGAAAAAAAGTATAACTGCACGGTCGTAAAACACCGAGAAGGACCGCAAGACTGATTTTGGGTCCACCGTGGCTTCCAGCACATCATCCGCAGCCGCAGCAGAGAAAGTATCATTGTTATGTTGGACATAATCGCCAAGCAGAGTATTGGCAAAGTCCAGCAGATGTTCCCAGTCAATTTCCTGCGAATCCACAGGCTCGGAGGCAACCTGCGCATAGGAACGGTCCTGAGGACCCACTGGCTCGTCTGAAGTGTGCTTGGAGCGTTTGCCTGCAGGCGGCAATTCAGAACCCGGAGGCGGCTCCTCCGTGCATGGCACCATATCCACCGGCTCCTCTGTATCGGAATCAGGGCCAAGGGCTGCCACCGTCCGGTCGAGAAAATCCATATCCAGGCCAGCCATACTGCTGTCTTCTCGCTTTCGCTCGCTCCCTCACTCTCTCTCTTTTTCGCTCTGTGCAAGTCCCGGAGGGCTCGCTCTCTCTCTCTCTCTTCTCTCTCTCTCTCCCTCTCTCACTCTCTCTCTCCGTACAAGAGCAGATCAGATCTCGGAGGCGAGCAGGGTTGCTGTCACGCGCTGCCAGATTAGGGTTTCCTTTCCCTGTCACGGCACCGCAAGATGCAGAGGGCAGGCACCCGCGGGCAGCAGGCGTAGGGCAGGGGGCGGACAGAACAGTCGTGGTCTCAGACGAGCAGCTGTCGACAGCAACTGACGGAACGCGGGCCGAGGGCGGGAGCTCAGGCGATGGAGGCGCAGACGACGGAGCCTCTGACGGACGACGGGGGCCCAGGCGACGCGGGCTGAGGAGCTCAGGCGACGAAGGCACGACGGACGGGGACGCAGACCAGAACGACGGGGGACCAGAACGACGAGAGAGAGAGAGAGAGAGAGAGAGAGAGAGAGAGAGAGAGAGAGAGAGAGAGAGAGAGAGAGAGAGAGAGAGAAGAAAAGCAGGGAGAGAGGGGGGAGAGAGAGAACCAATCAAAGGGGAGCAGTGAGAAACCAACCACTGCTCGCCAAACGACCGACAAGAATGACCAGACTTTCTTAGCGATGGGGCAAGAAATAAATTAGTGCCGGGCGGATTCCACACTAGTAGTGCAAAAGAAACAGTTGCCGTTGGAGATTCGTCGCTTGGAAAGAGTTGAAGCAAGCGGAAGACCACCAATCATCACCCTCCAAAGAAAGACCTTATATTTGAAGGGTGTCTTGTTCAACCAGCCCTCCATCACAGTTGCCTTCCACCATGACCGGGATTTACGCAATCCCCATAGAGTATTCGCTTTAGTAACCAGCCATTGATGATCTTTAATCAGAAGATGATACACCTGGTTAGCGGAAGCTTTGCTTAAATTCAGCCGGCCTTCGAAGTCCCAATCCTGCCAGGGATGATTCGAAGCAAGGGCAGGAAAGGGTTGTCTGCTCTGGAGCACCATCAAAAGCTATTTCCATAAATGCCTATATCCACGAGGGATCCTGAAAAGCCTCCTGGCTGTAGAAACAATATTAGCACATTGTGACTGGCAAGGGTGGCATCCGCGACTGAAGTTAAGCCCAAACATGCCATTCAGTTGAATAGTGGTCTAAGCTCGTGTTTACCTTCCCATGAAAGTAACTGCGAGGCTGCCAGCAATTCCAATTGAAAAGAATTAGTAGCTAAGCGATCCTCCGCTGGATGCCACTGAGCCTTCCGGAGGACCAGTTTCCAGGAACATACCAAATGGGTAAGCAGCGATGAAGAAGAACTGGAGAACCGGGAATCAGCATTAAGAACATGCCACCAAGAACTCCGGATTTGGGTATTGCCATGTAGAAGCCCATGATCCTCAAGGAAATAACGGGCTATAACGACCCACGGATGATGATCCGAGCACATGGCGCGGAACAGAGACCAACGGAGTGCCAACATGTGAGTTTGGGCATCTAAAATAGCCCCTCCACCCATGCGTTTGGGGGTGCACACATGCGACAAAGAAATCCAGGAAATACCTGCATGCAAGGAATCCTTCCATAGCATGAAACGAATAGACTGAGTAAGAGCATTCAGAGTCGTAGTAGTCCAGGGCAGCAATGGCAAGAAATATGTGAGCATTGGCAACATAATTGTCTGGGCTACTTTGAGGCGAACATGGAAGGGCCAGGCCTGAGACTTCCAATACAGAAACTTAGCCGCCAGTTTCTGAGAAATCCACTGCAGAAGCTGCTTTGGGGGAACATCAACACCCAAAGGGTATCCAAGTTGCCTGACAATGGAGCCACGAGGAACAACCATACCCTGCCAGTCCAAGGACTGCAAATCCGACTCCGTGCAGCTGAGAATGGATGATTTCAACGCATTGATGCGAAGGCCAGACGCCTGACCAATGAGGTCCCAAACATCCAATGCCTTTCGAAGGTTATCCTTGTCCGCACGCAAAATCATGAAGCTGCCATCAGCCAAGGATTGACTAATGAAGTGCTGTCCAGAAGGAAGCGACAATCCAGCCAACTGAGTAGAAGCTGCCATATGAGGTAACATCGAAAGAACTGGATGAGTCGCAAGGGCAAAGCAATCACCAGTTGCGCATTTAATACATTGTGCAGAATGTTTCGACCCTTAATGAAACCATAATTCTCTCTCCATGTTCCCTCCCTCTCTCTCTCTCTCTCTCTCCTTCTTCTTCTTCTTTCTCTTCCTTTCCCCCCCTCAGTCTCTCTTAAGGTATGTAAATTTAATATTTTTCCTATCTATAATTCTATCTTTATGCTCATATTCTCTCTTCTTTTTCTTCATCTCTCTCTCTCTCTCCTCCCCTTTCTTCTCTTTTTCCTTTTTTTCTTCTCTCCCTCTCCCTCTATCTCTTTTAAATTTTATCTTTTCTCTCTCTTCCCCTCCCCCTCCCCCTCTCTTGCTCTCTCCCTTTCCCTCTCTCTTAAAAAATGTTTGAATTTTAAAAAGTCTTCTCTCTTTCCTTTTTCCTCCATCTCTCTCCCTTCTTTCTTCTTTCTTCTCTCCCCCTCTCTCCCTACTTTTTCTCTCTCCCCCCCTCTCTTCTCTCTTTTCCCTCTCTTTCCCTCTCCTTTTTTTTAATTCTCTCTCTCTCTCTCTCTCTCTCATATACAGCACTACGGTGCGAGATGCATTGAGGGAGCTAGACACACAGGCCTCTCTGGAGGAGTTTATAGGACAGTTGGCCGAGATAATACACACTTCAGCAGCATACGCTTTCCCACACACTACACCGTCAGATAAACCTCCACGAGGTAATGCCCCACAGAATGGCTGGTATGATGATGACTGCAGAGAGACACGAGCACGTTTTCAGCGAGAGATGGCACTTGGCATATGTACACATAAGCATGCTCGAACACTCTTCAGACGGTTGGTATGCAAAAAGAAGCGGGATCACCTGAGCGGACTAGAAACAGAAATGTATTCCATGTTCTTGGGGCAGGACAGCAAGAGAGCATGGAAAAAGATGCACGAGAACCAGCCACCCCTACAAATTACTAGACCGGATGATTGGCATGGATATGCTTGCACACTCTATGATATTCCTGGCCAAGAGCCTATGCCACTCCCCTCAACCTCAAGACCAGAAAATTGCAGATTTTTCACAGAAAGAAAAGTGAGGAATGCCATATGGAAACTGAAAAATGGAAGAGCCCAAGATCATGAGGGTTTAGTGGCTGAACACATCACGCATGACTGTGATATTCTGGCACCAACGTTGGCCCACATCTTTAATAGGGCAGTTTGTGAGGGATTTCCAACCTGTTGGTCTGACCATATTATTGTGCCGCTCTTTAAGAGTGGAGACCCCGCGCTACCTAGTAACTACCGAACTATCATGATTGGACACATGCTGGCCAAGATATATGGCTCTATCATGGAACAAGCATTGAGTGAATGGGCCGAGATGCATGGCATGAGATCAAAAGGCCAGGTTGGCTTCAGGAGGGGATATACAACTCTGACCATATCTTCACATTGAGGGCAATCATCGAAGAAGGCAAGGCATTCAAGAAAAAGATCTATTGCTGTTTTGTGGACTTTCGCAAGGCCTTTGACACAGTGCCACGTGCTAGACTCATGAGAAGAATGCAAAACATTGATGTGCCCGTAGAGATACAATGGAGTATCTATGCCTTGTATGAGACAGTGACAGGCAGAGTACGAACACCTGAGTGCATCTCAGATATAGTCAATAGCACCATTGGGGTGAAACAAGGTTGTCCACTTTCACCGACACTATTTGGGCTGTATATAGATGAAATTTCAGAATATGTGGATAGGATTGGTGGGGCCGGAGCCAGCCTAGCTGGAGTGCTGATACCATTACTGCTTTATGCCGATGATATTGTACTTATATCTGACTCACGTGAGGGACTAAATAGACACTTGGATGCATTATCAGCTTTTTGCAGAGATAGAGATCTTAAGGTGAACCTTGGGAAAACTAAAGTTATGGTATTTAACACTTCAGCTGCTTGGGTGACAAGAGCTGAGCACCAGTTTACTTTTGATGGAGAGCCAGTGGAGATGGTTAGGCAGTATGTCTATTTGGGGGTCACATTGAAGGGACCACAGTTCTCTTGGAGAGAGACATCAGAGGCTTGTTTGGCAAAAGCATATGCAGCCTTAGGTGCATTGGAGAGGCAATGTGCTCACATACAATTTCATGAGCCGCGCACCAAATTGTGGCTTTTTGACACCTTGGTTACACCCACACTCCTATATGGGGCAGCTATTTGGGGTCCGAGTCTCTTTCACACGAGGAGACAGCTTTTGGGAGACCATGATGGACCAGAGAAGGAACACTATGACGGATGGGAGCATATGGAAAGACCACTGGTCATGATGATCTCACGCATGATACGAGCGAAGAGCTCGACCCCACATGAGATTATCAGAGCTGAGTTGGGAGCATCACCCATGGTGGCTGAGGCCTTGGTCTAGGCAGTGACTTTCATACATAGACTATGGGAGCTCCCCCAAGATAGATACCCACGGCTAGCCCTGGCCTCTTCTAGACAACTAGCAGCAAACGGTGACAGACACTGTTGGTATGCTCAGATGAGTACATGGATGAGTCTACATGGGCTGCAGATTGACAGACTACCCCCCTTTGACTATAGCCTGGATTGCCCTACACTTGACCTAAGCCGATCAGAGCTAAACCATGTGATTAGAGCAGACATACTAAAGTTAGATATAGAGAAGACCTGGATCTGACCCCCCTCCCCCCATGGCACGAGGATGGCACACTACTAGACCTACTTCCTTCAGGTATCTGAGGATGGTTTCATCACCCGACCCAATTACATGGACACACAGCTGCCTCATGGACTACGCACAGTTATTGGTCAAATCCACACCTCATCCCACCACTTGAGGATTGAGATAGGCAGATGGGAGGGTATACAGATAGAAGAACGCATATGCCCACTATGCGATAGAGAGACAGAGGAACACTACATCTGCCGATGCACTGTATATTATGACATACGAGGTAGATACCACTGTTTGTTTCGAGAGGGTTTTGGACCCCTGAGACGGATCATGCAGTTTGAGGATCAGAGATGCTTGGGATTTTTCCTCTTGGAGCTCCAGAGGCGCAGAGCAACAATTCTACGGAGTAGGAGGCCCCCACAACTCGGCTCACATAGACAGAGAGCAGTCACTGACTTTTTCACTGATACACGACAGAGTATGGCAGATACCACTACTACTGCCACACACCCTACAGGAGTACACCATCATTGGACCTCATCTTCTGTAGATGTCCCTCTGGATAGAGCAGTGGCACTTAGCCGGTCTAGGCGCCCACGTCCACCCGGACGAAGGCCTCTAGACATCCACACCACAGACAGATTAAAGCCATCATTGAGCACCACAGGAGACAGATGCCGAGACGCCTCAGCCATGCAGAGATACACCTCCCTAGAGAACAGACATATCATTGATGGAGAGTTTTCCTTTCTCTACTCTCACTTTCAGATCACTGACATGTTTCACTTTTATAGGACACTATTTCAGTCTTTTTCAGTCTTATAGGCATGTTTGTCATCTTTTTCTCGTTCCAGATGAGAAACAAACCACCATTGTATGTACTGCTTTGGTCTCATAGGCCACATTGGCCTTTTAGAGACGTTAATATACTCTCTCTCTCTCTCTCTCTCTCTCTCTCTCTCTCTCTCTCTTTATTCTCTCTTTAATTTTTTTTCTTTTCTCTTTCTTTTAAATTTATCTTTCTTCTCTCTTTCTCTCTGCATTCAAATTCTTCTTCTTTTCTCTCTCTCTCTCTCTCTCTCTCTCTCTCTCTCTCTCTCCTCTTCTTCACTCTTTGCTTTTCTTGTCTCTGTTTCTTTGTCTCTCTCCCCTTTTCTTTGTCCCCCCCCTCTCTCTCTCTCTCTCTCTCTCTCTCTCTCTCCTCGTTTTCCCTTTTTTTCCTCTCTTAAACTTTATATTTTCTCTATCTATAATTCTCTTTCTCTTTGTTCCCCCCTCTCCCTCTCTCCCCCCCTCTCTCTCCTCTTCTTTCTTTTTTCCTCCTTTTGTATCTTTCTTTTTTTGTAAAGATAATTGAATTAAGTAAATATTTTACATCAGACCATCAGGTCGGCTTAGAACTCTCTCTCCGAAAAATATATACATCAGACCATCCGGTCAGGATTCTCACTAAATCTCTTACATTCTGTTACATTAGACCATCAGGTCCTCCAAGAAAGTTCTCAAATTCATTCGGTATCACAAACTTCGAGTCATGCAATAGATGCAAAGACTGTAGCACTGGTAATGGAGAGAACCTTTGAAGTTTGACCTGTATGGATGACCAGATATCACCATATCCTCGGGGTACCCGAAAGTGTTGATGAATACGCCAAAAAGAGTAAAGCCGGGACTACCCAGGAATAATACCGTCCAAAACTGTCTGCAACCCCAAACGAGCCATCCAATTAAACTTGAGTCTGTGCAAATCTTTATCCGGCCAATCTAACAATCTGGATGAGGCCAAGACTTCTCCTTGCAGTGAATTCGCGTCCTCATGAATCTCAGGAGGGCGCCAAACTGAAAAATGTAAGATCTCTTGCTAGGATGCAATCAAATGAGAAAGGAGAAAAGACTAGGTGATCTTAAGAGGCCTTGAGGAATTAAGCACATGCCACTAGGAGGCACGAATGACCGTGTTACCATGGGAGATGCCAGTCTTTTCAATGAAAAATTATGCAATGTCTGACCAAGGATGACTCTGTACACATAATGCCTGCAAAAGGGCCAACCTCAAGGCTTTCATATGCAAATTAACATCCAGCAAAGCTGCTACCCCCATTCGTTTAGGCATAGTCACATGCTGCCACGAAATCCAGACCTGTCCCAAACGGTTCCCCTTCTTTTTCCACAACATGAACCTGATAGGCTGAACTAGTTCCAAAAGGGACTTCTTAGTCCAGGGAAGCAGAGGCAAAAAGAATGATATCATACTGATCATAATACTTTGAGCAACTTTCAATTTGACATGTAAAGGCCAAACTTGAGATTTCTAGTACATGAACCTGTCATGAATCCAGGAGCCCATCCAATCCAATAAGGCATGGGGTGCTACCCCCACACCAATAGGGTATCCCAAGTGCTTGGTGATATTTCCCTTTGAGATCACAATTCCATGCCAGCCCAAGGCCTGCAGATTAGTCTCCGTACAGGATAGAAGTGTAGATTTCTGAGTATTAATATGAAGACTAGATGCCAAAGCAAAAAGATTCCATGCCACCATTGCCCGGTTAACATTAGTGCGATCAGCCTTAAGGAACATGAAAGAATCGTCTGCCAAAGATTGACCCACAAGTTGAGTGCCATTGGGAAGAGACAAGCCAATTATCTCGCCTTGATTAGCTAGCTTATCCAGCAAGGAGAGCATCAGGTGAGTGACCAGGGGAAACAACAAAGGGCTGAGAGGGCAGCCTTGCCTAAGGGACCGAGATAAGGCAATTTCTTCCGTGTGATCCCTCCATTAAGAGCAATAAAATTAATCTGGCAAACAAGCTTAAGTGGTTAAGGATTGGTAATGGTGGGGAGAATGCTTCTCATGTCTTCCTAAAGTTTTGTGATGTGTAGGGTATCAAGAGGGAATTTCTCAAAATGGGATTATAGAAAAGATAAATAGGACCATATTAGAAAGAGTGTGGAATGTTGTTTAATGCAAGTCTTTGTCATTTAATTTGGACTAAGGCTATTAAGACAAATGTTGACTTAATTAAGTGATCAAATGGAAAAATTTCCGAGGAGGTGTGGTCTAGTAAGAAACCCTCTTGTGACCACTTACATGTGTTGGGAGATGAAGCTTATTTGCAAATTTTTAAGAACAAATGGAATAAGCTCGATCCGAAGTCTAGAAAATGTATATATCTTGGATATGGTGATTTAGTGGAGATACCATGATATGATTTTTAATAAGGATAATACATATAAATAACCCATACATCAAAGATAATGGGTAAGATCTAAGGGAGAGCCACAGCTCCATGACCAATAGTGTCAATAAGAGAAACCATGCAAGGGCCAAATCCCATTGTGGACAATAATTGCCGCAGAAAAGACCAGCTAACATGATCAAATGCCTTCTCAATATTGAGCTGGAGTATAATTACTTGTTGTCCTGAAGCTTTAGCATAGTCAATTCCCAGTTGAACATTCAAGATGTTATGCATTATATTGCGGCCTTTAATGAAACCATATTGGCATGGATAAACCAAGTGTGGAAAACCTTTATGCAATCTGTTGGCAAAGATTTTGGAGAAAATTTTGTATAATGAACCCATAATGGAAATAGGTCTCCATTGTTTCAAAGAGGTTGGGGAGGGAACCTTGGGCAACAACTGAATAATAGCAATCTTTCAATCTAATGGCATAATACTAGAATTCCACACTTGCTAACACAAGCGAGTCAATGGGTCTTTAAGCTGATGCACATTAGCTAAAAAGAGCTCATTAGGAAGCCCATCCCAGCCAGGGCTTTTCCTTCGGGGTAGGTGAGATAGCACTTCTTCCACTTCATCTTCAAAAATATCCGCCTCCATTAAGTCCACCCATTCTGGTTTGACCTGGTTGCTTACCAACTCGCAAATATATCGGCGAGTGGCAAGTACAGCATCAGAAAAATTCTCTTGCGGACCTAGCAAGAACTTAAAAAATTCGACACACATACTAATGATGGAGGCCGGGTCAGTCACCATAACACCCTATTCATCCATTAAGCGCACAATATTCTCTTGGGTATATTTTTGGTGCAGGCGAGCAAAGAATTGATGGGATTGACAGTTATTATCGTATAAAGTTTTCAGCTATGGCCAACAGTTTGTATTTTGCATATTCCTATTCCTGAAGAGAATGAACCCTGCCTTTCAACCATTCAATGCATGTGAGCAGGTCATCATTAGAATCCCTTGATTGACTTAGAGACAAGGAGTGGGCCAATAAAGCTTGGGCATTTTGCAATTCAGCTTGTAAGGAGGAAGCTTGCCGAATACCATACTGACGAGATAATTGTCTGGCATTATCCCTAAAAATGGCCCATGCGTCCCTCCCTCCAGATAGGACCTTCAAGCTAAAAGAAGCGATCATTTGCTGAACATGTTGCAAAAATTGATTTTGCTATAGAAAAGATTGATTAAAACGAAGTGGAACTGAGTAAGAAGGGCCTTGAATACATGAACATGTCTATGGGTCATTTCCAAGACCAAAGGGTAGTGATCTGATAAGACATACTGTCATTCCACCCATATGTCAATAACTGCCGGAAGAAAGGAATCACTCTGACAAATATATATCTGATCCAGTTTGGCCTAGGTGTTAGGATGCTGCAAAGATCGATAGGTATAACGAGATTGTGATGGATACATCCAGGACCACATGTCCTGCTTCAAATATCCAGCTGCAAGGGCATCCCAAGCCTGTCGCTCAGGACCATCCATAACTGAATGCAGAGAAGTAGCCTGATCCCCAGATAGACATGCATTAAAGTTGCCCATGACAAAACCTTGACGAGCCATGGAAAGGCAGTGCGGGTCTTTTCAAAGTTGACAACATTCCCTTGTCGTAGAAGGAGCATACACACCCACCAACCACAAAACCTCTCCCTCATAGAGAATCTCCAGAATCACAAATCGGCCTCGAGGATCTTGAGAAACCAGTGATGGTTGCAGGCAAGATTTGACGGCCAACATAACACCAGATTTATATGGAGCTCAACCTCTGAAGAACACAACGTAATCCTTATAAACATAAGAGGATCCGGCCAAAGCATGTTGTTTATGCTCCACCGCACAAAATACATCCCACTTTCAAGCAAACAGAACTTTCCACAATTGATATTGCTTGCTACTGGAGGAGATACCTTTCACATTCCACAAAGCAATTCTCATAATAAATCAAAAAAGAGAAAACTACTGAACCATTGCTTTTCCTTTCCCTTTTACATCTTTAGCTTTAGCTGCTTGGAACCTTTCCATCTTGCTTCGGATTACATTGACAAGGTCTGCCCTTTGCAAACTAGCAATCGGAGCACGAGAAGGGAATTGTTGTTGTTGCGACTAAAAAACATCCCTAGGAGGGAAAAGCCTCCTGTGCACATCAAAGCGCAAAGCCAAATTGGAATTCCTTTTATCATCCCCTGCTGGAGCACATGAAGATTGAGGGTTCATATAAAACCCCTTACCTCTACGTTGAAAGGTCTGAGTGATGGGGTGTGGCAATGGGTGGGCAGGAGCCGCACGAGAAGCTTGTCTTGCATTACGTCTAACCACTGAAACCCAAGAATGTTCCCAAGAAGACACATTCCGGTCAACCGGAATGGACGTATGCTCAAGACCCACTTGAGAAATCCCCTTCTTACCTTCATCCCGACCATGTTGGGGAAGCATCTCGGAATCAACTTGAGGCTGCTGAAGTGAGTGGGGCTCTCGGTTTTTTATTCTCTCTCACTCTCTCTCTCTCTCTCTCTTCCCCCTCATTTCTCTTTTCCTCTCTCTTTCTCTTTCAAGTTTTTTTCTCTCGCTCTCTTTTCTCTCTCTATTTTTCTCTTTCGTCTCTTCCCCTATTTCCTCTCTCTCAGCAGGGAGTCAGCAGATACTGGGCCAGACGCCACAGGGTATGGAGGGCATTTACTTGAGCTTGGTAGTAGACATCATCTCGTTATTTATAACGGGATGGCACGATGGCCATATTCAGGAGGTCTTACATGCTTCCCACATGGGGGGGGCGAGAGTACTGTAGATTATCTGCTCGGACTGATCGATGGGATGCATACTATCGAGTCCTTCGGCCTTGGGAGACTTCCACTCGGTGCCGATCACACCTTTCTCAGTTTCTCACTCCTCACCTCATTACCATCACCACCTGCAGATATCATACCCCACATGCATACTACCATACACTTCACTCATGAGCTCTCACATGTTTACTCACAGCATCTGGAGGAGCACATCACGTCACTTGATCCATACGCACCCCTTGATACACTGACCACTGATATCACACACATTCTGCATGATTCTGCTACACTCAGTTTTCCACATCACACATACACGCACCCCCCTCGGACCGGTACCATGCCACAGAACAGGTGGTATGATGATGAGTGCAGAGATCTACGTCGACAGCTATGCGATTTGGAGGCCAGAGGAGAGATCACACACAGACAGGCGCAGAGACGCATGCACCGCTTGACCCGCCGTAAAAAGCGGGAATGGGAGGAGGAGAGATATTGGGATATATACCACCTTCTTATGAGCAGAGATTGTGCAGAGGCATGGAGGCAGATCAGAGAACCACGCTCACCCACACCGATACATGACCCTGCAGTATGGCATGGATACGCACAGAGTTTATATCATGTACCCGCATAGCCGCTGATACCCACACCATGTACACCGAGACCGGGTATTTCATCCTTTTTCACCACTAGTATGGTGAAACATGCTATCTCACGGTTACAGCATGGCCGCGCTCGAGACCAGTTTGATCTTCAGGCAGAGCATATTATATATGGCAGAGACACATTGGCTCCACTCATTGCTCACCTCTTCAACCGTGCATTGTCTGAGGGGTTCCCTGACTCGTGGACAGAGCACACCATTGTACCCGTGGAGGTATAGATCTCAGTGGAGCCACAGTTCATATCTTACTATATGCAGATGGCATTGTGTTGGTCTCAGACTCAGCTCAGGGATTACAGCAGCATTTATTAGCATTGGATGATTTTTGCATATAGAGAGGCATGACAGTGAACCTTGGTAAAACCAAGGTTCTTATATTCCATACATCAGCTCACATACGCAGACAGAGTATTTTCATGGCAGCAGGAGGGAGTATTGAGGTCACTGGATCATATGTATATTTGGGAGTCACCTTTACAGCAGCTTCAGGGACTTTCTCGATGACACAGGCAGCTCGTGACCGCCTCACTAGAGGATACTCAGCATTGGCTCTTATGGAGCGACAGTGTCATCAGGCACATTTCCAGGAGCCTCGCACCAAGGGGTGGCTCTTTGATACTCTAGTCACTCGAGCACTGATGTATGGAGCAGCTATATGGGGGCCACGCCTTGCCGATTATGTATGGACATTGATGGAGAGACCTCAGGTGATCATGATATCTAGATTGATTCGCAGCAAGGCCTCAGTCCCACATGACATTTTGCGAGCAGAGCTTGCCACACCGCCCATGCTAGTCGAGGCATTATTTCAGACAGTGTGCTTCCTACACAGATTTCAGGATATGAACAGAGATCGCATTGCATACAGAGCATATATGGCATCTCAAGAGATGGCTCGAGCGGGGGATACCACATCATGGTATGCACAGACTAGAGCTTGGTTTGACAGACATAGGCTGGACATTGATAGACTCCCACCTCTTCTATATGATACTCAGGCTCCCACTTACACCCTCTCTCTCTCTGAGAGGAACAGTCATCAGACAGGAGATATGGCATATTTATATACAGAGGACATGGGTCAGCCCTGCACAGCCACTGCCATCGAAGATGGCACATTATTATACATAGTTCTTGAGCATATCAGAGCAGGGACTCATAGAGATTCCGAGATATATGCAAATCTATATGCCACATCGATTGAGAGTTCTTATTGGACAGCTCAGGGTATCATCACATCAGCTTATGATTGAGAGTGGCAGAGCCAGTGGCATCCCACGGGAGGAGAGGATATGCCCCCTTTGCAGATCAGAGGTGGAGAGTGAGGAGCATTTTGTTCTCAGATGCCCGGCATACTTAGAGTTGAGATCTAGATACACATTGAGCAGCTCACTTCAGGGATGCATGACTGATATGGATCAGAGATCATTTGGCCGTTTTCTGGGAGAGGCATGGCACATCAGAGAGCAGAGCACACAACGGGTCCCAGTCAGAGAGGGGCCCACCCAGACGACTATTACACAGTTCTTTCAGACAGACAGAGTGAGAGCTACTGTACCAGCCTCCAGCCAGACCTCCGGGCTCATACTACAGTAGGCTGAGGACCAGCGTACTCGACGCCGCACGAGGATCCGTGGGTTTCGGACCCCACAGCCACACCGACAGGAGATCCGGAGGATTCTTGATCTACATCGACAGAGCAGATTGAGATCCGACGACACTCGACACATTGGATCTCAGATCTCCAGTTTGCTCTTTCTTCACCGCCGATGTACCACATCCTGCATCCAGGAGGGATCACCTGCTATTAGCGACTTCGACGACTGCTACTACATCCCAGGATAGTATATCTCCCTGCATCTGTTACATATACACATCGCACCACTTTATCACAGCCGACAGTTGTTCCCCTATCACAGCCGACATTTGTTCCCCTCTTGTAGCCATTATCTGGAGTACCAGAGCTACATACGCACATGCACATACACGACACTTATCACACTCACAGCACCGTATTTTCAGTTTCCAGTTTTTAGCTTTTCATTCAGCACTTTTATTTTGGATAGCTGGACCTCATCAGTTGTATCACAGTTTGTCTCATAGGCCAGTTTTGGTCTTTAGAAGACGTTAATATAACTTTCTTTCTTTCTTTCTTTCTTTCTCTCTCAATTAATATATTTCCTCTCTCTTTTTTTTTTTCGTAAAAGGTAATTGTATTAATTACGAAAAAAATACAAGATTACTTGATTACAAGATACATGACGACAATCCAAGCCATCATGTGAAGAGGTTCTAAGTACTACAAGTTACAATGTCATGGCAAGGATGCGGAGGAAATTGCCATATGCCAGGGACGGAAGTCCTCCGTAGAGAGCAAATCAGAACGATGGAGAAGAGCTAACTGCCAATACAAGAGGCCCTTAAGCCGCACAATATGCCGCTGAACATTATAGGCGGAGTCAAACAGAAAAGCATTCCGAATGGTCCAGTTATGCCAACAGCCCCAGTATCGAAGAAAGTGATACATGAGCTTCATATGTGGCTGTGCGGGAGTAGAGTATTTGGGCTGGCCAAAAACCCAATCAAAGGGGCGCAGGGTGATACCAACCACCCCTTGCCAAACAGCCGACAAAAATAACCAGACTTTCTTAGCGACGGGGCAAGAAATAAATCGGTGGCGGGCGGATTCCATAGTCGTGGTGCAAAAGAAACAGGTGCCATTGGAGATTCGTCGCTTGGAAAGAGTCGAAGGAAGCGGAAGACCCCCAATCATCACTCTCCAAAGAAAGACTTTATATTTAAAGGGTGTCTTGTTCAACCAGCCCTCCATCACAGTTGCCCTCCACCATGACCGGGATTTATGCAATCCCCATAAAGCATTCGCTTTAGTAACTAGCCATGGATGATCTTTAATCAGAAGATGATACACTTGGTTTGCAGAAGCTTTGCTCAAATTCAGCCGGCCTTGTAGGTCCCAATCCTGCCAGGGATGATCCGAAGCAAGAGCAAGAAAGGGTTGTCTGCTCTGGAGCACCGTCAAAAGCTGTTCCCATAAAGGCCTATATCCACGAGGGATCCTGAAAAGCCTCCTAGCTGTACGAAACGATATAAGCACATTGCGACTGGCAAGGGTGGCATCCGCAACCGAAGACAAGCCCAAACGTGCCATCCGGTTGAATTGTGGTCTAAGCTCATGTTTACCGTCCCACGAAAGTAAACGCGAGACTGCCAGTAATTCCAATTGAAAAGAGTTAGTAGCCAAGCGATCCTCCGTTGGATGCCACTGAGCCTTTTGAAGGACGTGTTTCCAGGAACATACCAAATGAGTAAGCAGCGATGAAGAAGAACTAGAGAACCGCGAATCAGCATTAAGAACATTCCACCAAGAACTCCAGATTTGGGTATTGCCATGCAGAAGCCCATGGCCCTCAAGGAAATAACGGGCTATAGCGACCCATGGATGATGATCCGAGCACATGGCGCGGAAAAGAGACCAACGAAGTGCCTGCATGTGAGTTTGGGCATCTAAAATAGCTCCGCCACCCATGCGTTTGGGGGTGCACACATGCGACCACGAGATCCAGGAAATACCTGCATGCAATGAGTCCTTCTTCCATAGCATGAAGCGAATAGACTGAGTAAGAGCATTCAGAGTCGTAGTAGTCCAGGGCAACAATGGCAAGAAATATGTGAGCATGGGCATCATAATTATCTGGGCTACTTTGAGGCGAACATGGAAGGGCCAGGCCTGAGACTTCCAATACATAAACTTAGCCACCATTTTCTGAGAAATCCACTGTAGAAGCTGCTTTGGGGGAACATCAACACCCAAAGGGTATCCAAGATGCCGGACAATGGAGCCACGAGGAACAACCAGACCCTGCCAGTCCAAGGACTGCAAATCCGACTCCGTGCAGCTTAGAATGGCTGATTTGAGCGCATTGATACGAAGGCCTGACGCCTGACCAAAGAGACCCCAAACATCCAATGCTTTTCGAAGGTTGTCCTTGTCCTCACGTAAAATCATAAAGGTATCATCCGCCAGGGATTGGCTAATGAAGTGCTGTCCTGTAGGAAGCGACAGTCCGGCCAACTGAGAAGAGGCGGCCATATGTGATAACATGGAAAGAACTGGATGTGTCGCAAGGGCAAAGAATAAAGGGCTCAAAGGGCATCCCTGTCTGATAGAACGGGCAAGGACAAATGGCTCAGTAACACCTCCGTTCAGCATGACTCGCGAAGATGCCACAGCACTAATGGTGTAGATTAGGCGAGACATGCGAGCACCAAAGCCCATAGCAGACATAAGTTCAGCAACGAAAGACCAGTCCAGATAGTCAAAAGCCTTTTCCAGGTCCAGTTGAATCAGTACTACCTCCTGATTAGAATGCCTGGCATAATCAATGGCCAATTGGGCATTCAAAACATTGTGTAGAATATTTCGGCCCTTAATGAAACCATACTGGAGCGGGTGCACAAGGGCAAGGAGATGCTTATGGAGCCGATTCGCCATTACTTTGGAAAAGATTTTGTACATTGAACCCATCAAAGAAATTGGGCGCCACTGCGTCAACTTAGATGGCGAAGGAAATTTTGGAAGTAGTTTAATAAGTCCTTGTTTCCATGAGGGAGGCATGATCCCCGTTTCCCACACCTGTTGAAACAAAGCCTGCAATGGTTTCGCCAGTTGGGTAGCGAAAGCTTCAAAGAACTCATTGGTAAGACCATCCCAACCCGGACTTTTATCTTTGGGCAAGTGTAACAAAACGTCCATAACCTCTGCCTCACCAATATCTGACTCCATAGTAGCTTGCATGTCCTGCGGAAGCTGATTGCGGACCAGGTCATAAAAAACCGAACGGGCCTGAGTAGTTTGGGCGGAAGGTGGAGAAGCGGAACCGAGAAGGTCACGGAAATAATTCCTGCACATATGCACAATAGTCTGTGGATCCAGAATAAGGTGGCCTTGTGCATCCTCGAGTCTTGTCATATTCTCTCGAGCAGGAGAGCCATGGAGAGCTCGAAAGAACTTATGGGTTTGACAGGCACTATCTTGCAAAGTCTCTGTCAGATGTTGCAATTTGGCCTGCTGATACGATTTTAACTGGAATTCTTTAATAAGATCGGCCACCCGCATGGCCAGTGCAAGCAGAAATGCATCATCCGGAGTGTCCACCAGCAGGGAGCGAACCAAAACTAGTAGGTCCTCCGCTGCCTGTCGACGGCGCCGACAAAGAGAGGCATGATAGATCCCATATTGCCGAGCAACCCGCTGCACATTAGAGAGCAATCTTTCAAATGACGCAGTGCCCTGAGAGGAAAAGTCCAAGAAGAATCTGTCAAGCAATTGCTGCATATAGCCCCTGAAAAATTGCATGCTTCAAGTAGGACGAGTTGAAACGCAAAGGGAGTCTCTCCAGAAATTGCTTGAAAGGTGCAATGGGTTGTGCAAGCAACTCGAACTGCAGAGAGAAATGGTCCGACAAGGCATATTGCTGCAACACTTTTATTTCGAGCATCTCAGGCAGAAAATCATCATTCTGCATGATATATATACGGTCCAACCGCGACCATGTTGTTGCATACTGGGCCGAATGGAAAGTAAACCCTGGAGAAGACGGGTGTAGCCAGGACCAGAGATCTTGCTTAAGAACAGCAAGAGCCAACTCATGCCACATACGACTTTCCGGCGCATCCATTACCGAGTGCTCCGATGTGGACTGGGAAGAATCAACACACATATTGAAATCCCCCATGAAGAAGCCCCGTCTGCCAAGTGACAAGGAGGTCTGCAAAGTCTGCCAAAGCTCCTGGCGAGATAACGAATCATTCGGAGCATAGAGGCCAAGTAACCATAAGATTTCCCCTTCGAATAAAATTTCAATCACCAAAAAGCGGCCATGAACATCATTTTTAATGAGAACAGGCTGATATTTGGCATGTACAATCATGAGCACACCCGAATAATGCATGGCCTGTGTTCCTGCATAGAACAAACGAAAGCCATGGCAATCCACAACTTTTCCGGCGTCACCGTGACTCTTGTGCTCAACATCGCACAGGACATCCCACTGATTCTCATACAATGCAGTCCACATGGCATGTTGCTTGTGTCGAGAACAAATTCCTCGCACATTCCACGTGGCTATTTTCATGTGTATGCAAAACACAATCAGGTACGAGGCACAGCTTGCCTCGATTTGACTTTGTCGGCGAGAATGTCCAGGACTCCCTCATCCAAGAAATCTGCCAACACCGCAAAAGAGTTCTGAGGACCAGATTTGGAAGTAGACGGCATATCTGCTTGCTTGGGGTTGGAACGTGGATAACGACGGTCCCACGGGGTAATGACGTTGCCTCTGGTATCAAAAGCCAGCTTTGCAGGTGGACCCTTTGGACGATCCGAATACATTTTCCGGGCGGGGGGCTGAGGCTGAGGAAACCATAGCAGGAGCAGAGCGCTCGGAAGACAACATTTCCTTCCTGCGCATATATGTACGCATGGAATCTTGTGAGGTAGTAGGCACAGTACTCTCCATGCCAGCAACAATTCTGTTGCCTTTTTTTGCATGTACTTCAACCCAATCAGTGGCACGGGAATCCGGACCCGAAACCTGTTGTTTACCTTTGGCCAGAACTTGGGGCGGGTGGATAGTATCCAGCGACGGAGCATCACACACCATATCTTCCATGGGCGGAGCAACATGGCCCGCATTTGAAATGTGTTGCTGCTCTGGGCATTCGGCCATAAAGTGCCCCAACTGTCCACAAGAAAAGCAATGGCCTGCGAAATTGCCCCATTTCAAACGAAAGTGTAACGGATGCATGCCAGAGCAATTGAGGCGTAACCAAGCAGGCCGTTTCCGTGCAGTATCCCATAACATGCACAAGCGGTTGCGATTCACAGCCCTGAGACTGGGAGGGACCAGAACCGTGCCCACAGCGGCCATAGCATCCTTCAATAGCGGCCAATAAACAGCCGGACAATTTTCCACTTCTACCCACATAGGGCATTCACGTTGCAGGAGGTGCTGAAAATCTGCCATCGGGCGCCATGGAACCACATGAACCAACCGACGATAAAAAAACAAAGGCAGTTTAGACAGGAGAGCAGCACGGTGCGTCTCAGTTTTCAAGAGGACCTTAAAAAAACCTCGGGACCCAACAAAAATCTCTTCAACACATTCCCCTTGTAGCAGACTCTGCAGCCATTGGCGAATACGGGAAAGCAGCGGGATTCGACCAGTAAAGATGAGTATCACAACGCGATCATAAAACACCGAAAAGGAGCGTAGGACAGTTTTTGGGTCGACGCTAGCTTCCAGAACATCGTCAGGTGCAGAGTCAGAAAAGGCTTCCTGATTATGTTGAACATATTCGTCAAGCAGAGTGTTGGCGAATTCCAGCAGATGCTCCCAGTCCATCTCCTGGGAGTCCACAGAATCCGAAGCAACCTGCGCATAGGAGCGATCCTGAATAACACCTATCTCTTCCGAGGTATGCTTGGTACGTTTACCCGCAGGCTGGAGGTTAGGACCCGGGGGCATCTCTTCAGTGCACGGAACCATATCCTCCGGTTCCTCAGCATCAGAATCCGGGCCAAGTGCTGCCACCGTTTGGTCTATGAAACCCAGATCCAAACCAGCCATCTTGTATGACGAGCTGATCGCGAAGGAGGACTGGCGCACAGGGCAGATCACTGTCGGCTAAGTGAGAAATCTGCACTCCTGTAAGCCGGTTTCGCACACGGCAGAGGACGACCCTCAGGACGTCACACGAACAGGTTGCAGGCGTTAAAAGTCTGGGGCGACCACCACGGTGGCTGACTGGCGAGGGCAGCGTCCGACAGGCGAGGGGGGCGACCGACAGGCGAGGGCGGACAGCAGGCGTGTGCAGAAATCAGGCGTGGTCAGAAGCCCTAACGCACAAGGCGAACGGGCGTGAACCAGACGCAGAGCCCGCAGTGCACGCGGGCGACAGCAGGGCTGGAGGCGCAGCTGACGGGCCGCCAGATGCAGGCGGCGAGCCTGTGGGAGATGACACGCGGGCGGGTACAGGCGACGACAGGGAGACGTGTCGGCTGCAGACGTGGTCGCACGATAGGCAGCCGACGGGGCGGGAAGGAAGGCTCGATGAAGCAGAGCGACGCGTAGAGGCGAGACGGCAGATGCGCAGGGCCACGTGGCGGAAAGGCGACGGACGAGGTCAGCCGCCGTCGAAGGACAGACGCCCACGACCACGATCCGCCATCGCGCTCTTCTCTCTCTCTCTCTCTCTTTTCGTAAAAGGTAATTGTATTAATTACGAAAAAATACAAGATTACTTGATTACAAGATAGTTGATGACACTAAGCCATCAGGTGAAGAAGTTCTCTCGCTCTCTCTCTCTCTCTTTCTCATTACAAGAGGCACGAGGGCCCTAGGCCAATGTGTGGGAAATCCCCGTAGTAATGCACTAAAAAGTTACACCAATCATGGCAACGACCCAGAGGCAATTGCCATATGCCAAGGAAGCAAATCCTCCTGAGGAAGCAAGTCTGAGTGTCGGATGAGATCTAGCTGCCAATGCAAGAGGCCTTTAAGCCTGGCAATATGGCGCGGTACATTAGAGGCCGAATCAAAGAGAAAAGCATTGCGCGTGGTCCAAATGTGCTAGCATCCCCAGAATCTGAAAAAGTGAAATAAGATCTTCATATGCAACTGTGGCGGTGTGGGATACTTCGGGCGCACAAAAACCCAGTCGAAAGGAGTTAGTGAGGACCCCACCACAGTGCGCCAAACGTGCGACAAGAGTGACCAGATATTCTTGGCGAGCGGGCAAGAAAGAAAACGATGTCGGGCCGATTCCGCCGTTGTGGTACAGAAGAAACAAGTGCCATTCGAGATGCGACGCTTGGCAACGGCCGAGGCAAGAGGAAGACCACCAATCACTACCCGCCAAAGAAAGACCTTGTATTTGAAAGGTGCCTTATTCAGCCAGCCCTCCATCAGCATTGTCTGCCACCATGTCAGCGATTTCCGCAGTCCCCAAACAGTATTAGCTTTGTCACCCAGCTCATGGTGGTCCTGAATGAGAAGATGATACACCTGATTAGTAGAGGCCTTTTCCAGACTCAACCGGCCTGCAAGGTCCCAGTCCTGCCAAGGGCAATCCACAGCCAGGGCAGGAAAGGGTTGCCTATCCTGAAGCTCCGACGAAAGCTTTCCCTATAAATCACGGTATCCGCGCGGGATCTTGAAAAGTCGTCTAGCAGTCCGAAACGATACAAGGACATTGCGAGTGGCAAGGGTAGCATCCGCAACCGACGTCACACCTAAACGGGCCATGCGGTTAAATCTCAGTCTGAGCTGATGTTTATCTTCCCATGAAAGTACTCGCGATACTGCCAACAATTCCAACTGAAAGGAGTTAGTCTGCAAGCGGTCCCCTACCGGGTGCCAACGGGCCTTTTGGAGCACCACTTTCCAAGAGCCGACCAAGTGCAGTAACAAAGTGGAAGAGGGACTGGAAAAACGGGAGTCAGCATTAAGGACATGCCACCAGGAGGCCCGAAGCCGGGTGTTACCATGGCGGAGCCCGCTGTCCTCAAGAAAATAACGGGCTATGATGGTCCACGGGTGATGATCCACACACATGGCTCGAAAAAGGGACCAACGGAGAGCGAGCATATGATTTTCTACATCCAAAAGAGCTCCACCACCCATGCGCTTAGGGGTACATGTATGTGACCAGGAAATCCACGAAATGCCTGCTTGCAGTGAATCCTTCTTCCATAGCATGAAACGGATGGGATGAGTGAGAGCCTTCAAAGTAGTAGGCGTCCATGGCAACAATGGCAGGAAATACGTTAGCATTGGGAGCATAATTGACTGAGCCACTTTGAGGCGGACATGGAAGGGCCACGCTTGCGACTTCCAATACATAAACTTCACCGCCAGTTTTTGTGAAATCCACTCCAGCAGGTCCTTTGGCCGTACATCCACCCCCAATGGGTATCCAAGATGCCTGACAATAGAGCCACGGGAAACCAGCTGGCCTTGCCAGCCTAATGACTGTAAATCAGGCTCCGTGCAACTGAGAATGGCTGACTTAAAGGCATTGATGCGAAGCCCAGAGGCCTGACCAAAAAGCGTCCAAACATCTAATGCCTTGCGAATGTTGTCCCTGTCCGCCTGCAAAATCATAAAGGTGTCATCAGCCAAAGATTGGCTAATGAAGTGCTGGCCCAAAGGAAGAGACAACCCTGCCAGCTGAGCAGAATCTGCCATGGAGGATAACATTGAAAGGACCGGGTGAGTTGCCAGGGCAAAGAAAAGAGGACTCAAAGGACAACCCTGTCTGACTGAGCATGCAAGGATAAAGGGCTCTGTAACCCCACCATTGAGCATAACTCTGGATGAAGCCGCAACACTAATGGTGTAGATCAATCGGGACATCCGGGTACCAAAGCCCATAGCAGACATGAGATCTGCAATGAAAGACCAGTCCACATAATCGAACGCCTTTTCCAAGTCCAATTGAATCAATACCACTTCCTGACCGGAGTGTCGCGCATAATCAATAGCCATTTGCACATTTAAGATATTATGCAGAATGTTGCGGCCCTTAATGAAACCATATTAGAGAGGATGCACAATAGCGGGAAGGTGCTTGTGAAGCCGATTCGCCAGCACTTTGGAGTAGATTTTATACATGGAGCCCATCAAAGAGATTGGTCTCTAGTGTTGCAGCTTTGACGGCGAAGGGACCTTTGGAATCAGTTTGATAAGGCCTTCTTTCCATGAGGAGGGCATGACCCCTGTTTCCCAAACCTGCTGAAACATGACCACCAATGGCTTCACCAACTGCGTGGCCGAGCTCTGAAAGAATTCATTAGTGAGACCATCCCAGCCAGGACTTTTATCCTTAGGCAGGTGCAACAAAACATCCATAACCTCCTCCTCGCAAATATCCGCCTCCAAAGTGGCTTGCATATCCAATGGAACCTGCTGGCGGACCAGATGATAGAAGACCGAGCGGGCATGCGTAACCTGGCTAGAAGGCAAGGGAGAAGAACCAAGAAGTTCCATAAAATAATTTCTGCACATATTGACAATGGTCTGCGGATCAGTGACCATGCGACCCTCCGAATCCTGGAGTCTGGTCATATTGTCGCGAGCCGGAGACGCATGCAAGGCGCGAAAGAACTTATGAGACTGGCAGGCACTATCTTGCAATGTGTCAGTCAAGTTATGCAGCTTGCCCTGCTGATAAGATTTCAACTGAAATACTTGAAGAAGATGGGCCAAATGCCTCTCCAATGACAGCAGAAAATCATCATCTGGGGAATCCAGCATCAAGGAACGGACCAAAGCCAGTAACTCCTCTGCTGCAGATCGACGACGGCGACAAAGCGAGGCATGATGGATCCCATACTGCCGAGCAACCCACTGTACATTAGAGAGCAAGCATGCAAATGAAGGCAAGCCCTCAGAGGCGAAGTCCAATAAGAACCTCTCAATCAATTGTTGCATATAGCCCTGAAAAATTGAATGCTTCAAATAAGAGGAGTTGAAACGTAAAGGGAGCCTATCCAGCAACTGCATAAAAGGTGCAATAGATTGTGCCCGCATCTCCAGCTGGAGGGGGAAATGATCCGACAACGCATACTGCTGCAAGACCTTCATTTCCAGCATCTCGGGGAGAAAATCGTCCCCTTGCATGATATACATTCTGTCCAGCCGCGACCAAGTAGTTGCATATTGTGCGGAATGAAAAGTAAACCCTGAAAAAGAAGGGTGAAGCCACGACCAAAGATCCTGCTTAAGTACGTGCAAAGCAAAGGAATTCCACACCTGGCTTTCCGGCGCATCCATGACCGAATGCCCTGAAGTGGACTGAGAAGAGTGAACACACATATTGAAATCTCCCATCAAAAACCCCCTTCGGCCAAGTGACATGGAGGCCTGCAAAGTGGACCAAAGATCCCGTCGGGATGCGGGATCATTCGGAGCATAGAGGCCCAATAACCATAAAATCTCTCCTTCAAATAAGACTTCGATAACCAGAAAGCGGCCCTGCACATCATTTTTAATAAGGACAAGCTGATATTTCTCATGGACAATCATCAGCACGCCTGAATAGTGTGTAGCATGGGTGCCTGCATAAAACAGACGGAATCCATGACAATCCACAACTTTTCCTGCTTCACCGTGACTTTTGTGCTCAACTGCACACAATACATCCCACTGGTTCTCATGCAAGACGATCCACATGGCATGTTGCTTATGGCGAGAGCAAATGCCTCGCACATTCCACGTGGCTATCTTCATATATCTTCAAAGAAGGAAGTCAGGAACGAGGCGCTTGTTGCCTCGATTTCACCTTTTCCGTGAGAGCATCCAGGACGCCCTCATCCAAAAAATCAGCGAGTACTGCAAACGAATTCTGGCGACCTGCTTTAGAGGTAGAAGGGAAATCCACTGCCTTGGGAGTGGGGCGGGGATAACGTCGATCCCAGGGCGTAATCACATTAACTTTGGTATCAAACGCCAGCTTAGCAGGAGGGCGTTTGGGGCCGTCGGTATAGACTTTCCTTGGCGACTGATAACGGGGGGCAGACGGGGCCGTAGTTCGCGCAGCCTGCTGTGAAGTGACCATTTCTTTTCTACGTGTATACGTGCGCACAGACTCCTGGGCAGTAGTAGGCCCAGGATCCGCCAGGCCTGCATCCAACTTTTTACCTTTTCTTGGACGTGCCTCAATCCAGTCAGTGCGACGGGAATCCAAACCCAGGACCTGTTGTTTGCCTTTATCCATGACATGAGGTGACTAAAGGGCTTCCTGGGGCGGGGCATCAAGCACCATGTCATCCTTGGGCAGCACCACCTGCGCATCCTCCGAAGACGGTTGCCTTTCAGGGCATTCAGCCATGAAATGCCCCAATTTACCACATGAAAAGCAGTGTCCCGCAAAGTTGCCCCATTTCAAGCGAAAATGCAGAGGATGCATGGCTGAACAATTGAGGCGAAGCCACGCGGGCCTTTTCTTGGCCGTGTCCCATAACATGCATAAACGGTCGCGGTTCATTGCCCTGAGGCTTGGGGGAACCAGCACTGTTCCCACAACCGCCATCGCATCCTTCAACATTGGCCAATAGACCGCCGGACAATTTTCCACTTCCACCCACACCAGGCATTCTCGTTGAAGCAGACGCTGGAAGTCGGCCATGGGGCGCCATGGTACCACATGGACCAAGCGGCGATCAAAGAATAGTGGCAACTTGGACAGGAGCTCAGCTCGATGCGTTTCCGATTTCAACAGTACCTCATAAAAGCCGCGAGGTCCAAGGAAGATCTCCTCAACACACTCCCCTTGCAATAAATGGTGCATCCACTGGCGAATATGCGACAGCACTGGGATCCTGCCAGTGAAGAAAAGTATAACTGCACGATCATAAAATACCGAGAAGGATCGCAAGACTGATTTAGGGTCCACCGTGGCTTCCAGCACATCATCCGTTCCCGCTTCAGAAAAAGATTCATTATTATGCTGGACATAATCGCCAAGCAGAGTATTGGCAAAGTCTAGCAAATGCTCCCAGTTAATTTCCTGCGAATCCACAGGATCAGAGGCCACTTGCGCATAGAAACGTTCCTGAGAACCCATTGGCTCATCAGAAGTATGCTTGGAGCGTTTGCCAGCAGGCGGCAGTTCAGCACCCGGCAGTTCAGAACCCGGAGGCAGCTCCTCCGTGCATGGCACCATATCCTCTGGCTCCTCTGCATCGGAATCAGGGCCAAGGGCTGCCACCGTCCGGTCGAGAAAATCCATATCCAGGCCAGCCATACTGCTGTCTTCTCGCTCGCGCTCTCTCTCTCTCTCTCTCTCTCTCTCTCTTTCTTTTCTGTACAGCGGCGCTGTCCAAGGGCGGATTCCACAAGCACAGCCGATGAAACCTGAATTTTACCTGTCAGCCTCAGTCGTGGCCTGTCCCAAGAACGCGTGTGGCAGGGCGGAACCCTAACAGTGCAGGGGCCTGAGGGTGGAACACAGGGCTGGCAGTCGACGGCAGAGTGGGATAGTCGAGGGCGCAGGGCACGGGCCTCGCCAGCAGAAACCCTAACACGCAGGGCGAACGGGCGAAACGCAGGTGCAGAGCCCGCAGCTCAGGCGGGCGATAGCAGGGCGAGGGACAGGTGTAGAGCCCGCAGCTCAGGCGGGCGAGAGCAGGGCGAGGGACGCAGTCGATGGGCCTATAGGCAGCAGGGTGGGGGGCTCAGCCGCAGGCGACGGGCCTGCGGGCGACGACGGCGTCAGAGGCAGGCGACGGGCTTCAGAGGCAGTCGACAGACCTGCGGGCGACAGCGGCTTCAGAGACAGGCGACGGGCGTGCGGGCGACGGCCAGACGGCGGTTGCAAACGACTACGAGCAGGCGTTGATGACGGGGCACCAGGCGATGGCGACGCATCCTCCTCGCGCTCTCTCCTTCTCTCTCTCCCCCTCTCTCTCTCTCACACACACACACACACACACACACACACACACACACACACATGAAAGCATCACCTGGAACTCACATATGCTTTTCTTTCCTCTCTCTCTCTCTCTCTCTCTCTCTCTCTAACCTGCAATGCGTGACTGAAGTGGCAACATGTTCATATTTCCTCTCTCTCTCTCTCTCTTCAGACGGTTGGTACGCAAAAAGAAGCAGGAATACCTGAGCAGACTAGAAACAGAAATGTATTCCATGTTCTTGGGGCAGGACAGCAAGAGAGCATGGAAAAAGATGCACGAGAGCCAGCCACCCCTACAAATTACTAGACCGGATGATTGGCATGGATATGCTTGCACACTCTATGATATCCCTGGCCAAGAGCCTATGCCACTCCCCTCAACCTCAAGACCAGCAAATTGCAGATTTTTCACAGAAAAAAAAGTGAGGAATGCCATATGGAAGCTGAAAAATGGAAGAGCCCAAGACCATGAGGGTTTAGTGGCTGAACACTTCACGCATGCCTGTGATATTCTGGCACCAACGCTGGCTCACATCTTTAATAGGGCAGTTTGTGAGGGATTTCCAACCTGTTGGTCAGACCATATTATTGTGCCGCTCTTTAAGAGCGGAGACCCCGCGCTACCTAGTAACTACCGAACTATCATGATTGGACACATGCTGGCCAAGATATATGGCTCTATCGTGGAACAAGCGTTGAGTGAATGGGCCGAGATGCATGGCCTGAGGTCAAAAGGCCAGGCTGGCTTCAGGAGGGGATATACAACTCTAGACCATATCTTTACATTGAGGGCAATCATTGAAGAAGGCAAGGCATTCAAGAAAAAGATCTATTGCTGTTTTGTGGACTTTCGCAAGGCCTTTGACACAGTGCCACGTGCTAGACTCGTGAAAAGAATGCAAAACATTGATGTGCCCGTAGAGATACAGTGGAGTATCTATGCCCTATATGAGACAGTGACAGGCAGAGTACGAACACCTGAGGGCATCTCAAATACAGTCAATAGCACCATTGGGGTGAAACAAGGCTGTCCACTTTCACCGATACTTTTTGGGCTGTATATAGATGAAATTTCAGAATATGTGGATAGGATGGGTGGGGCCGGAGCCAGCCTAGCTGGAGTGCTGATACCATTACTGCTTTATGCCGATGATATTGTACTTATATCTGACTCACCTGAGGGACTAAATAGACACTTGGATGCATTATCAGCTTTTTGCAAAGATAGAGATCTTAAGGTGAACCTTGGGAAAACTAAAGTTATGGTATTTAACACTTCAGCTGCTTGGGTGACAAGAGCTGAGCACCAGTTTACTTTTGACGGAGAGCCAGTGGAGATGGTTAGGCAGTATGTTTATTTGGGGGTCACATTGAAGGAACCACAGTTCTCTTGGAGAGAGACATCAGAGGCTCGTTTGGCAAAAGCATATGTAGCCTTAGGGGCATTGGAGAGGCAATGTGCTCACATACAATTTCATGAGCCGCGCACCAAACTGTGGCTTTTTGACACCTTGGTTACACCCACACTCCTATATGGGGCAGCTATTTGGGGTCCGAGTCTGTTTCACACGAGGAGACAGCCTTTGGGAGACCAGGATGGACCAGAGAAGGAATACTATGACGGATGGGAGCAGATGGAAAGACCACTGGTCATGATGATCTCACGCATGATACGAGCGAAGAGCTCGACCCCACATGAGATTATCAGAGCTGAGTTGGGGGCATCACCCATGGTGGCTGAGGCCTTGGTTCAGGCAGTGACTTTCATACATAGACTATGGGAGCTCCCCCAAGATAGATACCCACGGCTAGCCCTGGCCTCTTCTAGACAACTAGCAGCAGACGCTGACAGACACTGTTGGTATGCTCAGATGAGTACATGGATGCGTCTACATGGTCTGCAGATTGACAGACTACCCCCCTTTGACTATAGCCTGGATTGCCCTACACTTGACCTAAGCCGATCAGAGCTAAACCATGTGATCAGAGCAGACATACTGAAGTTAGATACGGAGAAGACCTGGATCCGACCCCCCTCGCCCCATGGCACGAGGATGGCACACTACCAGACCCACTTCCTCCAGGTATCTGAGGATGGTTTCATCACCCGACCCAATTACATGGACACACAGCTGCCTCATGGACTACGCACAGTTATTGGTCAGATCCGCACCTCATCCCACCACCTGAGGATTGAGACAGGCAGATGGGAGGGTATACAGATAGAAGAACGCATATGCCCACTATGCGACAGAGAGCCAGAGACAGAGGAACACTACATCTGCCGATGCACTGTATATTACGACATACGAGGTAGATACCACTGTCTATTTCGAGAGGGTTTTGGACCCCTGAGACGGATCATGCGGTATGAGGATCAGAGATGCTTGGGATTTTTCCTCTTGGAGCTCCAGAGGCGCAGAGCAACAATTCTACGGAGTAGGAGGCCCCCACAGCTCGGCTCACATAGACAGAGAGCAGTCACTGACTTTTTCACTGATACACGACAGAGTATGGCAGATACCACTACTACTGCCACACACCCTACAGGAGTACACCATCATTGGACCTCATCTTCTGTAGATGTCCCTCTGGATAGAGCAGTGGCACTTAGCCGGTCTAGGCGCCCACGTCCACCCGGACGAAGGCCTCTAGACATCCACACCACAGACAGATTAAAGCCATCATTGAGCACCACAGGAGACAGATGCCGAGACGCCTCAGCCATGCAGAGATACACCTCCCTAGAGAACAGACATATCATTGATGGAGAGTTTTCCTTTCTCTACTCTCACTTTCAGATCACTGACATGTTTCACTTTTATGGGACACTATTTCATTTCCTTTTCAATCTTATAGGCAAACGGATATGATTTGCAAACGGATATGATAGATAACTTGAACAAGGTAAGGGACGCTTGGAAAGCAGATATGGATGCATTGAAATCTGATACAAATGCACGCATAGCAGCCAAAGACATGGAGATTGCCGAACTCAAAAGGCAGTTAGAGTCATGTAAGAATGAATTAGTGACATACAAGTCAATGATGGATGCACAAACAACAATGCCAGATGCACCAGAATTAAAGAAAGAGGTGGAAAGTTTAAAAAAAGACATGCACACATGGGTGAATGTGGTAGAGGGAGCTCAAAAGAAAGTAGAAAATGTTCAGCAAACAGTGAATGAAAATGCACAATGGATCAGGTAGTCAGAAGAAACAAAGGGGTGCCTCAGAACAAAGTAGAAATGATGAATGCAACACTAGAGGAGGAAACAAAGAGGAAACTCCATGCATTGCGTGTACGTGTGGTGGGGTAGACTAAAAAAGGAAACCCCCAAGAGGACGTTAAAACACTTTGTGGTAAGATGGGTACAGACGAGACATACATTATGGATGCTTTGAGGATAGGTGATCCAAATGGCCAAAGAGGTCAGATCCTCATGCTGAAATTTGGGGACATGGATAGCAAAAGGGCCTTCCTATCAAACAGAAAGACTTTGAAGGGTGAAAAGATTTACCTTGATGAGGATCTCACGCCCGCACAGCTAGAGCACAGAAGGGCTTGCATGCCAAAAGTGCTAGAGGCACATAAAGAAGGCAAGTATTCTATGTATAGAGATGGCAGAGTAATCATAGCAGAATGGAGGTCACAATGACAATACAAGGCCTATGAGATGTTGAAGATATCCCTTTGGAATTGTAATGGTTCAATGAGACTCGATGCAGGTTATTTTGAGGACACTTTTCATGGGATAGATATGGCTATGTATATAGAGACACATCAGTGTACAAATTCTAGATTACCGGATGTTGTGGGATACAAATGGGAGAGCGTATACAAACCTCAACCCCATAGACCGGGAGGAACCAGAGGGTTAGGAGGGGTGGCTATTCTTTATTGAGAGCCTCCAAGACATGATTCACGTGGTGTCACAAGATGTGCATGCTAGATACATGTGGGTAAGGCTAAGGATAGGGCACCCGAGGGATCTATATGTTGCGGTATGCTACTTCCCACCTGCCTCTTCAACATTTGCTATTGGGGAGGGATCACCATTTGAACTACTACATGAAGATATTACAAGATATACAAGTATTGGGGACATACTTCTAGTGGGAGACTTTAATGCTCGAACAGGAAGTGAGCAGTCTACCTTTTATGATACTAAACATGAAATGTTTAAGGAATTGGCTTTGGATTAACTAGGGCTTGCCAGGACATCTCAAGATAAGGTGTTGACAGCATATGGATCCCATCTACTAGCTTTGGGAAGTGCTTATGGATTGGCTATATTCAATGGCCTATTAAGATGACTGGGAGTGGATACTTTCACTTGTTGAAATAGCAAAAAAGGGGCCAGTGTGGTGGACTATGTAATGGGCTTTCCAGCATTAATTCTAGAAATTAAGGATTTCAAGATATCCGATAAGCCGATCAGTATGCGGCCAACCATGCGATCTTAAAAATTACTCTAGCATGTAGTCAGAGACAAGAAACATGCACATAGTCACACACATTCCTGCATTATGAATTTCTCGAGCAAACGTCGCACATCTATAGTGATGTAGTACGAGATGGCTTAAGTCAGCTAGACCAACATGAACCATTGGAAGATGCCACTAGATCTCTAGCGAAGGTTTTACATGCCGTAGCTTCAGAGGCATTCCCATGTAAGATGGGCCCTATTGCAATACGCAATTGTATTGCTCCTCAAAATGCTTGGTATGATGATGAGTGCAGACAGACTAGGACCCGCCTCTGTAGAGGGATATTACACTAGGGACATGCACACATAAGCAAGCATGGAATGTCTTTCGTCGTCTTGTGCAAAAAAAGAAGAGAGATTATTTAGCCAAACTAGAGTCAGAGATGTATTAGCTCTTTCTGAGCAGGGACAACAAGAGGGCATGGAGGAAATTTCATGGGAGAGACAACCCCCAATCCAGTTGATATCACCTATGGTTTGGCATGAACATGCTAGGGCACTATACAATGTTCCATCACAAGAGCAAATACCTTGTCCATCAGACTCTAGGCCAACACAATGCGATTTCTTTATGGAAAAGATGGTGAGATATGCCGTTTGGAGGTTGAAGAATGGGAGAGCACATGATCAAGATGGCCTTGTGGCAGAGCATTTCACACATGCATGTTATGCACTGGCCCCTATCTTGGTGAATCTCTTCAATAGAACCGTATGTGAGGGTTTTCTAGTAAGTTGGTGTGACCACACAATAGTGCTGATTTTTAAGAGTGGAGATCCATTGGTCGCTAACAACTACGGCATTATTATGATTGGCCATATGCTAGCAAAGATATATGCCTCTATTATGGAGCATGAGTTGAATTGGTGGGCTGAAACAAAGAAAATACGGTCTACAGGACAAGCTGGTTTCGGCCACGGATACAATACGCTAGACCATATATTCACTCTAAGGGCCTTGATTGAGGAGGGACGATCACGGAGGCAAAGAATCTACTGTTGTTTTGTGGACCTCCGCAAAGCCTTTGATACTGTGCCACATGCAAGACTCATGCAAAGGTTGCAAGCCATTGGGGTCCCAGAGGATATGCAGTGGTGTATTTATGCATTGCATGAAACTGTGACAGGGAGAGTACGAGTGCTTGGAGGGACAACAGACTTAGTCTCTAGTATGGTGGGCGTAAAGCAAGGCTGTCCCCTCTCTCCTTTGCTGTTTGGACTGTACATTGATGAGATTTCCGATTACATGCGAGATGGGGTGGTATGAGAGCCAACTGAGGTACT